>NC_063350.1:29633159-29683239 GCF_021869965.1 Rhincodon typus
CAGACCTGCTGAGCTTTTCCAGCAACTTTGTTTTTGTTCCTGATTTACAGCATCCGCAGTTCTTTTGGTTTTTACCTTCTCAAGGGCAATTAGGAATGGGCAATAAATACTGGCCATGCCCACACTCAATGAATGAATTGCATTAAAATGATTGCAATGCTAATGGAAGAGCAGATTTGTCATTCAGTTGGTCTTGGTTACATATCTTTTCTTCTTCCACATCCTTAACCAACATAGCAGAGTTATGCTATAGTACAAAGAATAATTCTGGTAAAAATGTAAACAGATATACTATAACTTGTACCAGTCTAATATGAAGAACATTATTTTTTACTATTATTAAATGATCTGTTAGTGTTAGAGTGAATCCAATTTGCACTTATATGAAAGGAAAGTGATGCTTGAAATGTAATATGCTGCCCAGTGAGGCGGATAAATTTAAAAAAATATTCTACTACCCATCATCACTAAAACAGTTAAGTGTTAAGTTATATAAAATACTGTTAATGCTACAGTTCAGTTTTATAGAAGGTTCTTCAAGAAAGCTGAAAATTCTTAGAGAAAGCTAACTTCTATTGCCATCTGGTGGTATTGAAAGTTAATTCAGTAAAGTAACAAGAGTGGAGAAAAAATTGTTAGAAGATGATTGGCAATGTGATGCATCAAAAATGTACAAAAACAATGTTAGATAGTTTAAAGAAAATATTTCAAGGTTTTTTTTTCCATTATTACAGATTAGTAAAATTATATTTAACAATTATCATTTTTTTTAATGTCAGTATTAAAGGTAAAGTTGCCATTGTCCTATTGACCCATAGGTAACTCTCCCATTAGAAGGATGACTGGTGGTGGTTTAACCTGAAGGTCACCACGCCTCAGAATTATCTCATTTACATTGAAGGGGTTAACAACTATGTCAAAATCAACTTGAAAGTCTATGAGTAGTTTCATAAGTTGTGTTTATTTCAGTATCAGAATGATATTATTTCTCGAACAGTGCCTCTCATTGTTACACTTTCTATATAATGTGAATACATTTGATCAATCACCAGCTGTTTGCAGCAGTGGACTGTCATTCAATTTTACAACTTCCTTTGCTGGCTTCTCCCATTACAATACTATTGTTGTTCACCTGCCTGAGTTGGCGTAGATGTTGGGAGACTATTTAAAGATCTACCTCAAAGTTAATTCAGGCAGAGGAGCTTCCCATCAGACTTTCAACTACCATTTGTTAATCTTCAAGCAACAACTCGATAATTGGCTGTCATGAGAGTTTCCCCCTATAAGTGATGAAATATATGAATTGCCCCTCAAGACTGGGTCTTTCTTGAGCAACCCAGTTTTCTCTTCCTCATTCTAGTTGGGTAGATCCCTAGAACTTCCAGCTTAAGTCAGCACCAAATTCCCCGAGAGGCTTACGGCTACTTATGAGATGCTGGTTTGTTCTGTATTGACACTGTTCCTGCCTCTGCTTCCAAAAACATAAAAAGACTCTGAAAATCCACTAACATGGCAAAGGCTGTTCCTAGAGTGCGTAACATGTGACTTCTTCTCAAATGCCCCTGGAACAATCACATAGCAGATTGTAATATTGTTCAATCATCTTTCAGAGAACCTTCACCTGAGATTTCATCTACAGTGCATTGATAATGACCTCCAAGATGGTCTGCTTGTATTCTTTTAATGCAGAATCTATGAACTTCATATTCTGTTTAGCTGAAGCACAATGATTCCTGGTCATCTAGCTAACTATCAAACTGCCTTATATGCCAAAAGCAGCTCACCTCGTGCAGTCTGGTCTGCTGGACTCTGTAACTCCCCCAGGGTGTACATATTTGTATGGTACTTGGGAAGCGTAGAATGACTAATGGTTCATGCTGCTAAGTGCTTGTAACACCAGATGCTAATTGGTCAGTTCTTGTTCTGACAGGCCATCTAGATAAGGGAAAGCAAAGAAGAAATTAGAATGCTTTCTTAAGGACTCACATGTTGCATTCTATAGCAGAAGAGTCTTAAGATTTCATAATATAGTTAACAGACATTTACCAAAAGGTGAAATGGGATGAAATGAAAACTGTAATAATGGACCCTCAGTAGACACGCTTTTCCACTTACCCATATCCAGCTTTTCCAATAACAACCAACCTCAGAATGCACAACATTCCCTGTTGCTAAGGAGATAAAGACATTGATTTCATGAACGTGCCAATTGACGCTGATTTCTCCCTCCCGTTAATGATTATTTTGAACTGGGAAAAAATTAGTAAAACAACCAAATTGACTTTAATGACCATAATATACTGTAAAGCCCAAGTGCTGTGTGCAGGTGATAACTGTTGTGATGACTAGTGCACACAACAAGCAATTACATGCCATGTATAATGTTTTATAGGGTTAAAACATAGACAGTCCTGGATAAAGAAATGCATTCAGCTGGAAGATGGTATAAAATGCATTCAGCTACCTTGACAGTTGATAGTATTTATTTACAAGTTATAGCTGTTTACTCCCATCATTGCATGGCCTGATGAGGTCCTTAAACTTTCTTCTGGATTAAGTGGTGGTGTGTAGGTAACTGCATTTATTATCCATGTCACTTTCACCTACTAGCCCTGAGCCACACTAGGGCTGAATTTTACAGGAGGTGTACAGCTCATCCACCCTACCCAACACCCAGCCCCGATAATTGTCAGTTCCAAGCCAATCAGTGTTAAACAAGGTCACTCTTCAGCACTAACATTCCCTGGATGTGCTCAGGAGTTAACAATGAGACTTCCACCCTTCAGTTGGAGGAGGTTCTGCAGTCGAGCTGCCAGCATTCAAATTGCCCAGCAGCTTTAGCAGTCCCAGCAGCAGCTTTCGCAGTCCCAGCAGCAGCTTTAGCAGTCCCAGCAGCAGCTTTTGCAGTCCCAGCAGCAGCTTTCGCAGTCCCAGCAGCAGCTTTCACAGTCCCAACAGCAGCAGGGATATATGACCGGAGCGTTCAGGAAATCCGTGAGCTAACGACTTGACACATTTTTCTGCCTCCCAACAGAAACATGCCTGGCAAGGGGGAAGGACATCTAACACAACCCTACATCTTAGACTTTTAGCACTCACTAAAATATAAATAGCAATTTCATTTTCTCTCATCTAATGTTTTCCTCCCCAACAGAACATACTTCTCAGCATCTTAGCTTGACATGTTAAATGCTTCTAGAAAATAGACTTAATAATAATAAATGAGCTGTCTCCATTTCTTTGTAGCATGAGAACATTACAAAACTAGGCAAACTACAGCCCGAATTCTTTTTTCTGATTCATTCATGTCAAAATACATTTGTTCCAAGTAAAAAGACTGGAGTATCATCAAACATATTAGATTAAAACATATTTGTTTTAAAACAAAATCAAAGGAAAGAAAACTTTTTAAACTGGAATATTAATATAATAGATGTTTAACATTTTATTTGAAATGAGATGACGTTTGAATTGCAATAGTTTCAGTGATATGTCTCGTTTTTCAGCAATATTACAATCATGGGCAAAGTAATGTCAAAAAAAGCACATCGAAGTTTCAAATGCTGACATTGCTATTAATTATTTCTCTGCTTATGCAATTGAAAAAAATCATGTGCCTTAAACAATGGCCTAAGCCCTGTTGAACATTTACGGTTATGAGGAAATGCATACCCAGTTTCACTACACTGTTTGATTACTTTGATAATTGCCAAATATTTATATCTATAAGCTCCCACTAAAGCTTGCCCAACATAAACTGAGCAGCCCTCAACATTAACACACTGCCAAAGACATGTTGCCTAATCAATTACCATCTTAACTGCTCCCTTCTTTAACCAGCTGAGTCACCCACCTGATGCCGACTCGGGTCTCATTCTTAGATGAAAATCAGGGCCTGATTATATCATTGGGACCAATTGAGATCTTTTAACTGAGTGATTGGAACAATGCCTAATGTGTAAATCAGTTCTCATTTCAAACTAACGTAGTCTGTCCCAATCTTGTGTACGTAACGCTTTAGATTTTTTAATGTATTATTTATTTGAATAAAGTTCTAATAGCTTGGTGAAAACTGAAATAGTGTCATTGAGTCATATAGCATAGAGTTTGATGGATAAACCATAGGCGTTTTACTATTGTGCAGTCTGATAAACAAAGAGTTGCAAAACTGACTTGCTGCAATTTCATTATCAACTTGATTATGTAAGTGCAGTGTGGCAATTTACAAAGGCAGTTTCTATTGGAAATGTGGTACAGGAATTCAAAGTGGGAAGGTGACTCAAAAGTGAACAAAAACATAGCAACATGAAGTGAAACTTTAGAGACAGAAACTTGTGTTGAAAGTTAATTATCAATATATAATTAACGGGAGGTCTTGTGGCACAGTGAGTAGCATCCCGCCCTCTGAGCCAGAAACTCATGGCTCATGTTCTACTTCAAATATGTGTTCATAATTAGCCAAACAGGTTGATTTTCAACCTGTAAATCCTTCCAGTACACCTCTGGCAGGTGTAAGAACATGAGAGTCTTCTGATCAGCCATCATCGATGTGGAATGGTGCCCCTCAAATATAGCCTTTGGCAACAGGCTGGCAATCTTTTCAGGACTAACTAGCTATGAGAATAGAAAAAAAAACACATCTTTCTCAAACGTCTCTAGGTCTCTTGAGCCAATATAAATTATAAATAATTGTCACAGATCTATAATTACTTTAAACAGTGTGACTTCAGCAAACATTTTCAAATATATCTCTTTTCCTTTGGAAACAAAAGACTGCATGGGGAAAAGCACATTTTAGAAGCATCCAGGTATTCAATCTAACCTTTGCATTTTCCAGCTGATTGAGCTAACTGACCTGCTATTTTAACAAAACATAGATTTGCATGACCAAACTGTGTGAGTTTCATTATGGGGAATTCCACAATTTGCACTTGCTAAAGTAGTGTTTTTTTTAATTTTTGTTTACACTTAGGTCCAATTAGCAGGACGATATGTAACTGTTTTACTTGATCCTCATTCATTCAGTCCAGTTGTGACAGAATCCGATACAAAACTGAACTTCACAAAATATTCAGCAATTTTAATGGACAGAATCTTTAACCTTCAGTTTCCTGACTATGATCACAACAAAGAAAAAGTGTTGCTGAAAATGTAAGTATCACAGAATATTCATTATAAACATTTCAAGAAAGTATCAATGACATAATAATTAGACCATTCTAATTTCAACCAAAGAATGTGTCAGTCTAAATGACTATCATGTGGAAATGAGTTCCATTTAATTCAAATGAGTGAAAAATACAAAAGGATTTGCAATGTAAATGATTATTTATAGTTACATAGAAACATGCAGCTCATTAAAATGTAATTGAAATTTGCGACTGAGTTTGCAGGGAGAAATTAAGCAGTATTTTTGCAGTTAAATATTTGTTGAAGTTTCTTTCACTTAGGCATAGAACTATTTCTTGACACTCTTGTGAATTAACTTTACTGACCTCATGACATTGATAACACCTTGACACACCCACAAAATATAACTTTCCACAGCCATCATTGTAGGCATTTAAACTTCAACTGACCATTAGAGAGTTAATCATTGTGTAAATACTTCACGTTAAGAAAACTTGTTTGTTGGTTATCCGCTCCTTCAAAGAACAGGAATAAAGTTTCAAAGACTTCATTATAGCATGGAGTCTTAATCAGCAGGAGCACAGATCAAAAAACTTGGAACAGAAATCAGCATGTCTAACTCACAACTCCAGCAATTATCTGGTCATTGATTTAAATGAGTGCAAAGCACAATGCCTTTTAAAAAGCTGCGTTATGTGATATTAGAGATGCTGGAGACATAATTCCATTTATTTTAAATAGTTTCAGTCATATTTATTAAACAGAGATAGTAAGAACTGCCGATGCTGGAGTCAGAGATAACACAGTGTGGAGTTGGAGGAACACCCGAAATATCAACTTTCCTACTCCTCTGATGCTGCCTGGCCCGCTGTGTTCCTCCAGCTCCACACTGTGTTATCTATGTTTATTAAACATTCTTATGTTCATTCCTAACAATATAATTTGAAGATATTAAGGTAGAAAAATAAAGCAGCTAAAATTGAATAAAGGCATCTCATGGATAGGTTTATGTGTGACGTTCTTTCCAATTCTGTTATGTGAATGATTAAAACATAGAGCCGAAGATTATCTTTTCTAAAATGATGGGATTTTAACATATATAAATGTGTCAGGAAGTTCAGTGAATAGGATTGCACAACACTGTTGGCACAGATCAATACTTCTTAAATAAGCTGATTATGTGCTGCCAAGGCCTTTGAAGTTTCTCTTCACTATCCCTCTTCAGTCAAATGATGGAGTTAATGAGCTATGGATTCACATGTCATGTTTCCCTTGTTAGCCCATAGACCATTATTTGATTTTGATGTGTCTTTCCATAAGTTGCATCAAAATGCAACTCACACTTTTGTTCAGTAGGGCAGCAGCTTTGACATACAAGGGGAACTTTAATCCATAATAATATCTAGAGTGTGTAGAAGATAAATGAGATTCTCTGTAATACTGATTCATAGCATGGAACATGTATGTTGATATGGAAGTTCAGGAGAGCATAAACATTCATTTAAAGTTAAATAGAAGATCAGTTAGCATGAGAGCCAGAGTGTTAAACTTGAAACCTTGAGGTGGATATTCAGTAATGCTTATTCTATCATTGGAGAAATTCTGACAGTGTGTCCCTCCTAATTTATAAGGAGATTATTAACAAAAGTGGGGGAAATAGTAATAATGAACAGGAGGATAATTAAAGTCAAGGAAAATGTTGTGTGACCAAAGCTGCTCCAACACATCAATTTCCAGATTTCTCAACATCTATATATTCCCTTATCTGCCAGGTGGGTATTGCTGATAATATTTAAATATAACAGTTTCAAAAAGGATTTTCAGAGGGATTTAAATATAACATAACCTGCATAGGATTTTTATTCTTCCTGAAATTTACCATTGGCATTAAGGTTAGAAAATTACACACAACTTCATGGGACTAAGTAAATGTTAGGCTCTCAGAGGCCAACAAATGCATTTGCAGTAGTCACAGTTCTTAGTTACCTCCAACTGAGAAATGGTTCTTTGAGAGTACTTGGTGAGAGACTAAATTTGTGCACTTTTGGATGTAATGAGGGTCAAGATCAGGATAGGTGGTGCCAAGGCCGGCATCTCGGGCAAAAAGCGTGATGACCATTGGCAGCAGTAACACCCAGCCATGGAGAAACCTGTAGGTATAAGCAAAGGAGAGAAGGAGCATAGAAGTTGAAATTGCAAATGCTTCTCAAGTAGTTGGGTGCACAGGCAGAGGCTCATCTTCTTTGACCTGATTGAGAAACATTGGGTCCAGAGACTGAGATTGTCATGTCAGGTTGTTGCAAACATCTGTAGACTCTTGAAGAAGACTTGCTGTCTGCTGATGATCTGGTCACACATCACCAGTGTCTGTTAAAGGCACCATTGCCTTGAGATTCTTTTCTTCTGGATCCACCTGAAATATTACTGAAGGGATATCCATGAATTTCCAGTCCATTTTTCATAAATATAATTGAAGGGGCATGTGTCAGATTCTGCAGTGTACAGATAACATTTTTTTAATTTGCTTTATTTTGGATTGAGGACCAAAATATGGAAAGGATTGCTTTAAATCAAGGACAATGGAAGGAGATGTTGCACCTTTGAAAACAGGTTACTGGAAATCTTTATGTGTTGTATTTACACTGTTGCTTTGTTCAAGTAGTGACGGAAGATGCTTGAGATTCAACAGCACTATTGATTTGTGTTTAGAGAAAGGTTTACCCAGATACAAACTGTGGACTAGTTTTTTTTTTAACCAGGACCAGTTGTGTGGGCTAGGAGTCATCAGCATGACAACAACACTCCTATTGGCTCCTGAACAGCGGGACAGCCTCCCTGTCAACAATGCAGAGACAGTAAGCCTGCAAACTGCAAACAGACAGCACCCCTCTCTCTCTCTCTCTCTCCTTCTAAGGAAGAAAAAGAATTGAACAATAACTGGTTATTCTCATCAACGATTTGCTGTGAGCTGTTGCCTATAACTAGCAACTGAGAGACTGAACAACTTGTGTGTCAAACACTCTGTGCCTTCAGTAAGGAACAGGACTTCTCATTGAACCTTGTAGACTGGTGCTACTGATCTGTGTTCCCCAACGCTTTTTTTAAATTCCATCTATAACATCTGCGTTTGTTTGTTCATCTGTGTCTGTCTACATACAGGTGTAGGAGTTTAGAAGAGGTTAAAATTTATATTAGTAGAGTTGTAAATTGATCATTCATGTTTTGTTTGTTTGTGGTTAGAACTGAATTATTTGTGAGAAATAGTAGTTTCTTTTTATGTACAAAAACCTGGTCAGCTTCATTAGACAGGAAAATTAGAGACAAAACAGAAATTGCTGGAAAAGCTCAGCAGGTCTGGCAGCATCTGTGGAGAGAAATCAGAATTAATGTTTCAGTTGAGTGATCCTTGCTCATTTCCTCAGATCTGCTGAGCTCTTCCAAAAATTTCAGTTTTTGTTTCTGATTTACAGAATCCACAGTTCTTTTGGTTTTTGTTAGGAAAATTGGAGACTTTGAGTAAGTTGATTAAATCTGTAATATTTGTGATGCCCCCGGGAGTAGTAGGGCTCAAGTGTTAGCACACTTTCTCAAGTGGATCATGGCAATAATTATGTCAATTTTGCCTGTGACAATTGGTTGGGTTTCTATCTCTGGCTTCCCATGGGGACAGCATAGTTAAAAATCCTGAATATGCCTCTGGCTAGTTATTGGGGTGAATGTTTCTTTGTGGTGCATAGATATACAATTTGTTCCTTTAAGGAATTTACTATATTCCTGAGAAGTTCAGCAGAAAGGGAAAATTATCACTTCTACTCAAATATTAGCTCCTCATGAAGCCACTTAAAAGTGGGCATTAAAAGTAGGCATGCACAGTAAATTCAGACCCATCAAGACCATTCTGGGAGTCTGAAAACCACTTTGCATAGACACTGACTGAAAATCTGGTCAATTTGATTGGCAAAACCCATTATAAAATTATTTATTGTTTACCGTAGCTTCATAGTTGTTAAGATCACATTGTCCTTGTTCTGTCAGCAAGAAACCAAAGAATATTCTGTGATTCAAACAATGTAGGTTTGGAACATTTGACAGCCTAGTTGATTTCAGTCTGAGTGTAATAAGCTTCTGAGTTCTATTTGGAGCAAACATTGATTGCTTCTTAAAGACACAGCAATTATTCAATTAACGTTCTTTATTATATCCTACAAGGAAATATTAAGGTATAAAATAACAAATAAATCTAAGTAAGACTTGTGTAATTAAAGGTGCTTACTTTGCTTGCTATTGATTTTCAGATTTAAATTTCAAAAACACTTGAAGTCTACTCTGATTATCTGTCCCCCTAAAATATTTGCAGTATCTGTAGCTATTTTTAACACTCTGAGGTTTTTTCACATTTCATTCTGTTGCATATTTAGCACCACACAAATTTAGCTAATCCTGTTTAAAAGGTAACGCTACCTCTACAGGCCAGCTTTTAGAAATGTTCCGAAAATTTGTCAAGATGGCAAATCTTGTTCTTTACATGCTGAAAACAACTGTTTTCATCTCCTTTATTTGATGGCAAGATATCCACGGAGGTAAACAGGGATTTTTGATGTAAAGAATGCTAAAAGTAAGTTCTGAAGAAGTTTTGACTTTGCTCCAATATTACACATATGTAACATAAATTGGATATTAAGGAGACATTCAAGACATTTACATTAAATTGGAAGAGATTATTTCTCCAGAAGGAGTCTCTTTCTGCTTTGCTCTGGAGCTCCTCGAATTGCATCAGGATGAAACAAAACCTCAGAGCTTCCAGATTTAATATATTGTACCTTACAATAACAATAATGTATTGGCATTACTGTCAGCAAGTTTTAATCAGCAAAATATTGTTTTATAAAAATTATAAGAAGGATGATAGTTAGAAGAAAGATAACAGTGCATCCACAGCTCATTATTAAAATTCCCCTTGGCTATTTCTAGCCCTACATCAATTCTTTTAAATAAACTTTAAACAAAAAAGTGTTCATTTATAGTATTTAATAGGTATTATAGTCCCAGAAATGTATAGTTGATTTATTTATTTATTGAGTCAATGCTTATTCCGGAATCTGGAAATGATGAATATATCATACATTTTATGTACACTAATGTTGATTATTTTTATTTATGTTAGGCAGTTACAAGGGAAAAGTCTTTCATCATTGACACAGGCATTTCTGTCTAATCTTAAAACAATTTTACTGATTGATGAAAATGGAACAAAGAATGTCTGGAAGAAAGAAGCGTTATTCAACTTCTGTTTTGATGTTATGTTCAGGTAATTGTTATAATGAGATTTCTGTGTTATTGTACATTTTAATCTGATGTCTATATTAAGAGTTTACTGTGAAAACTATTTTTCATGTCAAAATTATTTCTAGGAGAGTATATGCTTGGACAAATTAGACTGGTCTTTTGTTAAAAATAGCTTTCATATTTTAACATTGGGCCTTGAGTAGGATATATTTTACTGTTCATCCATAAATATCAATGTGATAATATTACGGCATTTAAAAACAAAGCAGAATATAAAATTATATAGTAAAAATATGAGTCAAATACACCAGCTGATGTGTTATTGAGTTTTACAGAATAAAGTATATCTAATCGGAATCCTTAATCAGAAGAACTTTAAATGAATTATGACAGGCACACTGAAGGATTATTGGTTCAAAAGAATGAGTGGTTGAATCATAGACTCCAGGAACATTCTAAATTTAATCTGGATCTACACTGAAAAATAATTAATAGCGGATTTGCATTTATATAAGATACTACACAACCTTGGAACATCACAAAACACTGAATAACCAATTAAATACTTCAAAACCTCCAACGCAAGGCCAGCTTAGTATCAAAATAATGTATTTCACTTGTGTGGTTATAGAAACGCATAGTATCCAATCTAATATAAGTAGCATCACAGGCAATCTACAAGGAGAAGTTAATTAAAATCATATTCCAGCATCCACTGAAATCATACTTACCTGAGATGTCACACTGTAGCAGTAGAATTTTGTGTTCTGGTTTGGAACTCCAACATTGGAGTCAAACGGGGCTCCCAATCCCACAATGTGTTAGAACTGAACACAGTTCTGAAGAAGGGTCACTGGACCCAAATGTTAACTCTGTTTTTCCTTCATAATTACTGCCAGACCAGCTGAGTTTTTCTAGCATTTCTGTTTGTGCTGCTGTTGTTACTGCTTCTCAAATGACAGGCAAAATAGATTTCCTCAGAGATACGAAGGTATATATGTCTTTGCCTTTGATACAGATTGCAAATAGCAACAGACAGTCGCAAATGTAAACTCACCTGTCTGACATCTCTTTTTTCATTTCTCAAATGATACACAATTAGTGAGGTTCCCACTGCAGGCTCCTATTGTAAATTATAAATGCTGAACGGAAAATAACTATGCCAATACTGTTTTCAAGAATCCAGAAAATAATTGGATAATGACAAACCTTGTCCTAAAAACCATCACTGAACTGATAATGTCACATTGTAGTATTTGTAGCATCTCCAATTAAATGCCGATTCCCTAGTTGGATTAAATGTCGCTCTCCAAAAGACCTGGTTTCTATAAATGAGGTTAAGACAGTGAAAATCATGGAAAACTGTGAATGAGCTAGTCCACATATCATTAGCAATGAGTTTAACATTGCAAAAAGACTTTTGTTCCTTTTCAATATCAGTTTTATCTATCAATTTACGTTACCTCTCAATTATGACACATGATGGACTGAGTTTCTAAATAATTTCCCACTATCTGTGAATGTCACTGATCAGAAAATAAATCCCTCCATTATAGCCTGTGAGGATGGATTTGCATTTTTGAATAACAGGAAGTAAGTATATACATATTTGTATATGGGCAAAGCCACTTAAAATGAAACGGCCTTGATGAATTGCAAAGCAGATTTTAAATAATTTCAGAAAAGATGTTTATTTTCTATCATTCGGGCAACAATCAGTCCCTGAAAATTTGACTAGCAGATATAATGTTCATTCCCATTGTTTAATTAGGGCAGGATATCTTACGCTGTTTGGAAATGAGGCTGCTCAAACTGATGAACAAGAATCAAAAGTTAAGGATAGAATTCAGTCAGCTCAAATCTACAAGATGTATAAGAAACTAGACCAACTCTTGATAAAATTAGCTCGCTCCATGTTATCTGCTGGTGAGTAATCATTAACAAACTGTATATGTTGCTTTTAATGTTTACCCTTTGTATCTGTTTCATATTTTCAAAGCATCTTTGATCAACATAAATTATGGCAGGTTGGCAAATAAAATGTTTGTTTTAATTTTGACAGATGAAAAGAATGAGGCTGCCTTGGTAAAGAAATATCTATGGCAGTTGTTGTCAGTGGAGAATCTAAAGACAAAAGTGAACAGAAGCAGTTGGCTTGAAAGCTACTGCAATCATCTACAGGAACTGGGCATGAATCATAATATGCAGGAACGAGCAATGGTACTTCAGCTCTGGGCAACACAGGTAGGGAATCACTGTGACCTGCTAAAGGAAACTTTTTTCATTGCTGCAAATCTACACTTAGATTTGTGTAGTATAATGTCTGCCCGGAGTATCTCTATCTAGTTCATATACGATAATAACATTTTAAAATGTTTGCAACCTGTATGTAAGATATTCTATGTCAGTTAATATCTCAACAGATAAATTCAATGATAAACTATTGCTCTAGTATCCATGTGACACTCATGAGCACAATATTTTTTTTGTGGGATTCTGTAGTCTGTATATTATCCATTAAATACATGGACATTAAAACTTTCATGTATCAGTGTGATTAGGGCAATAGAAGAAGGACATATACTTGTAATGAGCTATCAATCAATTATGTTAGCAATTATGTTAGAATGTTAGCAAAGCACAATTTCAGCATTTCATCGACTATGAAGTTTTTTTTCAAAATACAACTCATCATTTTAGAGGATTATTTTAGAACTAATATATTCTTATATGCTAAACATATTTACGTTTTATTCTCCAAAATGCCATTTGTACAGGTATTTGCATTTTACTTTAAATAGGCTAACACCTATCTAGAAAATGCACAGGGAGGAATGTTGTTGGAGTGCAGCTAAACATTTGTACTGTTTGGAAAACATACCACTTGATACCTAAAATGTTTTAAAACACCAAAACAAATCAAATATTGGTGAGCAGAAGTCAAGCGCTTCATTTATACGAAATGTTCTCACAAAAACCGGACAACATGTAAATAAGCTGAGCATCAAAATATGGCAGACCAACACAATCTATTTTCAGCACCACACCTCCTCAACATATCCTAGATATTGAAAGATAAATTAGTACCATTATTTATTGCTTGTTGGAAAGCAGTGATTGTCGAATAAACCTAGCTTAGTTTCTCTCTGACTTCTTCTATCAATTTTTATGAGAATTCAGTGATGTAGTCAAACCATTCTTTCTATGAAAGCTGAGTGAAGATTCTTGCTTGCCTTTTTGGGAAGTACAATGTTTCTGGATGTTCTACCCCAGCTCAATGATCCAACTTGTTACCAATCTAACAAATACAGAAATTCTTGCACATCACATGAGTAGTTACGATTATTGGCTTTATATTAAGACTGGTGCAGTCCAATATTATGGGGTGGGACAGTGTGAGATGTCTAAAATTGAATCACGTTCTATAAATGATCTTCATGCTAAACTCAAAAGTTTTCTGATGTGTAGCTGCAATGAAACAATGTCAAGGTTGGTGCAGTATCTCACTGTTCCTCTTTCCTGGCAACATAAAAAGACCATGTGAGATATTGTGAGCAGTTCCTTGGCAGCATGTACTACCTTAGGAAAGCACAGTTCAGACAGGAGCCAACGCTATTTTAAACGTTGATTGCATGATATTATATCCTGTTACATTGTAAAATGATTGCAAACTATTTTTGTCTTTAAAGATTTCCCTTTTATTTTTCTACTATTTCATGACTATTTTGAATGCAAATAATGAGAAAAAGTAATATACCTCTGTCAAAGACCTTAAGCCTGTAGATATGTTCATTGAAAGAAAACAATCTAGTGACAATTAGCTGAAATGTTATTGATAAATATTACTTTAAATTTTAAAGCCATTTTGCATAGTGGTGTTATGCAATTGAAATCTTGCCTTCTACATTTTCATTATGCTTCTAGGAAGATTTTGCCTTTGGCATACATTGAAAGGAAATTATTTGAACCTTGGAAGAGATGCACAATGCAATTAAACAAAATGCCAAAATATAGTACAGAATGGCAATTTCCTTGTGATTCCCCTAGCATGCTGGCTTCTCAAAAGATAAATTGAAATACCACCAATCAGCAGGACGTGTCTGCCTAGGTGTGAGGAAAAGTCAAAGAGACAGTCAGTGAAAATGTTCATAAAATGTTAGCCTTTAGATCTGGAGTAAAAAGCGATTGGATGTTCAAGTAAAATTGGGCCCTGACAATTTCCACTACTGCTAAAAGCCTGGACGGGCATAGTGGCTCGGTGGTTAACACTGCTGCCTCACAATGTCAGGGACCCAGATTCGATTCCAGCCTCTGTACGGAGTTTGCACATTCTCTCCTTGGCAGCATGGGTTTCCTCCCACAGTCCAAAGATGTGCAGACTAGATGCATTAGCTATGGTAAATGCAGTGTTATGGGGATAGGGTAGGGGGATATGTCTGGGTGGAATTTTAATATGGAAAATTGCCTATGGATTTCGTAACCACAAAACCCAGGACAAATCAAATCCAGCCAATAACTGCCCCATCAGTTTCCTTTCAATGATCAGCAAATGCTGAAAGGTGTCATTGATGGTGCTCACCGGTATTCAGTTTGGTTTCTGACAGGGTCAGACAGCTCCAGCCCTCATTACAGCCTGGGTCTCAACATGGACAAAAGAGATTTATTCCAGAGGAGAAAAGGCAGTGACTGCCCTTGACAGCAAGGCATCATTTGATTCTGTGTAGCATAAAGGAGCCTTAGAAAAATTGAAGTCAATGGAAATCAGAGAAAACTCTTCACTGGTTTGAGCCAGACCTAGCACAAAGGAAGATGGCGGTAGTGCTGGAGGCTGACCATCTCAGCCCCCAGATATTACTGCAAGAGTTCATAGTGTCCTATGCCCAGGAATATTCAGTTCCTTCATCAATGGCCTTCCCTCCATCATCAGGTCAGAAGTGGGGATGCTCACTGATGATTGCAAGGTGTTCATTACCATTCCCAACTCCTCAAATACTGGAGCTGTATCACCTGCAGCAAGACCTGGAAACATTCAGGCTTGGACTGATATGTAGCAAGTAACATTTGCACCCCATTATGACCATAACCGAATGGTGAACCTAATCACCTCCCCTGCACTTTCAATGGAGTTACTTCATTCTGTCACTTCATTGCCTATACTCATGCACATTTTTTCTCCCAAAAAGAACAACATGATGGAATGCTCTCCAATTGCCTGATGTGTGCACCTCCAATGACACTCAAATAGCTCTCTGCCATCAAGGATCCATTTGATCAGCCATCTAATCAACTATCTTAACCATTCACCCTCTCTGGCACCAGGCTACAGTAGCAGCAATATATCACTCATGAAGCCTTATTTGATAGGAGCTTCCGAAAACGTGACCTCTACCAGCCAGAAAGACAAGAGTAGTAGACACACGGGAGCAGCAACACCTGACTTGGAGCTTGGAACTGACTTGAGGTCTAGTCCTGCATCATCGCTTGGTCAAAAACATTCCGTTCCTAACAGCACTGTCAGTGTACCTTCAACAGAGGGACTGTAGCAGTTAAAAAGAAGGTGACCACCACTTTCTCACAGGACAGACAACAAATGCTGTTCTTGCCATCAGTATTCACATCTCATTAAAAAAAATTCTTGCATAAAACCCTGATTAACCTACACATGGAATCCTACAGTTCTGGTTACAAAGGATCTATTGATCTTGGAACAAGTGGAGGTCAGAGTCCCTAAATAGATAGAGAATGAGGATAGTTTGCATGGATAGGTTTATGTTCTCTTGAGTAGAGAAGATTGAGGTGTTTACAGTAAGGGTAGAATTTTCCCCTTCCTGACGTGGCATAAGCAATGGCAAGAAAGGTGAGAAAATGCCGAGAGAAAGATAAAAGCAGAATGTCAACATCAATGAAAGATATTCTGATTTTTTTTGCCTCAAGCCCTAAATGGTGATTTCATAATGTTGCTTTTGAGCAGTAACTACCTTATTTCTATGTATCAACAACTCATTAAAGCCCCAAATCACCTTATTCATATGAAACTTCCAAACCTCCTTTCCTTCCCTGAGAAACCAGACACTGTAAATTTCCAACATGTAAATCAGAGCAGGTACCTGGTAACTGCAGTTACTAAATGCTTGTCCTAGCCATCACCCAACTACTCATGCTCATTGGTCATCATCCTCCGTTACCATTCACACACTCAAGTAAGCATTGGCAAATGTCCAATTTCACCACATCTCCATACCTGGGTCTCAAGTCAACTCATACACCACTGCCCTTCAACACTTTAATTTGGAGCTCAGGAACACCTAGGAATGGCATGATTCAGCTGAGTCACTTTGCACACAGGGATGCACAGGATGCATCTTATGGCTCCTGGCTTGCTTTCTTAGTCTTCACTCATTATACATTGACTTTGAGGCCTCCAGCCTCTGTCTATTTCACAATGCTTTCTTAGTGTACACTAGCTGACATCAGCATTGACTTACAGGTTGTCAGCCTTTGTGGCTTGCATTGCTTTTTAACACAGTCAGAGAGGCACTAAACAGTCAAGGGATGGACATTTCACTGTTCAGCACCCTGGCCACATCACAACGGCAGCATGCATCAGCAGTTTATTAGACAAGCATACTGCATGTGCTTTAAGCAAGTGGCCATGTGTGAAGGTCAAAGGGGAACAGACTATAGTGAGGTAAACAGGAACTATTGTCTTTTACAGGATAACACTACAGCCAGTCAGAGGTCAGTCAGATGTTTAGTCCCGCCAGAGTTTACGGATACATTCCCTTGCAATCCAGGGTTTGGACCACAGCCAGTTCTGTAGGATTATAGGTAACTCAGTTCAAGTTTTGTGGAGACATCAGTCCAGAGATGGGACATTTCCTCCTGCAATGAGACAAAGGGAGGGACTGAGTATAATGGAATTGGATGGAAATGCAGGTGTTGTGAAGCATGAGCTGTAGAGGGGGTGAGGTCTTCCCACTGACTGAACAGAAAGTGCAGAGGTAGTAGGAACTGCAGATGCTGGAGAATCCTAGACAACAAGGTGCAGAGCTGGATGCACACAGCAGGCCAAGCAGCATCATAGGAGCAGAAAGGCTGACGTTTTGGGCCTAGACCCTTCATCAGAAATGGGGGAGGGGAAGGGGGTTCTGAAATAAATAGGGAGAGAGGGGGAGGCGGATAGAAGATGGACAGAGGAGAGGATAGGTGGAGAGGAAACAGACAGGTCGAAGAGGCGGGGATGGAGCCAGTAAAGGTGAGTGTAGGTGGGGAGTTAGGGAGGGGATAGGTCAGTCCAGGTAGGACAGACAGGTCAAGGGGGCGGGATGAGGTTAGTAGGTAGGAGATGGGAGTGCGGCTTGAGGTGGGAGGAGGGGATAGGTGGGAGGAAGAACAGGTTAGGGAGGCAGGGACGAGCTGGACTGGTTTTGGGATGCGGTAGGGGGAGGGGAGATTTTGAAACTTGTGAAATCCACATTGATACCATTGGGCTGCAGGGTTCCCAAGCGGAATATGAGTTGCTGTTCCTGCAACCTTCGGGTGGCATCGTTGTGGCACTGCAGGAGGCCCAGGATGGACATGTCGTCTGAGGAATGGCAGGGGGAGTTGAAATGGTTTGCGACTGGGAGGTGCAGTTGTTTATTGCGAACCAAGCGTAGGTGTTCTGCAAAGCGGTCCCCGAGCCTCCGCTTGGTTTCCCCGATGTAGAGGAGGCCACAACGGGTACAGCGGATGCAGTATACCACATTGGCAGATGTGCAGGGGAACATCTGCTTGAAGGGCAGGGAGGGTTGGATTTTTGGGAGAATGAGGTGGGTGAGAACTCTTGTGTGGATATGATGCATGCAGTAGTGAGATTCAGTTTGGATCCATGCAGTTTTAGTCTGGTAGTGTGGCCTCCTTTGGCAGTCTGCAGGAAAAGGAATAGCCCCTCACTCCCCCACACTGTCACCAAGACATCCAAGTCCCTATCCAAGAAATGGGGATCCAGGTTTCCTTTCCTATTGGCCATGCCTTCAGTGACAATGATCAAGTATCACAGTGGGAGGGGTTTTCCTGACTCGCAGCATCTGAAGTGGTGTGTAGCTGGGCTTTAAATATGAAACCAGCAGTGTGAATGCCAAAACGTCTCAGCAGTGATGAACACTTACAGCTGCACAATTCTCCAAGAAAGATGCCTTAGACTCCAGTTACATAATTAATGAGGTGAAGGATGGAAGATTGGACAAAATAATGTTGCTCCAAACCATGGCAGTCCAGATGCCATGAATTTCACTCAACAAAACATTTAAATTAAAAATGGGAAAATTCCTCCCCTTGATATGACATGGAGAGAAATTATTTTATCTGATCATGGAGTCCGAAACAAGAGAGTATAATTTAAGCTCTTTAGGGTTGATGTTAGGAAACATTTCTTCACAGAAAGGAAAGAAAAAAAATTGGGACTTCTTCCTCAAAATACTGTTGACACCAATTGAAAAGTATGAAAAATGGAATTTCTTTGAGTTACTAGCAGCAGTGTATTTTGAAATTGCATTCAACAATTATAATAATCTTTGGGCTGAGGAACCTTCAAAACTGTACTTATGGTAATCTGTTTAGCAGTTTTCCTTCAATCAATAACAGCAAATTTTAAAACATCTGAACTAGTCATTCAGCTCAATGTTGTTTGTGGGATCTCCTTAAAGGACTAGCCTGTTGTTTTCTACTATAAGAGTCATTCCACTTCAAAATAACTAATTTTGTAAAGGTTTTTTGGAATATTTCTGAGAGATCTGCAAGTGGTTATCTTACTGCAAGTCATTCTTGGCTCTTCACTCATGCTGTGATAAGTGCTATTATTCTCCCTTGAGTGGTATCTTATTAAAAAGTTATTTTTGTCGTGATCTGATCACTCGGGAGAAAAAAATAGCAGTCTCTGATTCATCCTGTGCCTATTCAATGTATGAAAATTAGAGGACTTGCTTTTATATTGTCAGTACTATTTCATAATCACTGGGTGAAATTTTAAAATTTTGGAATGGATATATGTGTCCTTGACCATGGTGTTGCAATTTCAGAAGATAAAACACTCAGTTAGTATAATATATTGTACATGACAGTTTGCCTGTTAGTATTAGCATTATACATTCACATTTCCTCTGGGTGTAAGATTTTTGTGGTTTGAATTGTTGTTCTATTCTAATGCATGAAGGTTAAAATTATAAAAGCCAAGGACAGAATTCATTGATTTTTTTAGATAATGATATTTATAGTTTCTAGTATATGCAGCAAATAGATCCCTTTATAGATAGTGAGTATCCCACCATAGCAAAAAATAGAATGAAAACCAGACAGCTGAATAAGGAGGAAATTGTCCTTTGTGCACAGTTACATCGATAACAATACACTGTAGAATGCACCATGAATTATAGTACTGCTCTACTGTTGCAGGTGGGTAAGGATGTTTAGTGGAGATAGGAGTTCTGTTTTTCATTTGCGTCACTGGAAGATTCCTGACATGAATTACTTCTGCTGATTTGATCATCAAAGGATGTAATGAACGCTTGTACATAGAGATCAATTTCAATCTAATGTCACCTATTAATTTCTGATCCCAGAATCTCATAATCTTCTGATATAGTTTAATTCAATTCACTGATTGGGTATGTGCTGTGACTCTGTGGTCACACTTTTACCTATGAGTTGGAAAGTTATAAGTTGAGTATAATTTAAAATGTCACTGGAATTCCCTAGGTTTCGGCACGATTCCATTAGATTAGAAAATAGGAGTGTAACTACTTTATGTAAAAGGGGAAGGAGACACAAAGCAGGAAACCACAGGCTAGTTGATTTAACATCTGACACAAAGGGAGAATGTTAGAAGCTATTTCTAAAGACACTTAGAAAAATTCAAGGCAATCAGGCCTTGAAAGTGAAATTGTGTTTAACCAACTTATTACAGTTCTTTAAACAAGTAACATGCTGTAGATAAGGGGAAATATTGAATGTAAATTTCCAGATTGATAAAGCACCACATCAAAAGCTGTTGTGGAAAATAAGAGCTCATGGTCTAGATGGTAATATATTAGCATGGATAAAAGACTGGCTAACTAACAGGAGACAGAGGGCAGGCATGAATGGGTCATTTTCTGGTTGGCAAGTTGTAATGGATGATATGCTACATGGATCAGTACTGGGGTCTTAGCTTTGTACCATTTAAATTAAAGAGTAAGATGAAGGAAACAAAGGTATGGTTGCTAAATGTGCAGATGTCACAAAGATATGAAGGAAATTAAGTTTAAAAGAGGCCATAAGGAAGCTACAAAGGAATATGGAAAGGTTTAGTGAGTGGACAAAGATCTGGCAAATGGAGCATGATGCGGAAAAATGGGAAATTGTCCATTTTGACAGGAAGAAAATAAGAACAACTAAATAGTGAGTATTTGCAGAGCTCTGAAATGCAGTGGGATCTAGTTGTCTTGGTGCATGAATCATAAAAGTTTCTTATGCAGGTACAGCAAGTAATTAAGACAGCAAAAAGAATATTACTGTTAATTGCAATGGTAATTGAATACAAAAGTAGGGAGCTTATGTTTCAGTTATATAGGAAATTACTGAGACCACATCTTGATTGTTCTCTTTATTTGAGAAGGTGTTTAAGTGCATTGGAAGTAGTTCAGAGAAAGTTTATTAAACTAATACCAGTGTCAGGCATTAGTGGTTATGAGGAAAGGCTGGACAGGCTAGGCTTGTACTTACTAGAGTTTAGAAGAGTAAGATGCAACTTTAGTGAAAAATATAAGATCCTGAAGAATCTTGAAGAATGCATGTGGAAAGAATGTTCCCTGTTGTGGGAGAATCTAGAACTAGGAGTCTAGAACTAGAGACATTGACCATGTATAAGGTGCACTGCAACATCTCATCAAGTCTCTACCTACAAAGCCTGCGACACCCAGGACTTCTACATAGAGAAGAATCATGGCAGCAGATGCAAAGGAACACCCTCACCTGTAAGTTCCCCTTCAAGCTGAATACCATGCTGACTGAAAGTATATCAATAGTTCCTTTATTCTCACTGAGTCAAATCCTAGAACTCCCTCCCTAACTGCTGTGTGTACCTACACTGCATGGACGGTAGCAGTTCAACAACGTATCACTTTCTCAAGGGCTATTAGAGATGGGCAATAAATGCTGGCCATGCCAGCAAGGTTCACCTACCATAAGTAAATCATTTAAAAAGTCATTAAAACTAGATTAGCTGTTCATTTACATCCAGGCTGTTTGCCAGACATATCTCTTCATTATGTCAGCTACAATTGTTGTAGAGTCCCAAGGTATTTCTAAATATTTTCTATATTTGGTACTTTTAATTCAAAAATGTGTCTTTTTTAAAAGGAGAACTGCTACAGAGAGAGAAAAAAAAACTGCAGATTTAAATTCAGTGACTGCTGGCAAAACCCTGGGTTAAACTCTTTGAATGTCACACATGTAAATTGTCAGGGAAACTTCAAACAGGGAAGGACTTAGCAAGAAGAGATAATGAGGAAGGTTGACTATTTCTCTTCTCTCAGCAGAAGACCATCTCTTACAGGTATATCTTTTTACCCTCAAGAAATGTAAAACAAAGGGGTTTGAAAAAACAGTTTAAGCTCTACTAGAGTGGTCTAGTGGATTGAATGCTGTCATATGTATCTGTCACAGTTGCTGTAAAGGTTACAGTCAATGATCTATCCCCTAGTTACCCGCATGTGTAAGTAAAGACTCTCACTTTGAATACTGTAAACCAGTTAATAAAAGAAATCAGGACAAAGAAACTTCACTCAGACTGTAAAACCAAGAATCTCAAAAAATAACTGTTAACTACCCCGTCAATGTTACTATTAATTTGCACTACAACAGGTGCAAAGTTAAACGCTCTCCTTTTGTAAATCTTTTCTTCCTGAACTCACCTCTTATTTCCAATCTGTGCATATGTGTGTTGTGTTACCAATTCTTCTCATATTCAATAATTAATAAAGCCCCTCTTTGTTAATTCAAGAGATCCTGGTTAGATTGTTTCTTTTTAAAGTTTATGTTCATTTGAGTTTGGGAGAAAGTTATCCACAAAGGAATTTTCTGAAGAAGGGTCTCGACCCGAAACGTCAGCTTTCCTGCTCCTCTGATGCTGCTTGGCCTGCTGTGTTCATCCAGCGCTGCACCTTGTTATCACAAAGGAATGGGTCCTGTTTAAATTAACCTTGTTGCAGCCAACCAAGGTGGTGGGTGAATAAAGAAGGGGAATCAGTTCATCCTTCCTCAGACAGAAGCTTCGCAGTTTTGAATACCCTGTCTGGAATAATGGCAAATTGTGTAATCTCACCCAGACTTTGATTATAATACGAAACCCACTTCAAAATTACTGACTTGATTGTGATGTACTTTATCAGTGCATTATATGAATAGAAGTTCTCTCTGTCAACGCATAACTGGAACTTCTGCAGGTGTTTCCTAATAGTATCAATCTTGACCAGTAGAACACAACAGAAACCTCTTGTAATTTGTTTTTGAACATTTCCACCGATCTCCTGCTAAAGTTACAACAGTAGATTCTGAGAAACCATGAATATTTTTGTCATCTGTTTATCTGGAATATCCACATTGTCCTGTTATTTCTGAGAAGCTTTAAGTTGTTGAAATAGTAAGCATGTTGACATTGATGGAGTATTTATATTGAGAAATTGGGTTAACACGTAAACAATGGGGGACAGTAATAAAATGGATAGATTTACCTGCATCTATAGCACTTCATGGAAACAACATACAGGGAGCCCCCAAGTTGCAAATGTCCAACTTACAAACATGCGTACTTACAAAGACAATGCCAACAAGAGTGAAATTTTAAAGACCCAACAGATAAATGCTTCCTTGTACTTAAAAACTGCTATTTTTTATTGTCCTGCATTGTGATCTGACTTGTGTACAAATGGACTTGCGAAAGGGCTCAAGAGCAGAATTATTTGCAACCAGGGACTGCCAGTAAATCACTAAATGCAGCTGTTTAGTTTGATTCTCTGTGGTTTTCACAATTGTCAATGTTCCACGGAAGACTGGAAGAATCTATGGAAATTTTCCCATTTCCTATTTGCACAGAAAAAATACTCACCTCACGTTTTAGTAATATAAATAGTAATAACTGAGCTTCTAAACTAAATTATTTTCTGTATAGCAAGCATATAGAAAAGTCCATAATATGTGGCAGGAAAGAAAATGCGCAAGGAGGCTGTAATTGATTCTCTGGAATCTCCTTAACTATTAAATGCAGTCCTGATAGTGAGACTTCCTTTCAGAATTCCTCAGGCTGATGAATAACTTGTTCTTACCATTGAAAAATCATAAGCAAAAACAAACTTGAGCGCACTTGATTAGTAAGTTTTCAGACCTAGCAGTTTCAGATACATTTAATTAAATTGTGTATTGCTAGTCTGAAGGAGAGATAATTACAGGAAAATAGATTTGATGTTTTAATGAAACTTCCAATATAGAGACATTTCCTTGAAAACATAGAACTGAATAAATGTGTAGTCAGAAAGAAGAATAAGCTGGCTTGGTGGAAATCAAGGACTATTGCAGGGTTGCCTTTTTGAGTGATCTGATTGATCAGACTTTTGTGCAATGTCAAAGAGCTAACTGGCAACAAAACGATCTTTCACTTGCATAACAATTTGTGCAATTCAAGGTTACCAGCCTCCTAAAATATTTCTCAATTAAGATAGCTGACCAATTTAGAATTAATTCTAAATTGAAATATAGTATTCACATTTATTTAACAAAGCTATGTAACTTATATTGTATCAAATATATACTCTAAATATTACAATGTGCTATGCTCTTAACTCCCAATATAACACTAGATGCGTTATGACCAGAGATCCCCAACATGAACAATTTTAATGGTAACAGGATGAAAGGGAGCTGAAAATATTTATCAAAATGCAACACACGATTGTTGTGTAATGTTTAACAGCATGCAGTATACTTTTAAGAGTCATACTCATGGTATAACCACTACATGTGACCAGATTTATAAAGGTCCCAGACTCCATCTTAACTGGGGCTACTTGAAGCATGATACATTAGTGAAAGTGGATTAGTCTTTGTAACCAAATAGCTTAATACATTGAAGCGCCTGTGACTATTATATATTTATATATCAGAAGCTGTAATAAAAATCTGGTGAATCTTTCAATACCATATTATCTATATCTCATTCTTAAGTTACAGGCACTAACATAAGCATTGCCACATCAGGTATTGGATGCAATGGCCACACAATAATGGCTGATCAATTAGCCTTCTAAACTGGTGAATATATGAAGCTCTCTCTTCTGTCAAATGAATTTTTGGAAATATTTTCCGTTCCAATTATTCCTTGCTTTTCTCAAAAGCTGTTGTTCCTTGTTTGAATACTGATTCAAAAATATTGACTTTTCTTGGATGTCTGTTCTGAATATCTCTGTTTCTTTGACCTTTTGAATTTGGGGAAGGGTTGGGGGATATGCAGACATTTTACAGTTTTTCTGCATAGTGGATAATTTCAGATTAATGCACTTTAAGTCTAAAGAAACAACAGCAGCATAAATAAATGGAATTCTTTATAGCAGTAAATTAAATTTCTCATTAACCTTCACAGAGGCAAAATGAAAAATAAACCAGCTGAACCAGAAAAAGTAATATTAGGATCTGTGACCAACAAAGACCTTTTGAGAAGGTCTGGGTCTCGATCAGAGCAAAGTGGGTATAAAGTTTGTAACTGGTAGACTCCATGCCAGTCCTCCTATAGGCATTTGCAGTACAGATGGAGGCCATTTGACATAATTGACAATTTGACAGATTTGGCATAATCCTGACCCTGAGCATATTGAAATAGGGTGGTGGTCAGACAATTATGATTAAATAGATTCAGTTAAGGGGCCTATGTGGCTTGAAGGATTTATTGAGATTTATTGTGACTCTCCATTCATATGTCCTACACTGAGCCCACCATGTTGGCCTAGATATGGACCAGGTCTGCTTAGAATCACACTCTGTGTTTGGCCCCAACCTATTTGAAAGGCAGCTCCAAAAGCTTGGTCAAGAATTTTAGAACTTAATTTAGACATCGTTGCAACAATTTAATGGCCTTATAATTGTGACAATTTAAACAAATTGGAAACCCACACCTAGAGTTGAGTCCTCTGCTAAATTAGTCAGACCTTTCTTCTGACTCCTAAATTGTTGGCCTTAGTCAGAACTTTTTTCTTTAAGTCATCTGTGGTAATTAATGGTCATCCCTAATCATCCATGAGAAATAGATGGTGGGTTGTCTTCCTGAGGTGCTGCTCTCCAGTCTATGTGGTGGAAATATGCCCACAGTACTGTTGGGTGTGTGTAACCCAGTGAAGATGAAGGATTAGCCAATATAGTCAAGTTGGTTCGTGAGTTAGGGGAAAACGTGGAGGTGGTGATGTTCTCGCATGTCTTCTTCCCAGTGTAGGATTTGAGTCTTGGGTCTTTGTTGTCAAAGAAGTTCTGGCATGTCACTGCAGTCAATGGTACTCACTTCTCCTCTTGTGTGCCCAATGTGGAAGGAATAATTATTTATGACGATAGCTAACATGTCAACCAAGATAGCTGCATTATGGTGTTGAACTTGGGGCTCTTGTAGCACAGTGGCAATGTCCCTACCTCAGAGCCAGGAGGCCTAGGTTCAAGCCCTACCTGCTCCAGAGGTGTTTAATAACATCTATGTACAGGTTGTTTATAACTTTTGTACTCCATCACACTCCTGCCTTGAGCCTTATAATTGGTGGACAGGCACCACGTAGTCAGGAGGTGAGTTACTCTCTGCAGAACTCGCAGGCTTAGTCCTACATTTATAGGTGCAGTGGTTTATCCAGTCCTGTTCTGTCAATGGTGGACCTCAGGATGCTGATGGCAGGGGATTCACTGTTGGAAATGCCATTGATTGCATGCAAAGATGTTTGAATTCTTTCTTTGTGCAGATTGTAAGGGTCTGACACTTGAATAGTACAACATTACTTATCACTTAAAAGTCCAAGCTGAAATGATGTCCAGGTCTTGCTGCAAGCTTATTTTAATACATATTTTAATGAGTTGTGAATAAATAGAACGTTGTGTAATTGTCAGTGAACATGACTGATTCTGATATTATGATGAAGAGAATGTAATTCTTGACACAATCAAATATAGCTGGATCTAAGATACGGTATGTCAAATGTTTGCAGTGACCTTTTGAGGCTGAGGTGATAGACCTCTGACAACCTCACCATTTTCCTTTGTGCTACATATGATTCCAACCAGTGGAGAGTTTTCATTGTTTTTCATTAATCTCAATTTTTCGTGGGCTCCTTTTATACCATATTCAATCAAAAGCTTAACTCACGCCATGCTTGAAATGCATATGAACCAATTTTCTTTTTCAAAGTTTGAGCCTAAGCAGCAGGTCCTTAAAGGAGATGTTAGAAATGCTTAGAACAGTGGATAATAGGAGGAAGAAGTGATAAGAAGCTGGAAGTATGTTTGATATGCATTTGTGGCACAAAGAAAACTAAAATACCAAATCATATAAAAGCCAGTGGAAGGATCAGAAAATACAAAACTAAATAGAAGTTGCAAGTGTTTATGGAAGATTGGCATCCTTACTACAAATTAACTACATGAACAGCATTGGGAGTTACAAACTTACATAGAAACCCAAAGCATACGAAATATTGAAGTACTTAGGAACCATGCCATAGGAAGTATATATTGGCCTTAGAGTACAACATAGATTTACCAGAATGATACTTGGAGAGATTATACAAATTAGACTCAAATACTTTAGAATTTAGAAGGTTAAGGGGAGACCTGATTGAAGTATTCAAGCTGTTAATGGGAAAAGACAGGGTAGATAAAGATAAACTAGTTCCACTGGTTGGGGATTCTAGAACTGGAGACATAGTCTAAAAAAATTAGGGCCAAGCTGTTCAGCACTTCTACACAGAAAAGGTGGTCGAGGTTTGAAAAATTCCCACAAATGGCAATTGATGTTGGATCAATTGTTAATTTTAAATCTGAGAGTTTTTTTTTGTTAAGTGAAGGTATTAGGGGATAAGAGCTAAAGGCAGGTATATGGAATTAAGCCACAGATCAGCCTTTAATGTCAAAACAGGCTTGAGGGGCTGAGCAGTCTATTTCTGTTCCTATGTTCTTATCACAAGCTTTGAACACTTGGCTGTTTTGTAATGACAAACTGTTTCATTCTCTACATTTTAAATTTAAAAAACCGTGTAAACTGCATACAAATTAAATCACCCTGAAGTAGGAAACATGATGATAACATCTGTTGGATTCTGTGAACGATCCTTTAGTCAGAGAATGCATAGAATCTGCATTGTTTTTGTGTTGAATCTTTGACAGTTTTTCTAGAGGGTCTGTCAACAAAGATTTCTCCAAACTGTGCTGTGCATGTTTATTTATAGGCGTTGGCATCTGACATGTATTGAAAAACTCAATAAATAAAACCTTTCCTGCCTAAAGACGTAACAACATAAACTTCTTTTGATTTATTTTTAGGGTAATATTGGGCCTGCAGCATTTTGGCTCCTATTGTTCCTGCTGAAACATCCAGAA
Source organism: Rhincodon typus (assembly GCF_021869965.1). Lineage (NCBI taxonomy): Eukaryota > Metazoa > Chordata > Chondrichthyes > Orectolobiformes > Rhincodontidae > Rhincodon > Rhincodon typus. The sequence continues at coordinate 29,661,207 of NC_063350.1, forward strand.
GCAATGTCTGCAGTCCAAGAAGAAGTCAAGAAAATCTACTGCAATTGTGTAATGTCTACTATTAGTCAGCAAGTTCTTGACAATACTCCAATTTTCGGTATATTTTTACTTAAAATATGGTTTTATTCGTTTCACAATTATGAAAAGTTAATAACCAATTATTGCTACAGTTTTTGAAAATAATGGGATTGTCTCCTACCCAAATTGCAATTCTAGGACCCAACTGTATCAATTTCTGTTTGAATCTCTTGAATCTCTGATTTGGAATTAGGCGATTTTCAGTTTTATCAGAGATTTATTTCCTGACGTGATATGTATTTTTTTCCCTTAAAGTAACTAAATTTGTCAAATTAAGTACATTGACTTTTCCACATTCCCTTATTGAAATGTATTTTTATCAATGTGCAAGTGTTGAGGATCTAGCAAGTCTACATTGGATATTACTGTTAGATGCATGAGACCCATATTTAGGGAAGCATTGGTGCAAATATTGTCCTCAGATCAATATAAAAGTAATTATTATGTAAGTAATGTTAGGCCAATAGTGATTCATTTTGATTATGTTCAACTCCTCTTTTAGAATAAACACAGTCAAACTACATTGGAACCCGAGGATACAGTGACTGAATGACCTCATTCACAGTCCTTTGACTGTATCACTTGGTTTTGAAGCTAGTCATGATTGCTGGATGAAATAATTCTCTTTGCTTTAGTTGAAAGAGTCCTCCTTAAACAGTTTAAGTATGTGAGCAACAAGTGCCAGATGGGTATAATGTGATGAAATGTGAGATTGTGTACAACTTAGTAAACAACTCTGTCAGTAAGAACAGAAAATCCAAATTTTCAGAACTTTTTTGGAAAAGGCTTGAATCTTTTAGATGTTGATGTTCAGAGACACTTAGGTTCACTTACACAAGGAAAGCAGAAATTTAGAATTCAGGGACAGTAAGCAATTAGGAAGATAAATTACATGTCGGTCTTTTTTGCAAGGAGATTGGAATACAAAAAATCCGAAAGAATACCTCAGTTTACATAGATTTTCATAAGACTACACCTGAAGTACTGTGGCCAGTTTTTGGTTTCCCTGTCCAAGAAAGGATAAAGTTGCTTTGAAGGCTGAGGCTCACTAGGCTGTCCCTGGTATGAGAAGCTGTTCTCTGATGAGGGGCTGAGTAAATTGCATCTGTATTCTCTGGAGTTCAGAAGAATAAGCATGATCTAACTAAAATATATAAGATTCTGAAAAGTCTTGACAGGCAGACACTGAAAGGTTGTTTTCCCTTACTGGGTAATTGAAAACACAAGAGTACAGTTCTCAGGATAAGTTGTCGATCATTTATAACTGAGATTAAGAGAAATCATGTGATTCAGTGTTATGAATTTTTGTTGCCATTCTGTACCCTAGCAGTTTGTGAATGCTTGATCATTGATTATACTCAAGGCTGAGATAGATCTTTGGTCTCTCAGAAAATTAGAGGAATATGTAGAGCAGAGAGTTAAGTGGATTTGAAGCATGATCACATTGAATTAAGGAGAAGGGTCAAGGAACCAAATGTTCTACACTTTCTGATATTCCTTGCCTGTCTTAAGTTTACATTAAATATGTTCCAGCTGTCACTAGTTAACTACTTTCTGGGATCAACATAATTAATACAATGTGGAAAGAAAGGTTTGACAAATTCAGAGAGTCAGCTTAAAGAGGAAAAAGCAAAGACATAGTATGGGAAGAGACAGACAGCTAATGTGAAAGAGAATCCAAAGCTTTTTGATGGTATAGAAATGATAAAAGAGTCGTAAAACGACTGGGTGAATTAGCAACCTAAAAAGGGAATTGCACATGGAGACAGAGCACATGGCTGAGGTATTGAATGAATACTTCAACCAAAGGAAAAGGTACTTCCAAAATCATAATGAGTAGAGATATTGGACAGGCTAACAATTAAGAAATAGAGTCACGAGAAAGGTTGACTGTACTAATAGCTAATGAGTCACCAAGACAGGATGGATTGGCATTTGAAGGTACTGAGGGAAGTAAGGTTACAAATTTCAGGGGTAATATTCATAATCTTCCTTAGATTAATGCGTTGTGTAGGAAGACTGAAGGATTGCAAATGTTATGCATTTGATCAAAAAAGGGAGTAAATAGAACCCCAGAAGCTACAGGACCATCAGTCTAATTTTGATGAAGGGAAAGCTTTAGAAAGAATAGTCCAGGGCAAAATTAATAGTCACTTGGAAAAGTTTGAATTAATAAATTAAAACCAGCATGGATTTGTTAAAGGAAAATCATGTTTAATTGACATGATTGAACTTTTTGGTGACAGTAACGAAGCGAGCCAATGTGGGTCATACAGTTGATATGGTGCAGGATCAAAAATATTTGAACTTCTAAATGTTATTTGATAAAGTGCCACATTACAGGCTTACCAGCTTGAAGTTATGGAATAAAAGGAACAATGGCAACATTAATACAAAGTTAGGTCAGGCATCAGAAATAGAGCGGTCTTGAACAGTGGATTTCTGGATTGGAGAAGGGTACTCACTAGGGTTTCCTAGGGATTAGTATTGAGATTTCTGCTTTTCTTGATATATAAATTAATGGCATTTACTTGGATGTATGATGTACAATTTTGAAACTGTCAGCTAATACAAAATTGGAAGTGTTATGAAATATGAGGAAAGATTGATTTCAAAAAGATAAATTCAGGCTCGAAGAATGGACAGATATAATTTAATACAGAGAGTATAAAGTGTATAAAGAACAAAGATAGGTAAACTAAATGTCACAATTCTAAAGGAGGTACAGCATCTGAGGTAAATGTGCACAGATCCTTGAAAGTGGCAGGGCAGCTAAAAAAAAAACTTTAACAGGCATAGGAGATCTGAAATTTATAAATAGCACTTTTAGGTACTTCATTCCCAGGTCAGGTACACAGATGATGGATATATCCCAGCCCCACAAACCTGACTATTAAAAATGGATGCCTGCACTTCCCATTTTTGGTTTGGTGTGGTGGTAGTGGTGGTTGGTGGGTGATTGGGGGGCATTGGCGAAGGTGCAGGGTGGAAATGGATTGGGCATGGTGCTCTCGTTTGAGATTCGAGCCAGTGACATGAGAGAAGCTGGTGCAGCAATCCATTCCTGAGCAGGCCGGCCGCACTCCTGATCTTTGGAGCTGCAACACTGCATTGATACCATCCCCAAAAAAATAGAAAATGTCAGGTTCACAGGTGGGACCTAGGATTTAGAACTTCCTCTGACATCACCGCAGAGAGGCTCTCTATTGTGGCAAAATTGGAGCCACAGTGTATAAAAACAAGGAAGCTATGATTATTCTTTGAACTACATTGTCACCACTAGAATATTTAGTACAGTGCTAAACACCACAATTTAGCAAGTTGCAAAAGCATTAGAGAGAGTCTAGAAAACATTTACAAGAATGGTCCCAGGGACAGGAAAGTTCACTAGATGGAGGGTGCAGATGCTGGGATTGTTCTTCTTAGAGGAAAGAAAGCTGAAATGAGATTGAATAGAGACGTTCAAAATATTGAGAAGATTAAATAGAGTGGATAGAGAGTAAATGTTTTCATTTGTGGAAGGGTTGAGATTTCATGACAGTGTAAAAATGACAATTAGTTTTCGACTGAAAAATTCAACAGAACAGTATGGGAAAACTCAAGGGATTAATTAATTTAATTTTTGAAAGTATGGTGACATTCCTTCTCTTTTGTTAACAGATAGTGTTTTAAATGAAACTCTGCGGCTGACAGCAGCACCATTTATTACTAGAGAAATTCTCCAGAGTATGTCGCTGCAGCTTGCAGATGGCAGAAAATATCACCTCCGCAAGGGAGACAGACTTGTTCTCTTTCCTTATTTAAGTCCCCAGATGGACCCAGAAATCTATGAAGATTCTGAGGTAAGTTAGATTCATTTGATGACATGTTTCATAAATAGTTGAGAAACTGCTCAAAATTGAAAATTCAAATGGTATAAATATCTCATTGAAATTAAATTAATGCAATGCCATTCTCTTTGTCCAGCTTGCAAGGGCTGTAGTTTAAAATCATTATATACCAAACAAAATTCTATTTTAAAAACTTGGCTTGGCCTTTGCTTTTAAAGTACCATTTTGGTTCAGTTACTGCAGAAAGCCTTTGGTTCAAGTTGCACTCCAGCAGTGACTTCAAAATCGAGGCTAATATCCAATTCAATACCAAGGAGATGTTGCACTGCGATAGATGGCATGCTGTGAATAAGGTTTTTAGATTAATTTAGCTCCTGGCTGGAAATCACAGCGATCAGCTTATTTAATCCTCCTGGTGGCATCATGAAATGCATCAACTTTAACCTCACTGTCCTATCAGACTTTGTTCACGCGTTGTTGGGGAGCCTGCAGACATTCTAAACATCAGGCATCAGGTAATGACAAACAGGGGCACTGATCATGCAGGGCCAGGCGATCCTGTAATAATAACAGGAAACTGTTAACTGATTGTTGGATTGATGGGCAGGCCTATATATTTGTTGTTTGGCTTGGCCAAATATTCCTGGTCACACGGGAGAAAGTAAAAAGCCCTCCCTCTTTACATGCCTAACCTGCTTTGGATTGACAAGGATATTTGGAAAAAACCTTAGCTAAAACTGGTCAAGACCTGGTAAATTCATTGGCATTATAAAAAAGGGTCTTCCTGACTTCAGCTGAATGCTTTTCATGTCTGCTCAAAGAAGCGGATTAAAATTAGGATTGTGGGGGAAGGAGATGAGTAAGTCACTATGAGCGTTTTAACAATTTACCTAACCAGTTTCCATCAGAAGGGTAGGCTTTAAATCTTTCGGCAGGAGTTATCCTCCTGGGGACAGTGTTCTGATTTCTGGTGGTATGACCAAGGAGAATACCAATGATTAAACATTTCTAAAGATTTGTTCCTGGGATTGGCAATGCTGGCAACGCCACATGTATTCCTCATCTGTAGTTCCCATGAGAAAGAGGTAATGCTTTCTCCTTGAATTGCTATAAACATTTTGATAATGATGCAGTCAGTCTGGTGGCAGGTGAGGAATTCCAGAATATTGACTTAGCAATGATGAAGGAACAGGGATATGTGTCTAAGTCACTTCAAGGTGATGCTCCCCACCACCCCTCCCCCCCACTCCCTGCTCCAAGGGTCTCGTCATTCTCAGTGATAAAAGTTACAGGGTAGCACTGCCACAGCATCTTGAAGATCACAAAATGTCTTTATTTTCTTTTACTGGAATATCAACTGAAAGCAAATCAAATTCAGACTTTATAAGGGCAGTGTCATATTCTCACTAATATCATTCATGGTGCTGTAATTAGCACTGTTATTTCTGGCATATTTACTGATGTCATTCCATCTGGGTGTCTCCTTTAGCTGGGAGGGCAGTCTCCTGACTGGCAATATTCTCTTACAGCATTTACAGCATAAAAAGATGGCATCCAGGAAGAACAACGTTGCTTCAAAGTTTCTCTCATAATTGCTTAATTTTTAGATTTATAACAAACCTGATGGAACCCAACTCGGTGACAGCTGTGACTAAACTACTTAGCAAATAATACTGAATGACCAGTGCCAAAAGTATTACAGTCTCCCAATACAGTGACTAGGATTAGAAACTTGACTGATGCTTCAGCATTAAAACGTATTGTTGACCCTGTCAATCATTACTAGTCAAACAGCAAAAACAAAAATGTAAAAATACATGGGTGCTGAGACGACAGCTTTAGCTTGCTATGTGACTTCATCTATAACCAAGATGACTTTGGCTGAAGGAATTTTAAAGCCAGTTCAAATACAAAGTTGTTAAAGATTTAGTACACCCATAACTGACTCTGCCATAGTATGTCTTATGAAGAATAGACAGGATTAAGATATAGACAAATCCATTAACCATAAGGAATTTCATAAATGATAGAAATTATATTTCTGTAATGAACATTAAAACAGGAGGTTACAGATCTGGAAATAATCATTAACATTTCATCTGGAACATCCCAAAATTTTGAAAATAGTACTTACATTTTTTTTAATTTCAAAAATATACTTCATTCATAAAAAGTCTTGTATACATACATAGTCACTAGAGAAGTTTGACTCTTACACAATCTTTACTTGTGTAGAGCAAACAAACCTAAGGCATTTCTTCCTTATACAAGTCTATATTTATGTACATTTGAGGCACTGGGAGGATCTGACAACTGAACAGACCCTGTTATACTTCAGCAGAAAGACCCTGGATGATGGTATTTTCCCACTGAGCCTTGACGGCAGCTGCCGCAAGCTTTAGTGGGTACTTATAATGTTATTTCTCTTGACCGTTAATCACTTCACTAATTAAATATTTATTCAGTGCCCTCCTTAAAAATGCTAACTGCCTTCGAAATAGGGGCGCATTAGGAGGCCACTAGCAAATATGATGTGGAGTTGCTGGTGTTGGACTGGGGTGGACAAAGTCAGAAGTCACACGACACCAGGCTATAGTCCAACAGGTTCATTTGAAATCACAAGCTTTCAGAGCGCAGCCCCTTCGTCAGGTGCAGTGAGAGAGCACAGCACGCAGACCCAGAGTTTATGGGCAGAGACATCAAGGGCAGAGAGGTTAAAAGATCATACAACTGATGTGAGTGGAGTGTCAGATGATAAGTCTCTGCAGGTGACCAAGAGTGTTAGATGGTGAGTAAAGTGTCAACAGCTGAATAATCAGCAAAGGGATGATTTATAATCTGATTAAGAGAGGAAGAGAGATAATTACAAAAAATTAAAAATAAGGTGGTGCTGGAGACAACTACATGACTGGAATAAGATGATAGGTATAAGAGTCGCATATTGAGGTGGTGGAAAGGTGTTTTCCAGGCTGGGTGTCTGTGACTAGTGGTGTTCCAAACTGGAACCTCTGCCGTTTGTGATATATAACACAATATATATGACTTAGATGAAAATGTAGATGGGTGGTTAAAAAGTTTGCAGACAATACAGAGATTGGTGGAGTTGTGGATAATGTAGAAAGTTGTCAAAGGATACAGCGGGATATAGATCAGTTGCAGATATGGGCAGCAAAATGGCAGATGGAGTTTAATCTGTGTAAGTGTGACGTGCTGTGAGGGAAATCAAATGTTAAGGAAAAGTATACAGTTAATGGCAGGACTGTGAACAGCATTGATGTACAGAAGGATGGCCACGCAAGTAGATAGGGTGGTAAAGAAGGCATATGGCATGCTTGCCTTTATTGGTCGTGGAATTGAGTACAAGAGTCAGGATGTCATGTTGCAATTTTATAAGACTTTGGTTAGGCCACACTTGGAGTGTTGCATTCAATTCTGGTCTCCACATTACAGGAAGGATGTGGAGGCTTTGGAGACGGTGCAGAAGAGGTTTACCAAAATGCTTCCTGGATTAGAGAGTATGAGCTATAAGCAGAGGCTACAAAGTCCATCTTGTTTTCGCTGGAGCCAAGGAAGGCTGAGGGAAACTTGACAGAAATCTATAAAATTATGAAATGCATAGATAGGGTTGACAGTCAGAGTCTTTTTCCCAGAATTAAAATGTCTAAAACTAGGGGGCATGCATTTAAGGTGAGAAAGGGAAAGTTTAAAGGAGATGTGAGAGGCAAGTTTTTACACAAACAGTGATAGGAATCTGGAATGTGCTTTCATGGGTGGTGGTGGAGACAGATACATTAGCGGCATTTAAGAGACTTTTAAGATAAGCACATGAATATGCAAGGAATGGAGGGATATGGAACGAGGGCAGGCAGAAGGGATTATTTTAATTTGGTGTCACGTTTGGCACAACATCGTGGGCCGAAGGGCCAATTCCTGTGCTGTTCTATGTTTATGAGCCTACTTTTGTCAAGATCTAGAATTATATATCACTTTATATATTTGTGCTTCTTTCTTATTCCCTAAAAGCAACTAACCCTGATTTGTTGTCATCCACCAATTTAGACAGCTTTGCTTTTATGCATTTGGCTGCACAGTTGGTTTGTGATGCAGAGTGATGCCAACAGATTAGATTCCCACACCATCTGAGGTTACAATGCAGAACTCTCCTGCTCAACCTCTCCCCTTGACTTGAGATGCGATTACCTTCAGGTTAAACCACCACCAGTCATCTCTCTCTAATGAGAGAGCAGCCTGTGGATGAATAGGATTTGGAGACTTTGCTTTTACGTTATTTCTGCAGACTTTAATGTTCTCAGAAGCAACATATATGCCACTTTTTGTTATACAGCTGACCTTTCCCTTGTGTCGCCAATTTTCAGAGGCTTGTTTTCTATTCTACACCCTCCCCCTAAATTCTGGACAATTTAATACTGTCGAGCCATTAGAATTATAAAATTTTAAATATGTCACATTCACAGCATTTCTTTTGTCAACAAACTCTGTAATATTCTCAAAGGAGGCAAAGAAAATTTGTTCAGCATTTGTTTTCCATACTGTCCTTCTAATGCTCACCATTGCATTTTGGCACCAGTGAACATAGGAAACAAGAAACACAGGATCAGGAGGAGGCCATTCAGCTCCTTGAGCCTGTTCCACCATTCAATGAGATCATGGCTGATCTGTGGCCTTACTCCATTTATCTACTTTTGGCCCTTATTCCCTAATACCTTTGCTTAACAAAATATTATATATCTCAGATTTAAAATTAACAACTGATCCAGTATCCACTGCGGTTTGTGGAAGAGAGTTCCAAACATCTACAGCTCTTTGTGTGTAGAAGCACTTCCTAATATCTCTCCTGAACAGTCTGGCCCTCATTCTCAGATAATGCCCCCTAGTTCTAGAATCTCCAAGCAGTGGAAATAGTTTACCTTTATCTACTTTGTCTTTTCCTGTTAATGTCTTGAAGGCTTCAATCACATCACCCCTTAATGTTCTAAAATCTGGAGAAAACAGGGCTAATTTGTGTATTCTATCCTCATAACTTATCCTTGAAGTCCAGGTAACATTCTTGTAAAAACATGTTGTGCTCCCTCCATGGTGGAGGTGCTCAGATCAGCTCACAGTACACCAGGGTGTAACAGGGTGGCATCTAACCAGGGTTTTGTATAACTGCAGCATAACCTCTGCATCCTTGTAATACAGTCCTCTAGATATAAATGCCAACATTCCATTAGCTTTCTTGACTATTTTCAGCATTTGTTCATGACATAGTAAAGATGTGTGCATCTGAACCCCCCAAATCTCTTTGGACATCCCCTATATTAACTTCATAATATCTAGAAAGTACCCTGGTTGTAAAATGGTCCAGAAAGGGTCTTCCCTTTGTCACTTTTTGAGATTAATGTTTATTTAAATGTTTTACAATCATCAGATATTATTCCAAAATCTAACAATTAATAGAAGACAGGAACTTGATTTTATTCGTTCTTTTCTTTAAGTGGTTATGTATAAAGTTGTTTCAGGCCGATGTCATGTTCACTTCTGCATATCCCTCATGTCCCTGAGTGTAATTCTTCAGTGCGTATGAATGACTTGGAAGTGGACAGAGGGGATAATGTATAATGGTATCAAAACCAAAATACGGTATTTTTGATCACAGGGTCACTGATGCGATAGCTTTTAACCAACAGCCAATTCATGTTTGTGAAGGAATTGTGTTACTATCAGTTACTATTAGTCTCCAAGATATATGGTTTTAATTATGATGTTTTTTCATTGACCTTACAGAAATTTAAATATGATCGATTTTTGAACCCAGATGGAACAAGAAAAACAGTTTTCTTCAAGGGTGGAAAACAGCTGAAGTACTACAACATGCCTTGGGGTGCAGGAACCAATGTTTGTATTGGACAATCTTTAGCAACAAATAGCCTAAAAGTGTAAGTGTCTTTCAGATTCATTGTATGTAGTATACATTATTTTCCTGTAAACAACAAGTATTTCCATACAATTTGTCTTACAAGGTTGTAACTACAGAAGCTCACAAAAAAACTAATGTATCATGAGTGACAAGAAAGTCAGCAAAGCCATCAAACTGGAATGTCATACATTGCTGCTGTCTTGTTATTTTGCCAAATTTGATGAATTCTCCCTAGAATTGTCCCGAAAAATCCATCAGTCATCTGCTGAATGAATGTCCATATTGCAGAAGCCCTCTTGTGGTTATTGTGTTACAGCTCACTCAGGGAGTCTAATTACTGTGGTAACATGCATGTTTACATCCATGTGGTATTTGCAGCTATGGAAATTTATGGTAGAGGCACCACATTTCTTTCCGTGGCATGGTTGATCGGGAATCTCTCCTGCTATTATCAACAGCCAATGATGTATGTTGGAGGATTTGCAGGCTGATAGGCCAGCTGTTTGGCTGACTTATGAATGCATCTTCCATGGCCATCAAGGTTAAATGTGGGATTTAAACCTAGGTCACTTGACTTGGACATAGGAATACATCACAAGATCTCTCAGAAAACTCCATAGCCACCTGAAATGGCCTAGTGTCATATTGGCTTCATCACCTTCATCACACAGACAGAGCAATGCATGGAAATGACTTTTCTTGTATATCAATTTGAATTGCATTGTTGCCTGTCTCATCTCAGATAAGTTTGTCTTTTTTGAACTGGAGTGTTCGATGATGCAGACAAATGCCTGGAATTTCCACAGGGGGTTTTCAATGTAACTCCTGGAGGAACAGCACAAATAGTTAAAACTAGTTGTTCAGACATTTTCCGGGATTTCTGCTGGACTTCTGAATTTGTGGCAGTAAATGAAAAGTCTGCAAAATTTCTCCCCAAAGTATTCTGTCTGATGGTAGTTAAAAACTTCTGTAATCCATCCCGTTCATCTTGAAGTGGTCATTTCCAGTTGTTTATTCAGTATCCAGATTTTTCTATCCACCCAGCTGAAACATAAATCATGCTGACTAAGAATTCTGGAATTCTCACAACTGTTTCAATTTTGGGCAGCATTAACTAGCACAGCTTAAAGGTGTGAGTGGTCAGCCTGTTTGTAGCGTCCCACCTTTGCCAGCTCCATTACAGAGCTGGGCAATTCAAAATATACTCCACCTGAGTTTTGATGGAGCTGTGTCTGTTCTGTCAGGAGATGTGGCTAACAGTACCTCAGAGAATTCATGACCCATTGGGGAACCCAGGTATTGAGTGAAAAATCAAAATAAGAACACTCAAATTCCTTTTGTAAAGTATTTCCTCTCTTACCTTCTGATAATGCTATTGATCAATCACAGCCACTCATATCATTAATGTCAAAAATATTTGAATTCACTTCAAGCCTCTTAACCTTGAATAAATAAACAGATGACAAAAAAAGCACTATTACAAAATATTGAAGATTCTAATCAAACAAATCAATGCCTCATGGTTATAAAAGCCAATTATCTCAGTCCCAGGGTATTGCTGCAGCAGTTGGTCAGAGTTGGGTCCTAACCAGCTTCATCAATGATCTATAAGGTTAGAAGTTGGGATGTTCAGATTGTTGCACTAAATTCAATAACCATTTGCAATTCATCAGATTCCAAAACATTCTGTGTCCATATGCAGTAAGATCTGGACAACATTAAGACTTGGGTTAATAGCTGACATGAAATATTCATGCCATACAATGACCACCTCCATCAAGAGATAATAAAACAAAGTCCCTTTGACATTCAATGGTGTTACTGGCAGTGTTAATGCCCATAGGTTGTCATTGACCAGAAACTGAACTGGACCAGCAGTATAAATACTGTGGCTACAAGAGATTAGCAACTGAAAATTTCCTAGAGGTGGTAATACACCTCCTGATTCCCTAAATCTTTTCCACCGTCTACAAGAAACATCTCAGCAGTATGATAGAATACTCTCCATTTGCCTGGATGGCAGTATGCTCCTGCAACTTTCAGGAAGCTTGATGCCACTGAGGACAAGATAACTTGTTTGATCAGAACCCAACCCACCACCCCAAACCTTCACTCCCACCACTAATGACACAATGGCAGCAGTGTGTGTTGAGTACAAAATGAACTGCAGCAGGGCAAGGGCGGAAGACATATGACAATACCTTCACGTGTAAGTTCTCCTCCAAGCCAGACAGTGTCCTGATACGGAACAATATCTCCATTCCTTCACTGGATCAAAATCCTGGAATACCTTCCCAACCGCAACTTGGCCATAACTGCACTGGATGGGCTGCAACAGTTCAAGAAGACGACTCACTAGCACTTTCTCAGGGACAGTTAGAGATGAACAATAAATACTGGCTTTGCTGGTGAAGCCTATATCCTATGAAAGAATAAAAAGTAAATGGAGGTAGACTTTTCTAGCCTTCCTGGCTTGCCATCCACCCATGTCCGTCACCAATTCAGATCTGCCTCCAGAAGCACTGGACCTGACTCCTCCTCATCCCATCCTTCATGAAATGAGATGATAGAGGATGGACCTTCATTAAAGGAGATGCAATTTCACAGTCAGGAATTCTCTCAGCTCTTGCTGCCCATCTCCTTCACAAAAATCCAGCCTTCTATATTAGAACAATACCTTAAACTATGTACACAGCATCTGTATCACTCACTTAACAACTGTCATTGAAAGTAACTGAAATTATTTGTATATTTTGTTTTATAGGTTTGTTTCTTTAATGCTAAATTGTTTTGATTTTCAACTTACTGATCCAAAGGCAGAAGTTCCAGCCTTTAACACAAGCAGATATGGATTTGGACTAATGCAGCCAGAAAATGATATCATGTTTCAGTATAAAGTCAAGATTGAATAACCCAAGGAACACAACACAACAGATATCACAATCTACAATTGTACACAAAGTTTTTATCATTTTGGAACTCTCATTTTTATTTCCTTGATGAAAATTGATCTCTTCCTGCAATTGTTTTCCTTTTAAGAAGAAAAGTTGATGGATAATGATGTTTTTAAATAAGGTATTTCTTACTAAAGTGTCATTAGAATTCAGGATGGAATCTCAGATGAGAAATGCACAACAAGATGATATGAAAATTTGTAAAGATAAGTGGTTGTGTAGAACTGGAAACAGTTATAACAAAACACTACTAAACTTTTTTAAATTATTCTTGTATTTTAATATTTAATGAAAAATAAAAAGTACAATATTGACAGTTTTGCTGTGAAATGGTCTGCAAAATTTCATAGAACACATACAATGCCACCCTATCTGTTGTTGTTGACTAATGCCACATGTCAGTTAACAGACCATTTCAAAGAACTTGCCCTTATGTCAAGGTTTAGATTTTATTTCAGTTTGGCTTGTAAATTTATTGAAATATTACCACTGAACCAGAAATAGTAAAATCTGAATTTATATAGCACCTTTTATAATCAAGGGACAATCCAAATTAGACTTTTTAACCAACAAAGTATTTTTGAAGTTATGTGGCCAAGGTCCCCTTAATGACTGGAAAGACAAGGACTTGTGTATTGAAGGATCAAACACAGAAGTCAGTCTGAAATATTGGTTCAGAAGATGTGTGACAACAGTAATGCCAATCCCATGTCTCATAAATCAAGAGACAACCCCTTAAAAATCAAGACATTTTGTTTATAAATCAGAAGATGCTTCTTTTTTCAAGAAAAAATCAAAATGGATTGACACATGATTTGTAAATCCTAATAGAGAATTGTTTAATTTGTAACAGGTAATATTTTAATAATCATTTAAGCTATTTACAACAATTGTATTGACATTATCAGAAAACTGTTTACAAAATTAAAAAGACAGAGTCAGAAGAGAAACCAATGACATTTTCTCAAGAAAAAGTGTTGGTTAGCAGAAACAGAATTTATTATACTAAATAGGTTTTCTGCAACCAAGAGGTCCGTTTTCATAGTCTCTGTGTGTTGAAAGTACATAAGGACAATGCAAACCTCCACGTCTCTGAAACTATCATCACTCTCACCCATCATTTGAGCAAAAGGCCTTGTTTGGTATGAGTTACAACTGATTCAAATAACAGTTGGCAAGAGCTTTTATTATTGAAGTATACTTTTTGTTTTTCTGCAGGAAAGCTTTTTTGTAATGTTTGAATCAGGAAACATCAGCTTTATGAGTTTTGTGAAATGACCTGCAAATGCAATTGGTAGTCCATGTTCTGTGATGACTTGGCAAAAAGTTTAGCAGTTGTCACTTTCTGCGTAAAGTCTGTGGTACTGAGCTAACAAAACCTGTTATTGACTGTGGCATTTTTGAGGCCAGAGCTCAGCTTACATGCTTGTAAGGTTACTTACTCTAGAATTACTAGAGCTGATGTCTTTAACACAAGTCAGCCAAAAATGCACGTGCATCTGAAAGTCTGATTTTTTTGTTACTGGTAGAAGTATATTAGTCCCCATTATTTTTACTCCTGTAGTAGCCTGCTTCCCTTTAACAACATGACTAATAAGAAACTGCATGTGACTCATTTGAGCAGGAAAAAACCTTGAAAATGCAATACAGAATTGTCAGAAAAGAAAACATAACTCCATGTAGTCTTCTGTGCAGAACTAATCAACCTATTTACCCCTTGGAAAAAATACCACAAAAATGTACACATTTAGGTAATAGCTGCACATGTCAAATTAAAAGAATCTTAAAAGAACTCCAACCCTCTATTTAAACCTGTGCCTTTAATTCCAATATCAACTTTTAAAGAACAGAATAGTCGGGTCATAATAAATTGTGTAGGGCACATACATAAAAACAGAATTAGAAATCAGTGAAGTACTGTCTTTAGCAAAAAAACCCTGCAAAATTGATAACGGGCATGTTAGTTCAATGTTATAGATTACCCAAAAAGTACATTCATATCAAGGTTCAAATTTTATGTCACAATATTCAAAGAAATAATAGCTAATTTTGGGAATGAACTAGTTTACATCTCCAACTTATCAGCCACATTTCAAGATGCATTGGAAAGCTGGAATCAAACTTTAAATACAATAATTAGAGCTGATTACCAATGATGTTCGAATGACTGGAATGAATTGTTACTATTTGCCAGTCAGGTGCTGCTAATAAGACTGCATGATTTGTCCTGTATACTGCTATTCATCATTTATATACATGATTTGGATATAAATATTGGTGTAGTTATTAAGTTTGCAGATGACACCAAAAGAGATGGTGTAGTGAACAGTGAAGAAGATTATCTCAGAGTACAATGGTTAATTGATCAGATGGGCCAATGGGCCAAGGAGTGGCAGATGGATTTTAATTTAGATAAAAATGGGATGTTGCATTTTGTTAAGGCAAACGAGGGCAGGACTTATATGGTTAACGATAGGGCCCTGGGGAATGTTGCAGAATAAAAAGACCCCGGCGTGGAGGTCCACTGTTCCTTGAAAGTGGAGTTGCAGGTAGTCAAGGTGGTGTAGAAGGCATTTGGCATGCTTGCCTTCGTTGGTCATATCATTGAGTTTGGTAGTTAGGACGTCATGTGGCAGCTGTACAGGACCTTGGTGAGGCCCACTTTTATAAATCTGCATGCAATTTTGGTCGCCCTTCTATCGGAAGGAGGTTAAACTTGAAAGGGTGCAGAAAAGATTTACAAGAATGTTGCCAGACTGGAGGGTTTGAGCTAAATGGTGAAGCTGAATAGCTTGTGTTTTTTTTTCCCTCGTGCATCGGAGACTGAGGGGTGACCTTATAGAGGTTTACAAAATCACGAGGGGCATGGATAGGATGAATAGCCAAGGGGGAGTCCAAAAATAGAGGGCATAGGTTTAAGGTGAGAGGAGAAATATTTAAAAAGGACCTGCGGAGTAACATTTTCATGCAGAGGGTGGTATGTATATGGAACAGGCTGCCAGAGGAAGTGGTGGAGGTGAGTATAATTACAACATTTAAAAGGCATCTGGAGAGATATATGAATAGGAAGGGTTTTGAGGGATATGGACCAAATCTTGACAAATGGGACTAGGTCAAATTGAGATGACTGGTCAGTGCAGACGAGTTGGACCAAAGGGTCTGTTTCTGTACTAGATGAATCTATGACTCTAACTAATAAATAAAGATGAGGTGAAAGGACTACTTACAGCAATTAAAGAAAATTTGATAAACTGAGGCTCACAGGTAACATTTCCATCTTATGGTACAAGTTTCACAGAGAAACTGACCAGAGCAAATGATTAACTGCATTTGAATGATGTTCAACAAACAATGAAAACTAGAGCAGATATCAAGTCCAAAGTTTGAACCTTGATTGACTAAGACAAGATGTTAGTATTGTTACCTGTCTCTAGGGTTCCATTAAAATCAAGGTTCACTGAGCTTAATCAAATCAAAAAGAAACTCAATGACCTAAAATTGTAGTGAGTATTCCAGAGAGGAGAAAAAATCAGTATGTTGTTTTAATATTTTAAAAAGATATCATGGCAGTCATGATAGTTTGGCAAAAAGTGTACTTAATGTGGTGAAAGAAGTAGGGAGTGAAATATCTGAAAAAAATGGAGAATGAATCTGAAATTGAAACTTCAAAGCTTACCTTCTAGCAAGCAGATTGGATAATGTAGAGTAGGCTAAAAGGTTAGAAAGCAGCATGTCTTATCATCCAGAAAAAATTTGAAGTAATTTACAAAGGCTGTACAGAATCATAAATGAATTTGTGGGAAGAGGCCAGGAAATAAATGTTTTTGTTATTTGTGAAAATAAGATGGGGGACGCATAACCTATCTATAAGAAAACACCCTTACAGGCTCAATCCAGAAAAAATACCTCATGTGAGGGAAGGAATTCAATTCATGATGAACAATGACATCACTGAACCAAATTACAGAAGCTGGAGTTTACCTATTGTGATCGTGCTGAAATCAGGTGGGTCACAAAGTCAAGGTTTTAACAATGGCGGCTTGGAGATTGGAGGATTGCACTGAACAAATTGGACACACGCAATTTGTCACAAAAAACAACTTGCTAAAAGAATTTTGGTGTGTCTTATTTACTGATAGAGCCAAAGAAATAGCAACATTGTAACATCGGATATGCATTAATAATGCAAAGTCAAGCCACTTGGAATGAAAAATGCACCGGCAATATTACAACAGTTAGCCAATAAAGTAATTAAAGGCATGCGTCACTGTGTTGTTTATATCAATAATTTGGTTGCTTTTAGCCAAATCTGGCCAGAACATTTCCACCATTTGACTGAAATGTTTGATTGACTACAACAAACCAGTTTGGTTATAATCCTGGCCAAGATTGAATTGGTTCAAGCAAAGATAGCTTGTTTGGGCTGCAATATGGGACAAGGCCAAAAAAAAAAACTGAAATTAAGGTGAATTTGAATTCTGTTGCCTGACGCAAAATGTGAAATCTTGTGTAAAGTAGGCATGAGTTGATTTTATTGCACGTTTGTCCCTAACGTCAGCGCTGTTGTTGCACCTTTAACAAATTTGTTGAAGAAAGGCAGAAATATTGAATGGATGCAATTTGTCAGAATGCCTTTTGAAACTTGAAAGCCGGTTTTATTCAGTCCAAGCAGTAAGAAGCCATTCAAACTTGCTGTTGGTGCCAGTGACATCGGAGTGCAGGGCCATTTAACTTCATGATTAACAAATGGGGATTGAACAGCTTGTCAGTTATTTTTCAAAGAAACTAATCACATGTTAGCAAAAATATTCAACTGTTGGAAAAAAAGACATCTAGTCTTGTGTTGGTTCTGTATCATTTTGAAATATACACCATGAACAATGTGGAAGAAACTGCTATTTATATGGATCATAATCCTTTGATTTTCCTGGAAAAAGTTTGGGAGAAGAACTTAATGATGTTCTTGATGGAGATTAATTTTCCAACTATAATTTTAAAATCATTCATGTTCCTGAAAAAGAAATGTTATAATAGATGCTCTATTGAGAGCATATACAAAGGAAACTGAGTGCTAGGGTGCCCATGACTTAGGTAAAATCTGTTTGCTACATAACTCATTGTATGTTTAATGTCCATATGTCACTACTGTTAATGTGACATAGAAAATGGTTTTAAGATAATTTTTAACGGGTAGTGAAAATGCCTATTAAAGATACATTTCCATTCTTCTTTGGATGGAGGTTTAAAGTAAAGTCTGTTTTCATATATGTACTAGTATCATTTATTTTAAAGATTAAATTTGGGACTAATAGCATATGGGTTAGTCTGCGTGCATGTAGGGGTCTAATGATTAACCTGTCAGTATTTCCAGAGCTGCTTTTTTTTAAAAAATAAGGCATGATTGAGAGATTTCCTGGTTTGGTAATATATTTGTTTTGGGTGAGTTTTACAAGTGGCCAAAGTAAATGTTGATGATCATTAGTTTGCTTTCAGTTTGAATGATCAGGAGTTGATTTTTTGTTTTGCTTAGGGCGACATCATATATCTGAAAGTGTTTTGGCTGCAGTTAGGGTTAGGGTTACTTTGAAGAAGCTCCAAAGAAAGTTAATTGTGTAAAATTAAGGGAAGGCTTGGCACAGTGGTATTATCACTGGACTGTTAATCCAGAGATCCAGATAATGTTCTGGGGACCTGGGTTTGAATCCCGCCATAGCAGATGGTGGAATTTGAATTCAATAAAATTTTGGGAATTAACAATCTAATGATGACCATTGTCAATTGTCAGAAAAACCCATCTGGTTCACTAATGTTTCCTGCAGGGAAGGAAAATGCCATCCTTACTTGGTCTGGCCTACATGTGACTCCAGACCCATAGCAATGTGGTTTAGTCTTAAATGCCCTCTGGGCAATTAGGGATGGGCAATAAATGCTGCCTAGCCAGCGATGCCCTCATCCTGTGAATGAATTTTTTAAAAAGTATCACCTGAATAAAAGAGATAGTTTTGATCTGTTACTAAAGAGGTTACCTTAGTGTAAGTATTTTAGTTTGGAATTTCCAGAACAGAAGTGTTTGCTTAGAACTCTGAAAGGGTTATTTGAAGCTCAGAAAGTCTAAACTTAGCCTGTGAACACTCAAAGAAGAGGCTATCAAACACTCAGGACTGGGAATGGAAAGAAATAGCTAAATTAAGCCTAGATGTGATAGAGAAAGTGTTCTCTCTGGTGTTTGAGTTTTATTAAAAAAAAGTTGCTGTTGGGATAAAAAGGATTAAATTTTACTGTGTTTCAAAATCTTTACAATTGTGTTAGCATAAATAGCTTGGTTTATTGTATTTTTTCTTCATTCTATTTTATCGTTAAAACAAGTTTTACCTGCTTTCATTCCAGTGAAAGACCACCTCATTAAATACCAAAAGACAAAATATGATCTATCAAGCCAGATTTAAGTCTTGGATCTGAATTAACCAGTAATAATGTCAGCTGGAGTTATAACAATATATATCAGGGACAGCAGGGGACCTAACACTAACCGGTGGGGAACCCTAGTATAAACCTGCCTCCAATCTGAAAAATGACTAGCAATAATACATTTCATTTCCTGTCACCCAGTCAATTTCATATTCATATTGTTATAATTCCTTTTATCAGATAAGCTCTAATTTTGCTGTTGCATGGGGAGAAACAAAAGCCGATGGAGCTGGAAAATATCCTTAATAAATATGCGCTTACTTGCTTCATATTAGTCTCTCCTGCAGTGCTGGTTCTCAGTCCAATAAATTATTCAGCATTTGCACCTTAATACATAATCTAAAATGTTCAAACTATAGACCTTACAAACCATTTATTAACTTCCCACTGCACAATATAAACGATTTAAAGAAAATGAATAAACCTTGTTTGAAGCTTCAAAGTGTTTAAACATCATGCTGACTTGGCCACTGGTAAACTGGTCAGTTTTGATTGTCTTTTGTAGGTGACCAATCTTTAATCACAGTATAGGTGTAAAATTTTAAAACTTCTGACAGGTTAATCATTTTGTGTGAATTGTCCCTATTGTGCAGTGAAACATAGTGTAATGTCCTGTTAGGAGTCGGTTAGCTAAGTTGGCTGGATGGCTGGTTTGTAATGCAGTGTGATACCAACAGCATGGGTTCAATTTCCATGCTGGTTGAGGTTACCATGAAAGACTTCCCTTCTCAACCTCTCCCCTTGCCTGAGTGTGGTGACTGTCAGGTCAAACCATCACCAGTCATATCTCTCTAATGTCGCCTTAATCGAGACTGGGCAGGGTGTCAATGTCACGTGGAGGTTGTTTTTAAGTTCGGTTTACTCTTCTTCCTCATATGGAAGCTACCTTTAGATCATTGTCCGACACAACCTAGGGACAGCTGTCCACTGACGGTGCAAATTTTGGAAAAAGCCTTAGCTCATTCGCAAGCAAGTGTGTGTGTTGAGAATAGAAATCACAAGATTTAAATGTCCCAGTGTAAGATTGTGAGGAATACTCAGAAATCACATTTCCTATGATAAGTTTGTTAGCATGTCTGCACATTAATGTTGGATGGAATATTTGGGCTTTTAATGTTTCCAGGATTATTACTCCCTATGGTACCTTATACACAAATTGGTTGCAGTATTTCTTACTTTCGAAAATGACTGATCATCTAAAATAATTAATTGACTTTTGATATTCTGAGGTCATGAATGGTGCTTTATAAATTCAAGTCTTCCATTTAACTAACATTATCATGTTCTTATTTCATACTACAATGACATGTATGTATTTACACAGAAGCACATATTTGTAACATGTATTATGTTAATACAGTGTTTTATTCAAAATATTTAAATGTATATTTTATGTTTGTTATTTTTGATACACTTCAGATAATTTATATAAATAAAGCAAATATTTTAACAGTAAAAGTGTGTGGGCTTGGATTCAGGGGGGTTGCTAAAGTTGGTGGAAATGCCCACATATCTGGAGACCAGCTCCTACATGAATACTTCCAGATTTAACACAAATGTTTAGCAATGCACATGTATAACTTCCTCTGAAGAGGTAGATTACTGGTTCCTGACATTGAAATGAGGGGTTTTGAACAAGTCTTTGAAATGGGATTTAATTTAAATATGACATGCGTGGGTTCT
The DNA here is from genome assembly GCF_021869965.1 of Rhincodon typus. NCBI lineage: Eukaryota > Metazoa > Chordata > Chondrichthyes > Orectolobiformes > Rhincodontidae > Rhincodon > Rhincodon typus. Next base: position 29,682,140 of record NC_063350.1, read on the forward strand.
CAAGCTTCCTGAACCTGATCATTGAAATCATGTGAGTGATTAAAAGTCAAGCATCAACAAATACTGGACATCAATAAATACTTGGTGTTCACAGCAGCTTCCTCGATATTCATTTGGAAAGGATTTTTTGAATACCCTTGTTGAGAAACTACTGCATACATTTTTAAGATATTGAGACTTGAGATCAGGATAGGTGTTGTCATGGCTGGTTCATTTGACTTTGGGCAATGTATAAAGAAAGAGTTTAATGAATATGCAGATGGGCTTAAAAGTTGTGTCGTTATGGAACTGACTTCCAGAGTTGTGTAATAGAGACCGTAAAAGACTGGAACAAGGGCATCTCAAAGAGTGGAGGTTTGCTGCCTTACCATTATGCATAAATTGTCAATAAATATTATTTAAAGAAACTTTGAGGTTTAGTCTGAGTTTCTAGAAAGAATAGAGGAACCCATATTAAAACACAAAGAGCAAATGACTGTCAGCAGCAATAATTGTCTACTATGGATAAACCTGTGGGCAATGAGCAGAGAGGAGGATCAGCAAAAAGAAGAACAGCGGCAGACAGAACACCAGCAGAGAGATCAAGAACGCATTATAAGGTGCACGAGCAGATATTCATCTTACTTGACACTTCTCAGAACAGCAGTGCTTTCAGTGATAGTAGGAACGTTATCCAGATCTACACCTTGTTATCTCAGTGCTTTCAGTGACTGAGTTTGCACATCATGTGGTGGCAGACATCTAGTTCTACAATGATAATGACATTGTTGTTCGGTGACAGAATGAAGATAGAGGTAGGGGAATCATAATTATTGTATTTGAGAAATGTTACTGTTGAAGAACATGGTGCGTGTGAAAGGTGATAGTTTTTTGGTACTCCAGTTAATATATATACTGTCAAGAGATACTGTGTTTATCATACGTTGCTATATGAAACAAATTATTTTGATGTAGGAAAAAAATGAACCTTCCATGGTGCAGTGAAGAAAAGGTGAACCTAGGAGGTCATATTAATGATGGAGACAACAAGGTGCAGGGCTGGATGAACACAGTAGGCCAAGCAGCATCATAGGAGCAGAGAGGCTGACGTTTCGGGCCTA
>NC_063350.1:29683639-29734627 GCF_021869965.1 Rhincodon typus
TTATTTCAGAACCCCCTTCCCCTCCCCTTTTTCTGATGAAGGGTCTAGGCCCGAAACGTCAGCCTCTCTGCTCCTATGATGCTGCTTGGCCTACTGTGTTCATCCAGCCCTGCACCTTGTTGTCTCGGATTCTCCAGCATCTGCAGTTCCTACTATCTCATATTAATGATGACCAGGTTTATGTTTTAAAAGCCTTTAGACTGCAGAAATAAATTATTTGTTTCATATAAAATCAATTTCTATTATCTCCATGATAGTGATTTATGTTTTACTAAAATTATTAATGAATATTTTGGAATTGCAAAACTTGGTGTTTGTTTCTTGACAGCTCTGAAAGTGAAGCTTTCCAAAGTCCCCTTCTTCTGATCACTTTGTAACACATATCCAATTCTTCTCAATGGCCCATATGTTTTGTGTTTCAATGCTCTCAGTTAATTCACACATTGCTTTATCAAGAGCCACTCTGTCTGTTCTCCCTCAGATGTACAGAAACTAAACTATTATCTGTGCTGTTCTGATCATTGGCTGAAACCTAATCTTCTAATTAACTTCCATTTCTTTAGCAATTTCTCACAATTTTGGTATCACAACTAGGAATCTAATTAAGAAACACATCACTCAGAAACCTGCACCTCACCTCTGTTCCAGCTCAGGGAAATATAAATATATACAGGCTTGGAAACCATTTTGTCCCACTGTGCTGAATATTGTTTAATCGTTATACACATTTGTCTCACCTATTGTAACATAATCTCCAGGACGAGGTGGCAATGGGTAGGAAGGGCACAGAGCAGGAGGGCTTGAGCAATTGTGCCAGTGCCTCAGAAATAAGTGGCAACAATGATGGACAGCAGTTGGAGTCATCAAATGGTCTCTCTCTGTCTTTGGAGGAAGGAAGGTTCATGGTAAGAAAAAGCAAAAAAATCACGGATTCCTGAACCTAGTGCACACTGCAGGCTTCATTCCATGCAAATACTATAAATACTTACTTGTTTAACTTTAATTGACCTTCATGTTTATAATAACCTGATGTCAGTAGAATAAAGGATCCCTGGTTCATGATCATTGGTCCATTCACGTGTTCAAATCTCATGTCATTTTTCTGGCATTGTCAGCAGGATTCTACAGCACGGGCATCAAGTCATGGTAAATGGGATTGAAAAGTGCCTGGCTGGAATGATGTAGGAGTTTAACCTGGCAGCGCCCTTAAGGGATGCCAAACATCTGAGATCATTGGAGGCTCGGGTACTAGCAAAGGCGTTTGGATCTTTAGGCTAATCCGAGTCAGAGACTCCCCATGTGCATTCTCTTGATGCTACAGAAGAAGGAAACAATACTCCTGGTCAGATATTCTACTTGCTAATGAATAGGAAGTTAGTCAGATTTAGGGGAAGACCAGAAAGACCCAATGATCTGGTGTTGAAAATTGGCTTGAAGAAACACAGTTGGTTATGACATCCAGGGGCAGAGGGAACAGTTTGTGAAGGCACATTTGTGTGGGAAAACCCATCAGAAAATATTGGGAAGAGGCACAGGTGTTCAAAGAAGTCTGCAGAAGATCCTTGGGATGGGCTTTTTGGGACAACATTAGCCTGTAATAATGACTGCAGAAGTTTAATGGGATAAGAAAGCTGAAAGGAAGGACCTGGTTTCTGTATCCCTGGAATGATGCAATAGTTCAATCACATCATCCTCTAAAATCCCTTCTTCAAACTGACCAGGGACAGACAGATGAAAGACTGCCTAGCAGAAGCAAGGAGGGATGTGAACATCAAGATAGAGTTGAGGAAGCTTAATTGTGACATACCCTAATTATCATGATTGGAAACACAGGATCATATCATCTGGATCTCTGAAGATTGGGCTCTGAAGACCAGGAAAGAAGGTCACTTCAGGGAGGTGATTGTTTGCTTGGACAGGGATGTAAACTTCAGCCTGAAAAAGCAGGACAAACAGATTGCTGCACAGCAGTGGCAGATCCAGGCCCTGCTGTTCCATCTCTACCGTAAGCTTCCCTGATGATCCCACACTAGGAATGCTCCAAAGAGGTTTTGGAATTGTAATAGGGCTGAATAATTCAAACAAGATTTCCCTCAACAATCATGGCCACCAGGCACAGAAACTCCATCTAATGGAACAGCTTTCCCTTCTCAGCAGATGTTGAACTAGTTGGGTCTTCCACCAAGAGCTAGGCAGAGACAAGATTCTTTCAGGAGGAGGCTCAGTCTTATGTCAAGCTGTCCCCATTAGTTCAGGACCATACTTTACATAGCCTGGGGTTTCTATTAGTTTGTGACCCGACTGATACTCCAGTAGAAATAAGGAATTTGAGAATATCTGTTGTGTTGGAATCAAATGTATTAAGAGATATCCCTAAGATCACAAGCCCAACAGGTCTGATGTTCCAAAGAGCATAATGACATTCCTCCAAATTAGAATAACATGGGTTGGAATAAATTACAGGATGCATAGGACGTTGAACCCCACAGAGTCATTAAGTTGCTGGACACAGGGGGGCTATACCTATGTTGTTGAATCCATAGCTGGAGGGAAGCCTCAGAAATTGCTTCAAATAGGGCAGTCACTTGAGGTCAGTAATCTGCTGGATAATGTGGAAGCAAACAGCTCACTCAGAGGTATAGCTGACTCTGAAGTATTGACGGGTGGTATCTTGAGTGATGTGGAGATGGTTGGCAATGGAGTGACCTGTGTGTTGTGACCAGTATGGGCAGATTTCCTACTGCCTCAGAAGATAGCATAAAGGGACTTGCCAAGAAGCATGAACTGGAGCAACAAGCACCTTTATCATACAACTCCTAGAAATCTGACCAACATAGACCCAAAGATGGATGATACACTACAGAGTTTGGATGCCTTGGAAGCTACCAGTATAGATAAGAGGCTAAAAAGGTGTTCTCAAGCAAATGGTGGATATCTCCCAATTCTTACTATTTATCCAAAACAATGATGCAAGAAGAGAACGCCACCACTAATGTGGTCTCAGAAATTCGAGCCATCATGGTGCAATTGAACAGACTAATCATTCCATTGTTAGCAAATGACCACTGCATGTAGTTGCCGGAACAACAAGTTCCAAGCAGGGAGTGTGTACTGGAATCTTCAGCAGCAGGTGGCAATGGTGAGGGAAGGCCTGAGCAGCAGAGATCAAGCGGTCTCAAGGAGAAGGTTGTGACAGTGATGGAAGACTATGGGAGCAGTCAAATGGACTTCCTGGGGAAAAAAATGTGTCTTTGGGTGAAGGAGAGCTCTTGAAATGAAGGTGCAAACAAACCAAGGATTCCTCAATCCAACGTAACCCACAGGCGTCATTCCATGTAATTATGGAAAATGTCTTTAACCTCAATTTCCCTTCATGTTTCTCATGAACTGATGCCAGTGGAATAAAGAATTCCTGCTTTTTGAGCTTTAGTCCATCCATGTGTTCCATTCTCATGTTACACTAGAGCTAAAGGTAAAATTATGAATGGATTAGCTAAAAAGAATTATGTTAAGGCAAAAGATGAGGGGCATCACTCTTTTCCCTTTAAATTAGTGCAAAAATAAATTTCCCTCCCCACCCCTATCTGCCTTCCATAGGGACCGCTCTCTCTGCAACTCCTTCGCCTGCTCCACACTCCCCATTAACCCCACCACCCCGGCACCTTTCCCTGCAAGGACAGGAAGTGCTATGGACTCCTCCCCCCTCACCTCCATCCAAGGAACCAAAAACACCTTCCACATCAGTCAGATGTTCACCTGCACATCCACTAATGTGGTCTACTGCATCCGCTGCTCCCAATGTCGCCTCCTCTACATCGGTGAGACCAAGCGAAGGCTCAAAGGCCATTTTGTAGAGCACCTGAGCTCTGTTCACGGCAAACAACAACATCTTCCAGTCGCAAACCACTTCAATTACCCCTCCCACTCCCTGGGCACTATGTCATCCTGGGCCTTCTCTAGTGTCACAACGATGCCACCCGGAAACTGGAGGAGCAGCACCTCATATTCCGCCTTGGGAGCCTACAGCCCAATGGCCTAAATGTGATTTTACCAGTTTTAAAATCTCCCCAACCCCGGCCTCATCCCATGACCAACCCTCTCTGTCATCCCTGCCTGCTTGACCTGACGCAACCTGTCCATTTTCTCTCCCGCCTATCTGCTCCTCCCACCTCACTGACCAATCCCCACCACTGCCTACCTGCACTCATCTATCCAATCCTGCCTACCTTCTCCAGCCTCACCCCTCCTATTTATTTATGAGCTCCCTTCTCCCTCTCCCATTTCTGAAGTAGGGTCCCAACCCGAAACGCCAGCTGTCCTGCTCCTCTGATGTTGCCTGGCCTGCTGTGTTCCTCCAGCTCCACACTGTGTTATCTCTGACTCCAGCATCGGCAGTGCTTACTGTCTCTTTGGAACTTCAATATTTGTTCAGTTTTTGACAACAGTACACAGCAGTAAAAAGAGATCACTTTAAATTCATTTCATTTCCTGGCACATTAATTGACCACTAATACTTTTCACTAAATGAAAGAAGTACAGTCTGGACTCTAAGGCTTACAAATGTAATTGTGGTTGGAGCATCCAAACATCAGTATAGCAGCTAGAGAGCCACCTCCATATTAGAGCATGACCAAATTTCTAGATTTCTTGGCCTTACATTTGTGCTCTGGATTGGAGTTGGTACATAACTGATAAACACAGAAATGCTGCATCATGCCATGTAGGTCCCATATGGTCCTTTCCTTTCACTCATTTATAGGATGTGAGCATTACTGGCAAGGCCGGTGTTTATTCCCAATTCCTCATTCCCCTTGAGAAATAATTTTCAACTGATGCAGTCCTAATGATGTTGGCCCACCCATAGTGCTATTAGGAAGGGAGTTCCTGAATTTTGACCCAATGGTGCAGGATGGAAATGAAGTGATAAAATATGACCGATTTGTTTTTGAATCTCATTAATGGATTTTAAAATCTGGAAATTTAATGGACTAAATAATTTTAAAAATGAACAAAAGTACTGACACAAAATGGCCACAGCAATCATCTGTCCACATAGGTTAGTCATGCATCATGAAACCAACATAGAATAAACAAACAAAACTGAAATAAATTGACATTTTGTCAAAAGGCTTGAAACCAAGCAACCCAGTCAGGTGCAGTAATGTTCACATTGACTTGCACATAGAATCATAGAATCCCTACAGTGTGGAAACAGGCCCTCGGCCCAACAGGTCCACACCAACCCACAGAGCATCCCACCCAGACCCATCCCCCTATAGCCCACCTAATCTACACATCCCTGAACACAATGGGCAATTTAGCTTGGTCAATCCACCTGGTCTGCACATCTTTGGTCTACAAGAATTTTCACATCTTGAGAAATGAAAGACGTCACCAGCAACTATTAACCTTGGAAACAATGAAGTCAGACAAAAAATTACATAGACCAAGTTGTATTTCAAGTAGTTGTTTTTGGCAAAGCACTGGAGATGGATTTCTGATTACAACATCGAACCAGTTAGAGAAATTGCTCCCTCAATCTCCAAAGACAAAAAATGTTTGCAGACAACACTGTTTATTTCAAAAAGATCAGAATACCAATAACTTAAAGGATAGTGAAAAATAATTGCTATTGCTGATATTTTAAGATATCAACACAACAACTGTGCTTTTGGGTAAATATCCTATGCTTTATGGACACTCTAAACCACATACACCTTTCATCTTCCTTTTGAGCTGGACACTATCCTTGTATATTTGTGCATGTATGCTTGACATTACATTGTTATTATTTTTTTCTCAGCACTAGCAGCTAATAATTTTCTTTTAACTCAAGTAAACTTTGTAATTGGTTCCTTACTTCTACAAGAGAAATTAATAAACTACATTTTAATTGGAAAGAGGTTCAGCCACACACTGCCAAAAATGTAAGTATTTGTTGTGGTCGGCCATGGAGATTAAAAAGAAGGGAGTTGTTTCACCCCTCCACATCTGATTAATAGTTCCAGAATAGGACAGTTTGTGAGTTAGAGGAGCAATTGCAGGTGCTGGTGTTCCATATACCTGGTGGTAATGGTCTAAATATCAGAAGAATCATTGGAATTCAATATGATCACCCTGATATAATTACCAAAATGACTAGGTCTTCCTGCTGTACTACCTGTTAATTTGAAACTACAAAAGTGTCAGCATAAACAGATTAAAATGGCATTTGAGTCCAAATGATTAATTACATTCTGTTCTGCATATTTAAAGAAGCATCCTGCTAGCTTCTGTTGGATGTTCCTTTCGCTTGCTCAGAATGTCGCGTTAAGATACAACCTATAGGAGTGGTATGTTTAAGCTCTTTATGTAATTTTTACTTGCACACCTGTTTCCAGTGGGTATGGATATAAAACATCAGTGTTTACAATAATAATGTTACAACCAGGTGAGGAGCAGCGAATTTGTTCCTCTCATTTTAACCTCTTCAGTTGGACACAATAAAAATTATTTTTATTTGGGGTCTTAGACTATCAGAAGTATCAAATATTGTAATTATTCTTAATTAAAAAAAAAACAGGAAGAACTCTGGATGCTATAAACCAGAAACAAAAATAGAAATTCGTTGAAAAGCTTGATAGGTCTGGTGGCATCTTTAGAGAGAAACCAGAGTTAATGTTTCAGGTTGAGTGACCCTTCCTCAGAACTGATGGTAGCTAGGAAACTGTTGATTTATATGCAGAAGATAGGGTGGGGGGAGTGGGTAAGGAGTAAGTGATAGGTGGGGATAGAACCCAAAGAGAGAGAAGAACAGTTAGACATACAAAGGAGTTAATAACGATCTGGCTAGGAGGGTGAAAAACTGATAATGGGGACTGTTATAACAATGGGTGGTGTGTAATGGCAGGCTATGTGATAACAAGTCCTGGTTTTGGGGTTGGGGTAAGGACATGGGAGGGCTCAAGCCCTAAAGTTATTCAACTTGATATTGAGTCCGGAAGGCTACAGGGTCCCCAGGTGGAAAATGAGATGCTGTTGTTCCAGCTTGCGCTAAGGTTCACTGGAGCAGTGCAGAAAACCTGAGACAGAGATGTTGGCCAGGAAACAGAGTAGTGTCTTTGAAGTGGCAGGCAACTGAAAGTTCAGGCTCTTTTTTGCAAACAGAATGCAAGTGTTCTGCAAAGCAGTCACCCAGTCTACACTTTGTTTCCCCAGTGGGGATGAGACCACATTGTGAGCCACAGATGCAGTAGACTCAACTGTGTGAAGTGCAGATAAATCGGTGCCTCACCTCGAATGTGTGTTTGGGCTCTTGGATACTGAGGAGGGAGGAAGTGAACAGACAGGTGTTACACCTTTTGTGGTTGCAGTGGAAGGTGCTGCGAGGCTGTCTTGGGGGAGAGGGGAGGTTTGGGGGTTATTGGGAGTGAAAGAAGAGTGGACCAGGGTGTCCTAGAGGGAGCAGTCCCTTCAGAAGGCTGACAAGGGATGGGAGCTTTTGGTGTTCTGATCTTTCTTCTTAGCAAATATATGTACCTTTCTCTAATTAAAATGTAGTTATTTCCACTAGAAACAATAAGAATCCCTTTCAAAACTATTTTAATATATGAAAGTTCCAAGACAATGGAATTCAGATTTCAATACTCCATATTTCATATCATCATGACAAAAGGACTGTATAGATTTTATAAAGCATTCTTACAAGCAACATTTGTTTGGGTCTCCAATACAACAACACTTGATTGTTTTATTTCAGCAACCTTAATACAATTTAAAAATCTGATGGTTGCTGCTAAAGGTATTATAGGGTATTTTAGGATTGTAATCAATGTTATATACTAAGTATCAATGCATGTAGCCAGTATCACTGCTGTAAAAATGAAGTCAGGTTTCTATTAGAGACATTTGTTTCATAAAATTTCCAGCAATGGATGATGCATGCAATTAAGCCTCTATATAGCATTGCACAGTATAAATAATCTCAGTAGAACAAAAGATATTGTTTTAAAGGTTACCAGGTCAACAGTACAGGCGAAATACCCACTGCAAGTCTATCAAAACTGAGAAATATCCTTTGCCTTCTGTCATTACTCCATAAACAATACAGCAATAGCAAATTTTTTCAATGTGTTTCTTCACACAGATTGTCGAACAGCACCAGTTGTGGCAATGTTCCTAAAGCAATTATGATTACTTAGCACAACAGGAGGGTAGCCATTGCTGACTTCATGTCCTATAGTTACCACTCAGTATCCTGATTGAGCTAATTAGTGCTGTTGTGTAATAAGGTCTCACCATTGCTAATGAGTGCTGATTGTAGTTCAAGGACATCACCAAGAATTCCACATTATTTAAATGTGATTCTTTACTTAATGTTTCAGACTACAGCTCAGTAAGTGATAGTGACATACTGCATTAAAATATCCGAACCTAGAGAAGTGCAGAACCTCTGATCAAGTGCTTGAACACCACATCAATTTTCTGATACATGCTTTCATCATTTATTTGCTGGAGTATTTATCTTCACTCCGTTGCTCTCTTCAAGTTGCTCTGAAGCATGCAGAAACAGGTTTCAAATATAATGTACTATGTGCATCACTTCTGTTGTCATTAACAATCAGAAACAGAACCACTTTATAACACATTTATAGAGCAGACTTTTTAACTGACATGACTCATAGAAACTAGAGGGAGATCACAATTCAGGATTCCCCCTACACTGCATAAGAGTTTTAACTCCACCGTCTACGTATAATATTACAGGTCAATTCCCCTCACTATCCCCTTGTCCCCAGAGGTACAGCATTACTAACACATGGGTTTCCGGTAGGGTTCTGCATACGGGTGTCAGTCACTGAAGACCACAGCAATAACTAAATCAACATTGGGAACAGAGTGTTGATTCAGGGTAGAGTGGGAGTAACAAACACTAATGAAAATAGCTTTAAAAAGGAATTAAAATATTGGTTTAAAATGGCCATAAGGCATTGACCATAAAAAGTGCCCAAGTTTCAATGTGGAGCAAACAACAGACAGCAGAGCTGAAGTTAATACTTTATCCAAAGTCAATGATATCAATCACCAAGTCCTGCTATGGAGATGTGAAGAGACCTTCATCAGTTAATTTGATTTATGTTAAATATTCAGTGTTTGGAATTGGATACTCACCTACAACTAACAAGCATCAGTTGGTAATCGGGTAGATACAACTAAGAGGAATAATCAGCAACAGGGAAAAGGTGACAGAGTATCTGCCTATACTGGGGAAGCTTTTAGGAGCTTGATTTGCTTCTTGGATGGGGATTGCTGGTTGGTCATAAATCTCAAATGGAGAGGGATGTGTTGATTGTGTATTGTTATGAACACAGCTCATTATACTTCTGGACAGGCCAGATCCCAGAATGAAATCTGGCATGGTCAATCATTTATACATTTTTTAAAAATATGATCATTTTTACTGAAATTTACTGAAATACTGGTACACAAGGTTGCAGATTTTCTTTAACAGTGAAACAAAATTTTATTACATAACAACAAAAATACCCAACCAAGCTATTTACATATAGAACACAATTTTGAAGATTTTAACAAAAGCAAAACAAAGTCTCATCAATTTCCCAATACTATCACTTTACAATGTTTCAAATCCAGAGAAATTGTCCTTCAATGTTAAACCTTATGGTGTGACTTAACTGCCCCTCTCCAGCGAATTGTGAAGTTTCTTGTATGAATATTCATTAGCTGGAAAGCTTAGATCTTCTCAGTCTTTTAATAAAAACAGATTAATACCAAACACTCTTGGAATGGAAGGTTTGCAAACTAAACACTTACCCCAAAGTAACTGCTTTCCTTAAACTGTCCTGTTGGCTTCTTTTCAGGAGAGAAACTCTATATGTTTCTGACTAAAGTCAGGTATCCTCCTAAAACAGTCCTAAAATCTTTCAACTCTCTGGGTTTTCTAAGTTAAAATCAATAATTGATTATTTTAAACCAAAAGCAAACTAATGCCTTTCAATTACATTTCAAGTTTACACTTGCAGGCAGAATTTTATTGAGCTTTGGCAAAGTGCCATTTTTGTTAAGTTTCATGGAGGATTTCTTACCACGACGCCAGCAAATTTTCATATTCTATCATCCCAAACTCAACTCATTAACTGCCTGGAATGTCCCTATGGCACCTATCTTTTCCAATGCTAGGTCAATTCTCCCACTCACTGTAGCTGGGAGTATTCAGCATTTCTGGGATATTCCAGAATCTCTGGCTTCAGCGTGATTTGAGTGAGTGGGCAAATGCATGGCAAATAAAATGTAATGTAGATAAATATGAGATTATCCACTTTGGTAGCAAAAATAGGAAGGCAGAATATAATCTGAATGATGATAGATTGGGAAAGGGTGGATGTCCTTGTACACTAATTTGAAAGTAAGCATGTGGGTACAGTAGGCAGCGAAGAAGGTAAGTGGTATGTTAGCTTTCATAGCAAGAAGATTTGAGTACAGGAGCAGAGATGTCTTGCTGCAATTTTACAGGGTCTTACAGAGACCAAACCTGGAGTATTAAGTGCAGTTTCAGTCTCTTTATCTGAGGAACAATGTTCTGGATGTGAAGGGAGTGCAACAAAGGTTTGCCAGACTGGTTCCTGGAATGGCAGGTCTGACATACAAAGAGATATTGGATCGGTTAGTTCTGTATTCATTGGAGTTTAGAAGAATGAGGGAGAATCCCATAGAAACTTATAAAATTGTAACAGGACTAGAAGGGTAAATGCAGGAAGTATGGTCCTGATGACCAGAAATCCAGAACCACCTTTCACTGTCTTAGTGTACAGGATAAACTATTTACAATAGAATTAAGGAAAAATTTCTTCGCCCAGAGCGTGGTGGACCTTGGAATTCTCTGCCACGGATGGTGATTGAGGCCAAAACATTAAATATTTTTAAGAATGAAATAGACTTGGTCCTTAGAGCTCAAGGGATCAAGACCATGCCTTGAGGTGCAAACACTGGGTGTCCAAAATAGTCATCTAGTGGTGTAAGCAACAACTTGGAGTTCATAGGTAACCATTCTGACTTTCACGTCTAGAAAACTCAACACCTAGTATTTCACTGGTAAAATAGGTGAGTGCATATTAATGAGATGAGATTATGTAATAATGAAGGTGATAATGAGGATTATCCCCATTTATATACCTCTCACCACACAGTAGTGAGGATCTTATCTCAACATCCAGAACTTATTTGGAAAATATGAATTGTTGCCTCACATGTTATTGTAAACAGTCAAACTTTCTTTTGGAAAGGAAGGAGATTTTGTATTTGTCCTTGCCTTTAAGAGAGTTCAACTTTAAGGATTCCAGGTGCTGTGTATATGCCATTTTGCAACTCTGCCTGTCAGTTAGTTTGCTGTCGTTCTGCAACCTGCACAAACAGAAAGCAGTAAATTAATCACAAAGTCAGTTTGTAGGCGCAGCCAGTGAGCAAATTAGAATGTTGACAATTTTTATTCACTCATTAGATATGGTCATCACTGACTGGACTAGAAAGTATTGCCAGTCCTTAGTTGCCCTGAGAAGATGGTGGAGAGCTGTTTTCTTGAACTGCTACAATCTAAATGCCGAAGGTAGACCAAAATGCCACTTGGGAGGGAATTCCAGGATTTTGACCCAGTGACACTGATGGAACAGTGATATATTTCCAAGTCAGGATAGCGAGGTGGCTTGAAGGAGAAAGTTTGGATGGTGGTGTTCCCACATATCAGCTGCCCTTGCCCATCCAGATGGTATTGGTCATGGGTTTGGAAGATGGTGTCTAAGGAGTCTTGATGAAATGTCTCAGTACATCACATAGATTTTACACACTGCTGTTACTGAGCATCAGAGATGAAGAGACTGAATGTTTGTGTGGACCAATCAAATGGGTTGCTTTGTCCTGGATAATATCAAGCTGCTTGAGTGATATTGGAGCTGTGTTCATCCGAGCAAGTGGGAAGTATTCCATCACACTCCTGACTTATGCCTTGTGAATAGACTTTGGGGAGCCAGGAAATTTGGTACTTGCCACAGAATTCCTAGCCTCTGACCTGGTCTGTAGCCACGGTATGTATATGGATGGTGTGGTTGAGTTTCATGTCAATGTTTTACTGGAGTTGGACAGAGCACTTATGAGACTACATGTAAGAGCAGTTTTGAGGAAATTCACACAATTTACTCCTGCGATGAGGGGTTTACCTTGAAAAGAAAGTTCAGATCTTTACCAACTTGGGAGAATGAGAAGTAATCTGAGTGTAATATATAAAACCTTGACGTAACAGGATAGGGTGGATACCAGGAGGATATTATCTTTTGTGTGGAAATTTAACCTTGGGAAATAGTTTAAGAACAAAGGGTCTCCCCTTTAAAGTGGAGATGAGAATTTGTTTTTCCTCTCATAGGGGTGCTGGCATGTGGGATTTTTTTCCCAGAGGGTAGTGGAGGCTGGGACTTTAAATGTATTCAAGGTTGAGTTAGATCAATATTTGATAAACAAGCTAGTCAATGGTTATGGAAGGCAGATAGGGAAGTGGAGCTGAGACAACAACCAGATCAGCTATGATCCTATTGAATAGCAGAGCAGGTTTGCAGGGCCAAATGACCAATTCCTGTTCATCAGTCATCTGTTCTAATGTTCCTTCTATTGAGGAAGCTGTTGGGATTTCCAATTGATGCTGGGGAAACATCTCGAATAGGAACTAACTCCAAAATCTTAATGGCAATAATGCTCACAGCTTCATAATCTATTCAAAGTTGCTTTGAGGAGTGCTATTAGATGCCAGTCTATTTTATGACTTCAGTTAAACTTGGAAATAGCGGATTGGATGAGAATTTAGGTCAGAATACAGATTTCTGAGACTCAGTAACTGCCCCACCTAATCTATGGCTGATGTTTACCGTAAAATTACATTCTTTCCCTCTTGTTTTTTATTGCTCTGCCGGCAGGTGAACAGGAAGCTGACTTTTATGGTTCTACCTGAAGAACACGCATAGCAAGCCAACATCAGAGAAATATGATGAGCAACAGTTTGTATTGTATTGTGATTGTTCTCAGGTCCCATTGGGCCAACATCTGCCTTACAAACATGACTTCTGAATTTTCTTTTAGGTAAGTGTCTGCTACTGATTCCAGTGAAATATATCATTTGATGCAATGATATCAACAACAAAGAGAAAACTTTGAGGTTTTGTCACAAATGAGGGCTCTGGATTTCTAAGAACTGCTGATAGCTGTAACATATCAAAGGCTGCTCCTTCGTCAGGTGGATAAAGGAACAGTGCTCCGAAAGCTTGAGATTTCACATAAACCTCGTGGACTATAACCTGGTGTGACTTCTGACTTTGTCCACCCCAGTCCAACACTGGCATCTCTGTATTTTGACAGCTCGAAAGTCTTAATTATGTTCCTTCCCTCATCATTGCTTCTAAAGTCCTTACATCTCCTCAGGTATTTGGAGAGGTAAGTCTGCTGTTGGCTAAAGATCTCAAACCCAGTGCAATCGATACCTCCTATACCTGCAGAATCATGCAGATTAGTCATAGGGATATTACATAAGGGTTGAGTTTCAAGTGAGTAAGCAAGCTGCTTGTTGTTAACAGCCCATGAGCTAAGCTTCCATCAGAAGTGAGAACATAAAATTAATGCCATTGCAGTTTGTGCTCCATGAATGAAATGCAAAATGAAGTGCAATGCATGATACTGTTTATCTCTGTCTAAAAAGAGAAACTTAGTTAAAAGTACCAACATTAACGTGATTTGTATGCTTTTGCTTTGCTGACTTGTACTTCAGTGACTTTTCCTGAAAAATGGATATTTTATAAATTGTTACAATTATTATAATTGGGTCCAATTACATTTTGGCTGTGCCTATAACTTAAGATAACATAAGGAAAGGACCTGTTCTGACATCAGCTCGACAGCAAACCCAGTTGGTTTGATTGTTAGAGGTTAAAGGGAGCCCAGATTTTTTTTTTTAGCAAGGAAGAATAACTAAATGTTTTACACTTGGACATGTTGGTGGCTGCATATGTGTTAGCAACAGATTAGGAGTTTCAAGTTCTAGAAAATATCGGGTTGTAAACAGCTGTGTTTTAAACGGTATCGACCTTCTAGATTAAAGAATTTTGAGTTCTCAAATATATCTAATCAGCATCTCTATCCTGAAACAAGGGACATGCAATTCCATTGGCATGACAATGGGCTTTGAGATGGACAGAATGCAGATACGGCCATTCTGATACTGGAATACAGACTTTCACGAAATATCACAATATAATTGGCACGTTATCCTGCCAGCATCCAGGACAGCAACTATAGGCTAAAGGGGTTTTAGAGGTATGGAGTTGGTGTCCTGACTGCCAAAAGGCCCAGGTTCAAATTCAGCTCTCATGAATGTTCTTGCCCCCATCATAAGGTCAGAAATGGGATATTTATCAATGATTAGTTGTCCAGTGTTTATCACCATTCATGAATCTTCAGATATTGACACAGTCCATGCCCAAATGAAGCAAGACCTGGATGATATCAGGCTTCAGCTGAGAAGTGGTAAATAATATTCACATCATAGAAGTGCCAGGCAATAATCATCTTCAACAAATCAGAATCCAAACTTCACCCCTGGACATTCCATAGCATAACATCATTGAATTCCCTCCTATCGATATCCAGGGGTTTACCATTGACCAGGACTGAATTAAATAAATACTATCTGTACAAGAAAAGACCAGAAGCCAGGAATCCTGCAGTGATCCTCACTTCCTGACATCCCATAGCCTGCCTCTAAGGCACACATCAAGAAAATACTCTCCACTTGCCTGAATGAGTCCAGCTGCAACAACACTCAGACAGCACCTTCCAAACCATGACACTATCATCTAGAGGGATAAGAGCAGCAAATAGATGGGATTCCCACCAATTGTGAATTCCCATCCAAACCACTCAACATTCTGACTTGGAGCTGTGTTGCCATTCATTTAGTATTGCTGGGTCAAAATCCTGGTGCTTACTGCCTAATACAGAGGTTCAAGAAGGCAGCTCACCACCACCTTCTCAAGGGAAACTAAGGGATAGACAATAAATTCTGTCCCAGCCAGTGTCATCCATATTCCATGAGTGAAAACAAAAGAACCAACTGCCCTAGAGGTTTGCAATAGTATGTTTGAACAAGTTGAGGAAGGGTCACCAGACCCGAAACGTTAACTCTGTTTTCCCTTCACAGATGCTGCCAGAGCTGCTGAGCTTTTCCAGCAACTTTGTTTTTGTTCCTGATTTATAGCATCCACAGTTCTTTCGGTTTTTATTAGGTTTATTTTTAAAACAGGTCTTCAAGATGCTGTGATTCCATCAATTCGGGCAGAAACTTCCACTTGGGTTAGAAAGGCTAAATTCATGTGCATTTAAAATGAGGTAATATTTATCTGCCTTAATTTTGAAGGGAGGAATATCTAGGCAAGCTCGCAGTGTGAAATACAGTTCTGGAGTTAAAATATTCCGGACTGGGAAAAGTAAAGACTTGAAGTGAACATTCAGGAGCTAAGAATCATTTTGGACTGATTCTGAAATAATTGCATGTCTACTTTATATAACAGTGTAATGTTTACTTGATTGATTTCTCTTTTTCAGTTGTGTTAAAAGTTCTGTTCTACAGTTTAAAATGTAACTGACCATAAAAGATGTTTAATCCATAGTGCTTTTAGTTTGGTTGTTACAATACATAACTCAATGTGAAATCTCACCATGCTATACTTTCAACTATTACCTAGAAGTTCAAATTTACCTCTTTAAAAGATATATTGGTCCCTGAGGTCATAAAATTTTCCACTTGTTCAATATTTATAGCAATGCAGGAATGTTTTCAGGAAATATATTTTGCAGTGGAATAAAGTTTTTCAAAACAACCAGGTAATTTCATGCTTATTTATTTGTGTGAGGGAGATAAAAGTTCCAAAACAGAAACCCAGTTTATAGAAATTAGAAGTGCCTTTTCCACTTGTGGTACATGGTTGGTATTTTTAAGAGTAGTCTTCTTATCTCAGTCATCTGCATTCCTGTACGTAACATTATTGCATGTCACATAACACTGTTTAATGTTGTCTATAAACCAATAAATGGGAAGGAATGTAGAGGAACAAAGCTGCAGGGAAATTGGAGAAATTAAAACATTATAAAACAGATATTATGTGGGAATTTAACTACCTGAATGTAGAATGGGATAGAGGTAACATAAAGAGTGGGGAGCAACAAATGTTCTTCGATGGTATTCAGAAAATATTTCTACAGCAGCATGTATTAAGTCCAACAAGAAAAGATGGACAGTTGGACCTAGTTCTTGTAAATGACATGAGCCAAATCAATCAAATGTCAATGTGTGGACATTCTAGGAGACAATGGTCATTTTATCATAAGGTTTAGGATGATAGAAAAGAACAATAGGCAGTCCAGAGTAAGAATAATTATCTGTGGGTGAATTGATTTTGATAGGGCAAGAATGAAGTTGGGCCAGAGAGATTGAAATAAAAGATTGGAGGAAAAAGCTGTAGCTGAACAATGGCTACCTCCAAATAATAGATGCTTTTCATGCAGTGAAGGTATGTTCCCTTGAGAAGGAGGACCTTCAAATCCTAAGTTTAAAACAAGATGCTTTTAATGGGAGTCAGTCAGAAAATACAACTGAGCACAAAGTGGTATACAAAATGTTCAGAAAGGAGGTGAGAAAAGATATTAGAGAGGAAATAGTTTTAAGAGTAAAGTCTGGCAGCCAACAAAAAGAGGAATCCCAAATTCTTCCATAGGCACGTCAATAGTAAAAGCAGGAGGTCAAAGAGGCAGTTAGGGACCAAAAATTACATTTACACATAGAGGAAAAATGGTTGCAGTGTTAAATGAAGACTTTGGTATTTACCAAGGATATAGACTTTTTTTTAACATTGTCACAATGACAGAGGAGGCAACTCTGTCATTAGAAACATTCAAACTTGATCAGGAGGTTGTGTTGGATAGATTATTGATAAATAAAGTTCACAAAGCACTAAGTCCAGATGAGATGCATTAAAGTGAAAAAGGAAACTGGAGGGGTACTCACCATAATCCTTCAGTCTTTCCTAGATTCAGGGGAGTGACTGGCTTAGATCACTGAGTGTATCCCAGCGATTCTTTTCAGAATTGGTTAAATGTACTTAAAAGAAGGTTCGAGAACAGCAATTTGCTTAAATATGATCATTTATTGAGTAATAATAAAAGTTGGAAAAGGAAGGCAGAAACAATAATAAAAGATGAAAAAGGAAGGCGAGAAACAATAAGCCTCATGTCCTTTGCCCGTCAAGGACCCCTTAATCAACGGCTGGTCTGGAGGCTTAGTTTGTTCCTGGCATTGCTCGCGATCCCAGTCCAAGGTGAAGTCCCAGCAACTTCAAAGGAAACTCTGCCTCTTTTACAGTGTAACAAACAGCAGGTAGAGAAAAGCAAACACAGAAAACAAGCCATCTTCGGTACATACAGGAATGTTCACAGGACTCATTCAAGGTCATGCACCTGTCAAATATCATCAACAATTTTAGCCCTTCAGCCCATCCTATACAGCCCACCCCTGACGATATGTGACAGCGCAAGTTACAATTGCAAATGCAGACACAAATCTGTGGTAGCCGCACGAGAACTTATAATTAGTGTATGTAACCTACACCAGAAAATTAAAACTACAATGAAAATAACCATCATCAATGCAAATAATATAACAATGGGTTATATCATCAAACTAATGATCACATGCCCCGTTATGAGTATCTAATATGTATCACCTTCTCCATGGGCAAGTATCTCACCAAGTTTAGGCAGGTGTTGTGGGCGGTGAAGCCACACTTTTTCCCTTATACAAAGGTAATCGGAAGTTGTAGGTTTACTAGGAGGATATAACTGGCTGCCTCCTTTAAACATTCCACTCACGGGTGTCCCTCCTGCCAGAGGTTGGCAGTTCAGATTATACACTGCCTGTGGCAGCACTTTGAGCTACCCCTATAACATGCGAATAGGGGTCAATAATTTAATTTGTTGTTTGAATAACCCATTCATTCATTCTACAAGGCCAGCTGCCTGAGGGTAACAAGGAATGTGGAACATCCAATATATCCCATAGCTGCTCCCGTTGACTCGTAAATTGTGAGCCATTATCTGATTGTATTTCTGATGGTGCACCATTGTGGGATATCAGCTATTCTAGGCCCTTAATGGTGTTACTCCGATTTGCTTTGGTTGTCGGTAAAACTAACATTTTTCCAGAGTAAGTGTCCACCATGGTTAACAGATATTGATCTTGTTATTATATTTGTAATGGGCCAACATAGTCAATCTGCCAGATTTGAGCAGGCCGATCTCCTCATTTGATACATGTCTTTAGCTTTTTTGGCAGTAATACGTGTTTTACCTTTTGGCGCATTTCATACCTGCCAATGACTTCTTTCACCAGGGTTGGGGTTGGGGGTTAGTGCAAACCTCAATCACTTGACCATTGCACAGTGCCATGATACCCTAAATGTCCTGATTTTTCATGAGCCCATTTTCTACACCCTTCGGATGCATCTTCAACTGATCTGACTTTTACTATTCTGTCTACAGTATTGTTGCAATCAGCAGATTCCGAATCATCCTTCACATGGGCATCAACATAGTACACAGTGATTTTCATGTGCTGTGCCTTTGCCCATATTTGTTTTCATAGCTCTTTTCCCCACGGGGCTTTCCAACCATCTTCCAGTCATGTGATTGCCAGGTTGGCTTACATACAGCCATCCCACTGGCCACTGCCCTCGAGTCAGTATAAATGTGCAGATACTGATTCTCTTCTTCTGGTGCTCGGACCACAGCTGCTCATTCGGCATACTGGC
The DNA here is from genome assembly GCF_021869965.1 of Rhincodon typus. Lineage (NCBI taxonomy): Eukaryota > Metazoa > Chordata > Chondrichthyes > Orectolobiformes > Rhincodontidae > Rhincodon > Rhincodon typus. The sequence goes on from NC_063350.1 coordinate 29,702,530, forward strand.
TCAATCTCCCATCTCCATCACTATGGATAATCGTCTGTGCGGAGGGATTAAATGCAGCCGCTCGCTACCACCTTTGGCCATTCTTCCAGGTGATTGATCCATCAGTGAACCAAGCACAGGCCAAGTATCTTCGGGCAGCTGTTCGAACCAAACGCCCCATTGAATGGGCAATGCTGGTATGGCCAGGTAGAATTTGGGGTTTGTTCACTCGATGGGTATTCAGATATTTGTTCGTGGAGTTTGGCAACCCCTTCCTTTCCCTTCTTGGCTTGATCAGTTACATACCATTTCCATCTTACAATGGAGTTTTGCTGAGCTCTACCAACCTTGTGGGTCACAATGTCAGATAACACCCATGTTAGAATTGGTAATGCAGGTCTGAGGAGCACTTTGTCCTTCAGTTTCTACTAGGGCCCAGTAGTGGGCCAGAAGTTGCTTTTCAAATGGTGTGTAACGTGTAGCTGCCTCAGTCAGTTTTCTGGACCAGAAGCCCAAAAGTATTGCTTTCCACTTTTGTCTCTGCCATAAGCTCCATGTGGCCACATCTTGTATAACTGATACTTGTAATTCAAAGGGTAAGCCAGGTATCTGAGGAGCCAGCGAAGTGCTATGCTATAGCCTCTTTAGCAGCCATAAATGCTTCCTGCTGTTCATCGTCCCATTCAAACTAAGCTCTCTTTCAAGTAATGGCATATAGGGGTCTTAGTAACGTGGTCAAGTGAGATTTATATCTGCACCAATATCTGAGCAGACCTGTGAATTTCTGTGCCTCAGCCTTACTAGTTGGAACTGCCACTTCTTGTATTTTATTCTTTACCTTTTCAGGGATGACTCTATCCCCTTTTGTCCACTGAATGCCTAAAAACTGCACTGACCGTGCTGGTCCCTGTATCTTCTTTGGGTTCATTTCCTAGCCTCTGTCTCACATACGTTGCACCAGTGTGGTTGGAGCTTCTGCCACTGCGGTCTCCGTTGGTCTGCAGATCAAGATGTCATCAATATAATGTGCCACATGAAATGTGATGTGTCACAGCAGATACATATCTAAGTCCCTTGCTACTAGCCCGTGGCTTAAGGTTGGGCTATGTAGGTATCCTTGTGGTAGCCGACAGAAGGTATATTGGCAACCTTCCCATGTAAAAGCAAACTGAGCTTGTGATCCCGGGGCTTTCGGTATCGAAAAAAAGGCATTTGTCAGATTGCTCATGGCATATCAGGCATCTGGCCCCTGTGACAGGCTTTCTATACTCGTGACTACATCAGGCACGGCTAGCGACAATGGAGGAGCATATTCGTTGAGTTGGTGGTAATCAACTGTCATTCACCAACTTTCATCAGGCTTCTCTACAGGACAGATAGGGCTAATTTGTGCAGATACTGCATGTGTCACAATCCCACAGCTTACAGGCCCTGTATGGTAGCCCCAATTTCTTTGTGACCTCCTGGAATACAATACTGTTTCATCAAAACCGCCCTTGTGCATGAGGAGGAATAATGAAGTCACCCATCTTGTCTTGCCACCATTAACTGTCACAGCTCGTATACCAAAACAGAATTTGCCCAGTGGGCTTTGCAAGATGGTAACTCTTAATAAGTCCATACCAATAACATTTTCTGTTTGTGTTGAATATCAACACTGGGACTACTCGTGGGGGTTCATTCCCCAAGGCTATTCTAATATTTGTTCTAATTGCTGGTGTCACCGCCCCACCAAACCCATTAATAGTCATTTTGAGGCTTACATGTCTATGTGGATTGCTATATATAATAGTAACTTCTGTCTAGTAAAGCAATATTTCAGTGTATATTGCCTTTCCTCCAATAAATAGTCTTAGGGACATGAGGCCTCAGGTCTCCAGTCTTCCCAACAAATGCCCTTACAAAGTCCCTGGAGTCCCAGCCCCACCACTAATCAATTGGCTGACTGGCTTGCTACAACTGCCCAACCTCCTCCAGGCTATGTTATAGTGATATGGTGGGAGACGCATTCGGTGTGGTTTCCTTTCCTCTCTCCACATCTGATTTAGTCGCTCTTACTTCCTTACCCTTTGGAGAGCAGTGCACCCTCCACATATTGTACATGATGTAAGTATTCCATCTATCTTACTTATCTCTATTCCTGCTTTCAATAATGCTGCAAACATCTTCCTTCTAGTTATCTTTTGTTTCACCTTCGAAGACCCACTCCCCTAACTCCACCTTGTTGTCCCTGTTTGTTGCTTGCTAAGGTGGGCTTCACTCTTCACTTACCAGCCTCCACATCTTCTAACTGTCCTGACTACAAACTTTTCTGTCCCACTGCCTGTCCCTGGGCTGGCCCTAATAGGGCAAATATGACACCTTTCATCCAGCCTGGACTATTCTACATTACCTGGCTCCTCATTCCGGCTATGAAAGCTTCCTGGTCTGGACCCTGAAACTGTGGAGAATACATACCCACTTGTGTAGCCAGATCCCTCATATATTTTATACCTTCTGGTACGCTTTCCCATTTTTCAACATCACCTTCCCAATCTCTTGGGGATGAGTACTTGTTTCCTACGGCTAGTATCAGTGCACCCCACAGTGATCCATATTGCCCTATGTTTCTAAAGATGCTATTCACATGTGGATCAACACTTAGTGCTCACAGAATCCCTCGCTGTGTGGTACTCAGCATAATATGGGTGGTACTCAGCATCAGCCAAGAGGCCAAAAGTTCACCTGACTTCTGCTTAAAGCATGACTCCAAACCTTGGCGTAGAATAATCTCTCTGTACTCTTAAATTTTGTGGGTTTTGTACTCCTATTTGTTTTGCCTTATTTGTAATTAGCAGTCGTGCTATTAGTCCTTTTTCTGAGGATGACTCTGGAGGTGGGGCATCCCCCTCCCATCCATCCATTCATACTCTGAATCAGATGAGTACCAAATGTCTCCATGCCAATGGTCAGGGTCCCATTGTGAGTTTAATAACGTGCATACTTTGACTGGGTCAACTTTCTATTGCACTGTTTTGGTCTCTTTTTCTGTGGTACTGTCACCAGATGGCATACTATCTGGTTCTGTTTCTCCTCCACCTTCTCGGCTTTCTCCTGCGCTGTCTTAACTGCTTCTGTTAGGATGATGTTACGTTGCTCTACTACCATCAATGCGGCTTCAAACTGCCTGTTATTGGCCTGGCACTCTTCAAATTCTCTACACATAGAACACAAAGCTGTTAACAATGTCCATCCCATTTGTGGTACATTGTCCCTTCTTCTGGGGAAGCCCACTTCCCGCAAGCACTCATGTACGGCAGCCTGTATGAATAAACATCCGTTCTCTTTTTTTCTGATTATAACCGTTACCCATTCTTGGATCCTAATTGTGCTAACAAATTGGCTATAGAGCTGAATCCAGAACATGTCGTGTTCCATCCTGGAATATGGAAGGTCTCCAGAGCATCAGGTTGCTTTTTCCTTCTCTTAAATATTTTCCCAAATCCCATCCTCATTGCCAAAAATGTCTTGGATCACATAGTGTATCCAACGGTTCTTTTCAGAATCAGTTAAATGTACTTAACAGAAGGCTCAACAACAGCAATTTGCTTAAATATGAACATTTATTGAGTAATAATAAAAGATGGAAAAGGAAGACAAAAAGTAATCATAAAAGATGAAAAAGGAGAGAAAAAAAATAAGCCTCATGCCCTTCTGCCCATCAGGGACCCCTTGATCGTTGGCTCCTCTGGAGGCTTAGCTTCATTCCTGGCACCGTTCATGATCCCAGTCGGAGGTGAAATTCCAGCGACTTGGAATGAAACTCTGTCTCTTATACAATGTAGCAAACAACAAGTACAGAAAAGCAAATACAGAAAACAAGTCATCTTCGGCACATACAGGAATGTTCACAGGACTTATTCAAGGTCATGCCGCTGTCGGAGATCATCAATAATTTTAGCCCTTCAGCCCATCCTATACAATGACAGAAGACTAGAGAATTGTAGAAATTGCAAACTTTTTTGAACAAAGATATAAAGATAAGCCCAACAATTAAAAACCATTCGGATTAACTTCAATGGTGGGGAAATCTCTAGAAACAATTATTGGGGATAAATAATTTGGGTAGTCACATGGAAAAAATGGTGGGCTTATTTGCAAGAGCTAGTTTGAATTTCTAAAGAGGAAATCATGTTGAATTGTAGAACGACAAAGATAATTCAGTTGATGTGGTGTATTTGAACTTTCAAAAGGCATTAGATACAGTGGCACACAACAGACGAGGAAAGTTGTGGCTTGTGGAAAGAAAGGGGCATTTATAACATGGATACAAGATTAGCTGAGTAATAACAAACGGTAGGGGTCAATGGATATTTAACATGCTGGAGTTTCCCAGGGATACGTAGCAAATATGAATATTTTTTCACATCACAGTAGTGGCTCAGATCAGGAACTCACTGTCTGGAAATGTGATGGAAGCAGGTTCAATAGATGCGTTTAAGAGGGCATTCTTTTGATAATCATCCAACTTGCAAGTATACAGGGAAAAGGCAGGAGATTGGCAATAAATCATTTCACTGAATGTATACACATAATGGGCTAAATGACCTCCTTCAGCCACATAATGCTGATTTTGTAATTGTTCAAAAATATGAGCAAAATCTACATGTTTACATATTACTATATTTAAATATGACCTGACCTATTCAGTGATATTGATTCAGGGTATTATCCAGGGTATGAGGAGAACATACCTGTGCTTGTTAGAATAATGTTGTCAAGGCGAATGAGAGGACAGACATGGCCTTGTCCAAAGATGGCACCTATGAAAACACAATAGGTCATTGAAATTCTTCAGGTGAATATGGTTATTTGGAATGGTAGATGTTTGAAACCCCTAAGAAATTATTTCCTCTCATTTAATCTCTGTGCTGAACTTCCCAGGATATCAAACACTGATGATATTAACTGGTTGTTAGACTGGATTTACAGATATATTTTAAAATGAAGACAAAAAGAAATCAACTGTTATTTTGCCAAGTGCAAATGAGCAGAGATTTATTTATTTGCTTTTGAAGTTGTATGGGTTGTACCTGTAAATATTTTGTGACAATGCCTTTAATGTTTTTCCTACTCATTTTATGGACATGCCTGATGCATGGTTAACCATGTGATCTGGCCACATTGGTTTCAGCCTCTTTCTTGAAATGGCCATCCCTATATAAAACAGTTTTTGGCATAGAGGATGCGATTAAAGTACAAAATATTTGCATCTGGTATTGGGAGAGCAAACAATGAGCAAAATAATGTACTTCTCAGTGAGTTAGCTGCTAGGATGTCAGAGGCAATGTAAGTCCTGCTTGTCATCTCAGTGATTGGGATGTCACATTCTCTATTGCCAATCATTTCAACTCTTGACTGCACTGACTTTGAGAAATACATTGGTCCACCAACAACCCATGGACCAGGAGCACCAGATTTACACTCCTACCTCCTTCCAGACAACTGCACTGTCTGCTTCTAGTAGCCAATAATCCAGCTCTGTCGGTTTGATTTCTGAGTATAAAACTTCCAAAACAGTGCCTGAAAGCCAAAGATGCTGGAGGTTTTAAAGTTGTTACTTCTTTGGCACTTTTGTATCTAATTGGCTGTCTGGTTGACCCGGAACTGACTTTCTCCTAATCAGGAATGGTATTCGCACTCTAGACCAGCTCTGTATGCCAAATGGTGGTTAGGTTGGAAATTACAGCAGGTTAGTGACAAGCTCTCACTTCTACCTTTTTTTTTCACTATCCTGCAAATGGGAAGGAAACCTCAGATTAGCTTAACTGTTGTGAATACTCTAACTTTTTACCCAGAATTTTTAAAGTCAACAATTATCATGGTTTGAAAATGTCAATCATTCTGTTAAAACTTGCACAAAATGAGAATAATTGCATTCTGTTTTCTTAGGAAAAAAATTACTGCCTTTAAAGGGCAGACAATGAGCTCTTTGGATTACAACTCAAATCAAATTTGTATCACCCCTCTAAATCTTCTGCTGTAGTACAATGGAAAGAGATAAAGAGAGATTAAATAGAATCATTCAGCATGGAAGCAGAGTTTTCAGTCCAACTGGTCCATGCTGACCATGTTCCCAAATTATGCTAGTCCCAAATGCCTGCACTCATATCCCTCCAAACCTTTCCTATTCACGTACTAATCCAAATGTCTTTTAAACATTGTAACCATACCTGCACCCATCACTTCGTTTGGCAGTTCCTTTCACACACTAACCACTCTGTGTGTAAAAAAACGTTGGCTCCCATGTCCTTTTTAAATCTTTCTCCACCCACCTTAAAAATATGCCCCCTAGTTTTGAACTCCCCCACCTTAGGGAAAAATGCCCTTGTCATTCACCTTATCTATGGCCCTCATGATTTTTAAACCTCTATAAGGGCACCTCTGAACCTTCTACTCTCCAGTGAAAGAAGCCCCACGTTATTTTACAACTCAAACCCTCCAGTCCTGGCAACATCCTGGTAATTTTTTTCTGAACCCTCTCAAATTTAGTAATATCCTTCCTATAACAGGGCGACCAGAACTGCACACAGTACTCCAGAAGAGGCTTCACCAACGTCCTGTACAACCTCAACATAATGTTCCAACTGCTACACTCAAAGGTCTGAGCAAAAAAGGCAAGCGTGCTAACTACCTTCTTAAGCACCCTGTCCACCTGTGACATAAATTTCAGAGAATTACGTACCTGAACCCCTACAGGTTCTACAAAGCCCTACTTTTAATTGTACAAGTCCTGCCCTTATTTGTTTTACCAAAATGCAGTACCTCACATTTGACCAAATTAAACTCCATTTGCCACTTCTCAGTCCATTGACCCAATTGATCAAGATCTCTTTGTAATTTTAGACAACCTTCTTCATTATCCACTATACCACCAATTTTGGTGTCATCCATAAACTTACTAAATATTCCTTCTAAACTTCTGTAGTGATTGGAACCAGGCAGACCTCGTTGACTATGAGGTCCTTGATTGGGGTTGTTAACCTGGTCCAATCAGGAAAGCCCTGGCTGACCAAAATAACCAAATTCCGTCTTTCCCTCGGGGATCTGGGGTGGAGGGTGTTGCACACAGTAGTCCCATGTAACCATAGATTGCGGTGGTTCGTGGACCCTCAGCATAACTGTCTATTTTGCGACACAGTGGAGCCCGTGAGCCATGTATATATTGGGTGTGGGCACTTGCTCTCCCTTTTCAGTTATCTTAAAGACCTTCTTTTGTGATTTTGGCTGCACTTCAGCCCCAAGCTCCTGATGTTTGGACACCTGGTGCAAAGGGGAGGTGGCATTTCGGAGGATCTCCTTGCGGGTCTACTCCTGGGCCTGGCCAGGCTGGCTATTAATAGATCCAGGCAGCAGGCCATGGTGGGGGGTCTTTATGGTTGACTGCCTGCCCCTTTTCTGTGGCTATGTTCGTGCCCAGATGTCCCTGGAGAAGGAGCAAGCGGTGTCCATCAATACTCTTGATGTCTTTCGGGAGATGTGGGCACCATGGGGTGTGGAGTGCCTTATCTCCCCCTCCAAATCTATTTTGATTTGATTCCTACCGTCCCCCTCACTTTTTCTTTCACGTAGACTTTGCCCCGAGGGGCTCTGCTTGATACTGATTCTTTGGTCACATGGGTTATTTTCCTGGTGGTGGTATGTTAATAAAGTTATTTGCACACCAAGTGTTTTTTACCTTGTCTCACACCTGCACACACACAACAAGGGTGCTGGGGAAAATAAGCACTAGTGCTGAAATGTCAGCAGTGTAGGGGTTTAAGAAAAAGCGAAAAAAAGAAAAAAATTATATAACCAGGAGAATTAGAATCTCTTCAGTGGAGGGGACTGACTCTGAGCTGGCTGGCCACAGCCTGTGTATTGTGCACAAGTAAATAAAGGGTGACTTGCTGATGGGATACCAGCCTCTGTGCAGTTATTTCAGTGGCAACAGGAGAAGACAGGATGTGCCTGAGGAACACTCACTAGCAACAGTCATTTTGGAGTCAGGGTAAGCATTTCCGACATTATGCCTTTATTTGGGAAGCTTGATTCATTTGATCCTGCTGTCGAAGGCTGGGCCCAGTACGTAGAAAGAATGCCATATTTTTTTCCGGGCTAATGACCTTGGTGCAGATGAGGAACAATGAATAATCCTTCTGACTGCTTGTAGACCTACAGCATTTTTGGATATAAGGGGCTTAACTTTCCCAGAGGCACCTGACCCTAAAACCTTTAAAGAGTTGATGGAGTTGGTCAAGGACTGTTATGACCCCAAACCTCCACTAAATCTGAGATGCTATCGGTTTTATTCAAATGTTAGAACCAGTGGGTGGGGGTGGTGGGTGGAGCGGTGAAAGCTCTGTATTGGGATTTTTGACAAGGTTGAGACAACTGGCAGACATGTAATTTTGGGTTAACCCTGAATGAGATGCTGACAGATTTGGTATGTGGGATTAATGATATAACCATGCAGAAGCGCCTATGAGCTGAAGTCCAACTGGATTTCAAACAGGAACTACAACTGGTTCTATCATTGGCAAATGCAGCAAGTGGAGCATGGGAGCTACATGGCATCCCAACGAAGGTGGACTCCCTCATCTGTCCTACTGAGCTTGGGGAACACCACTTGAGCGTAGGTAATCGCAGAGTTTCACACAGGGCATATCTTGAGGAGAGGGATCCTAGACCAGCTCACAGCAGAAAGCCACAACAAAACTGAGCCTCAGCCAAGTGGCTAAAATGTTCTTTAGGATCTGGGCTGGCAAGCTATTGTAGTTGCTGCCAGTATGTGGTATTGAGACAGCAAGGGAGCCTGACTTGAGTAAGAAAACTCATACCCAGGAGAGTGCACACACTGGAAAGTCACCCTACATGAGAGTTGGAACAATTAACTTGCTTAGTGACACCTAAATCAGAACTGATTAAAACTAATTTTTGGTTAAACGGTCACCCAGTTCCCATGGAGGTCGATACCGGTGCAGCTGTATCTGTGGAAGCAGAACCTATTTTTAACAAGATCCGCTCAGGACTCCAAGCCTGAAGTTTGTGCAGGACCTCAGCCTGACTGGGAGCGTACACGGGGGAACCGTTGCAGATTAAGGGTACAACTTTTTTTCCAATCTCCTATGAGAAGCAGTTGATGCAGTTATCACTGATGGTATTAAGAGGCTCAGGCCCAAGCTGTTGGGGTGGAATTGGTTGAGAAAGACTCACATGGATTGGCTCAACATTTTTCGATTAGAAAATGGCTGCCTCAGTGAAGATCTAGTGAAATACCCTGGAGGTTTTCAGGAAGGGCTTGGGACTATCAAAGGGGCCAAAGCCACTTTACATGTTGACCAGGCCGCAATTCTGAGATTTTGCAAGGCCTGCCCACTGCCATTTTCCTTATGGGTAAAAGTAGAGGCAGAAATCAGGAGATTGGAGAGCGAAGGGATCATCAAATCTGTGCCATTTGCAGAATGGGCAGCACCGGTTGTAGCGATTATGAAGCCTGATGGCTCAGTTCGCATTGTGGAGATTTTAAGCAAATGGTAAACTGTTTCTCGCAGTTGGATAAATTGCCAATTCCTCACACAGAGGACTTGAATGCAAAGTTAGCGGGGGGGTTGTCCCTTACGAAGGTGGACATGAGCCATGCCTTCCTGCAATTGTGCCTGGATGAGCAGTCTCAGAAGTATGCCACAATTAACACCCATGAGGGTTTATATCAATATACAAGACTGCCATTTGGGGTATCATCAGCCTGTGCTGTTTTCCAGTAGACCATGAAGAAGGTTTTACAAGGGCGAACCCACACTGTTATTTATCTAGATGATGTGCTAATAACAGGGAAGACCAATAAAGAGCATTTGGAGAACTTGAACATAGTGCTTAAACATTTCCCCCTAGCGGGTGTATGCTTTAGAAGGGAAAAGTCTGTGTTCCAGGCACCCCAAGTGACCTACTTGGGTAACAGAGTTAACAAACCGGGTTACACTCATTGGAGATAAAGTGTGGGCAATCAAAGGAGACCCTGTTCCATCATCTGTACCGGAGCATAGGACTTTCCTTAGGTTAGTGAATGATTATGGAAAATTCAAACATAACCTGGCCTCCATCTTTGTACCCTTACACCTGCTTTTGAAAAATGGTCAGCCTTAGAAATGGTCACATAGCCAAAAAGTAGCCTTTAGGGAAGTGAAAAAGCAGCTATCATTACCTAAGGTGTTGGTCCACTGCAATCCAAAGCGACAGGTGGTGCTGACATGCGATGCCTCCCTGTATGGTATTGGGGTAGTGTTGGCTCACCAGTGGCCCAACAGAGAGGAACATCCTGCAGTGTATGCTTCCTGGACTTTGGCTGATGCCAAATGCAAATATGTCCAGATAGAGAAGGAAAGTTTGGCAGTCATCTTTGGTGTGAGTAAGTTCCACCAGTACCTTTCCGGATGGGAATTTGTCATAGTAACAGATCACAAACTTTGGGCTACTGAAGGAAGACAAGGTGGTGCTGCCCATAGATTCGGGTAGAATTGAGCATTGGGCCCTTATTCTCAGCACTTACAAGTACAAGTTACAACACTGTTCAGGAAACAAAGTGGCTAATGTGAATGCCTTGAGCCACCTCCCACTGGCAGATACTCCACCGGTTGCTGCCTCTTCTGGAGGAGTTCATTTTGATTTTAAACTTCCTGGATGTTCTTCTAGTCAACGCTGACAATATCTGACTGTGGGCACAAAAAGATCCCATCCTAGCAAAACTAAAACAGCTGGTGGTAATGGGGGAAATAGGAAGGGCTATCACAACCAGGACTGAAACCTTTCTGGACCCGGTGAGACCAAATCACTGTGGAGGATAGCATTTTACTTTGGGAAGCAAGGGTGGTTGTCCCGAGTAAAGGTCGCCAGATACTGGCTGAACTCCACCAGGCTCATCCAAGGGTTTCCAAGATGAAGATGCTAGCAAGAAGCTATGTCTGCTGGCCAGGGTTGGATGCCGACATAGCTGCATTGGTTAGGCAGTGCCTAGAGTGCCAACATGGATAAAAATTGCCAACAGCAGCGGCCCCACATTTTTGGGAATGGCAGGGTCAACTCTGGACCCAGTTGCATGTTGACTATGCTGGTCCTTTCATGGGCACAATATTCCTAGACGTTATGGACAATCATTTAACGTGGTTGGATGTGCATAAAGTCCGTTTGGCAAATTCAGGGATGACAATTGAGAAGCTGCCATCTGAAAGGCTTTTAGTTGGCCCTTCATCTTCAATGTCTACATGTGTCAATTATTTCGACAGGGAAGTTAAAATCCGGTCGTGGATCAAGAAATAGTCAGAACTCTCATTTCATGTCCCGAAGCATAAAGTTGTCCTTTCATGCCTGTGAATGTCTCACTCTTAACCTTCTGTGCAGTAAAGAAAGACACATCCTGCTTCATTAATGCCAACATAGATAATTTCAATCTCTAAGTATTGATGTGGAGTAGGATATTGTCTGATTGTATTTTCTTTTCTTTGACTTGCCTAAGGATACTTGGGGCAATCATAGGAGTAAACTGTTGCCCTGCTGCATTAACCTAATCAACGTTCAGGGATAGAACCTGAGACTTTGTTGATGTTTAATAAAACTCTTTCAAACAGGCATTGAATTTTTGTTTGTGAGAGATGGAACAGAGAACAATTTTCTCTTTAAAGTTTGTGTATACCAAGTCCAAGGAATTATATCACAAAATATAAAGGCCATTTCTTTTCATTTCACTTTTGTTGATCATAGATTGCATTGGAAAGGTATTGCTTTAAAACCAAGGTTTCTGGAAGAAATTGGGGATAACACAGTGTGGAGCTGGAGGAGCACAGTGGGCCTGGCAGCATCAGAGGAGCAGGAAAGTTGACCGTTGGGTCCTGATCAGAAACGTCAACTTTCCTGCTCCTCTGATGCTGCCTGGCCCGCTGTGTTCCTCCAGCTCCACACTGTGTTATCTCTGACTCCAGCATCAGCGGTTCTTTCTATCTCTTCTGGAAGAAATTACTGTATGTTTTAAAAAGCAAGTTACCAAAAGTCATTGTGTGTGGTGTTTCATGCTGCTTTGTTCAAACAGTAGAGGAAACAGTTTGTAGATAGGCCAACACCACACGGTGTCCACAAATTGAAATTTGTACTTTGCTGATTGCTATGTGGAATAGTGACCAGTTGTGGATAACAAAGGTCATTAGCCTATCAACAATTATGTGATTGACTCCTGGGTAGTTTGTGGTTATTCATGATCCAGGCAGAAGCTGTTGAAAGGGTAAATGGTGTGGGTGTCTCTCTCTCTCTCTTTGAAGTCTGAAGCCTGGCAATTTATTTTCTCTTATCAGTTGCTATGAGCTGTTGCTTTTAACCAAAAAGTCAGGACTTAATTTCTTGCTCAGTGCCACCTGTGATGAAGTGAGAGGAACTGAAGGTCAATGGGAAACAAAATGAACACTACATGGAATCCTGAAGGTGCTGCTGTGGAATTGATTCTCCAGTATATTTTTCTATCCATCCATAACATCATGCCTGTCCGTCTGTCTGTCTGTTTGTGTGTTGGGGAGGGGGGGGAGAGGGAGGTTTAGAAGGGAGTTAGGGTTTTAACTAGTAGAGGTAAAAATGAATAGTTTGCATTTGTTTGTTTGTGGTTAGAATTATTTGTAATAAATAGTAGTTCTTGTTAAGTACAGAATCCTTGTTCACGTTTTCTGTTAATCCAACAAATAAGTTGGAGAGTTTGTGTACTTCTGAAAAACATTTGCTTTTTATGATGACTCCAGGAATAGTGGGGCTTGAGCTCCAGTGCACTACCTCAGTGAAGTGTGACAATAGAAGTGACAAACGTTGTTGCCAGTTCTACATCCCATTTGAACTTGACCCATATTTCCTACAAACTATTACGCTGAGGCAGGATTCCTTTTTGAGATAAGAAATTTCAAACAATGTGTAATGACATCATAACACCTTCCATTGTAGCATGTGGCCATGGTGTTAATAGGTTCCAATCTGTCTAAAGTAAGACCTACCAGTTTATTCACCCAGAAGCCGGCATAATAGTTGTGGGTGGTTTGAGCTCAGTTTAACTGGGCTGGGTTTAATTATCCACTCGCCCTTGCAGAATCTTTATCATTGCCTGTTTATTTACATTTTGCCAAGAAGGGGGAGAAAGCATGATAAATGAAGTATAAAGCTAGTTTTGGTTCCATGACGCATTATAAACTATGCAGTCATGCCACCTATAGAAGATTGCCTTGTGTGCAAGACTTGTTTGTTTTTCTTTTCTCCCTATCTTCTTGCTTTGTTGTACTCTGACAGAGGGAGGCTTGTGAAAACATGTCCTTGGTAATCATTAAGACTTCTGAAAAGCTGGGTGCAGTTTCTCAATGATTCAACTATTTATATAAGGTATTATTGGCAGGTCCAGATATGATGAGAACAAAGCTACATCTGGAACATTCCTTTAAAATGTGGAAAACAAGTGCTGTTGTACACGTATCAAATTAATACCAAGGATACTTAATACCAAGTATTTGTATACTACGGAGAGTGCAGGCTCAACGTTGTTGAGTGGGAATGGAGGTCAATGACCTTTGACTTGAAAGTTTAACTCTGTATCTCTGAAGCTGCCTGATTTGCTGAGTATCCAGCATTTTCTAATTCTAATTTCAGATTTCCAGCATCTGCAGGATATTTTATATTGCTGTTGAGGAGAACCTGAGTGTTTGAATCTCTGAAGGTTGAAAAATGCCACAAACGGACAGTAAAAGCAAATGGAAGGCAAAGATCTATTGCTGGGATTAACAAATACAAAGGACAAGCTGCTATGTTGTCCATATGTAAAGATTTGGTTAGGCATCTCCTGGAATACTGGGATGCAATTTTTGACTTGACCATTTAGATGGCAGTGTAGATCACCTACCCATTATCAACCCCAACTGAAATGAAGATCAGACAGATTCCAAAACAAGCAAATGACCTATTCCAAGTAGGTGATGAGCTCCAACAGTCTACTGCCCTTGTGAGAAGTGAAGGTGAAAGTTACCTCCACTTTTCTTTTCTCCTCACCGCATAGAAGTCCTTGAAAAGGCTCAGAGGATAGCTATTAGATCAATACCTAGTTTAAAGGCTGTTACTAAAATAAGCTTTATGCTTTTCAATTAGGGAAACAAAATCCTGAGGTGATTTGATTGTCTGCCTGTCAAATAATGAGAGCAATAAATTCAGTCCACGCGGATAGACTTGATCGAGGGGTGTTAGTTAGAAGGAACATAAATACTAATTTCTTAAATGTGAAACAGGATTTGATATCAGGTGGTATTTCTTTTGAGAGCTGCCAGCAACATACATTCAAAAGTGACTGTGGCCAATTTTCCTATGTACAAACAGAATTTTGGGAGTTGTATTTCCTGGAATATATTTGATAACTTAATGATCAGAAGGAAGGGGGGGTTGGGGCAGGGGGTGGGGTTCCCATGGTGCAGTGGTAATGTCCCTATCTTTGAGGCAGGAGGCCCCAGTTCAAGTCCCACCTGCTCTAGAGGTGTGGAATAACATCCCTGAACAGATTGATTAGAAAACATCTGATTCAAAATATAACTTACATTAGCTTCATATATTTCTACTTCTCCCAAAAAATTAAAAGCTGGTTGATAGAAACTGAATGCATTGCTGAGGGTCAGGTAGTGTATGAGTTTCTCCTGACTGTTTGAGGCAGTCTCAATGGTTCAGCTTCCAGTTCCTTGCTTTAATGTATTTCTCACAGACTGACTTATCAATTACGATAGAAATGCACTGTGTGAGCATTAAGTAGTTAGGGCTTTGCCAACAGTGAAAATTCAATTACAATGTGATGATGATATTCAATGAATAATGTATTATTAGATGTTGAAAGTGATTCTGGGATGGCACATGTGAAGTCATCATAAAGAAAGAAGACTACTGTATCACCGCTATACTCAGGGAATATCATTAGGGTATTCTGACCTGCTCTATTGGTTCAGGAACATCTTGTTTTCCTCGAGTAAAGATTAGAGGACAGCTTCCATTAAATATGTGGTCACATTAACAGCTATATTAGCTTTTTCTGATCCTAGCACTGTGAAGTTCTGAGGTTCTGAAATTAGTTAATACACCAATGGTATTATTATGGCCACCACAAATGTACAAAAAATGTAAATTAGGTGGTGAGTGCAAAATGAAAATGGAACACCTGAGCAGCACCAAACATAAAACAAAACAAAACCTTCCTGAAAACAAGAAATGTTGGAGATCACAGTGGGTCAGGCAGCATCCATGGAGAGAAAGCAAGCTAACATTTCGAGTCTAGATGATTCTTCATAAACCTTCCTTATCACCATCTCTCAAACCTTATCATCGCTTGACCTCATTCTTTATCACCTCTCACTGGATACATTTGAACACATTATTTTTGAAGTGTACTCCTTTTAGAGTTTGTATATGATGGCTAATTTTGGTATACTGATGTCATGGAAACATCAATAAGAGAGAAGACTGAATGATTTTGTATGAGTGTTGATTGGGAGATCACCAGTGTACTCAATTGATACTGCCACCTGATACTTAATGCTCAACTGAGGGAAGAAATGAACATTAGTTTAATATTTTCTGAAAGACCGCAACGGTGCTTCACTCTTTCAGTATTGCAATGCAATTCCAATCCATAAGGTCTCCAAAGCCTAAATCTATGAACTGTTAACTCAAAAATTAGTACTCAAAAAAGTACTTCAAAGCCAAGGCTTACACCTAAGTAATAGAAACATAGAAACTAGCGTTTGAGTGAAGAAATTTTTCCTCGTCTCAGTCCTAAATGTTGGTACCCTGTTTCCTGAGACTGTCTCCCCTGGTTCCAGACCCGCCAACCAGGGAAACATTCTCCCTGCATCTAGTTTATCTCATCCTGTCAATTTTATACATGTTAATCAGATCTCTGTTCATCATTCAAAACTCTATTTAATATATGCCTAGTTGAACCAATCCCTCCACATAGGTCAATCCTGCTATCCCTGGTATCAGCTTAGTGAAATTACACTGCACTCCCTCTGTAGCAAGTATATCCTTTTCTTGGGTACAGAAACCAAAACTGCATGCAATATCCAGGTGTGGTATCACCAAGGCTCTGTATAACTACAGTAATATATCACTACCTCTGAACTCAAATCCTCATACACTGAGGGAAAATATACTGTTTGTTTTCTTTATTGCTTGTTGCTCCTGCATATCTACTTTCATTGACTGGTGTACAAGGGCACCCAAATCCCTTTGTACATTCACATTTCCCAATATATCACTATTTAAATAATGCTTGTCTGATTTTTTTACATCAAGGTGTATAACTTCACATTTAGCCATGTTTTACTGCATCTGCTATGTGTTTGTCCACTCACTCATCTTGTCTCAATCACCATGAACCCTTCCCTCAACTCTTAATCTTGCCCAGTTTTGTATTATCAGCAAAATTGGAAATGTTACATTTTGTTCCTGCATGCAGGTATTTTATAAATAATCATAAATAGCTGGGGTCCAAGCGCTGATCCTTGTGGCACACGACTTATGACCACCTGCCACTTGTGGGTAAAGACCCATTTATTCCCATTCTCTTTCCTGTCTGTCAACCAGCACTTGATTCATGCCAATATGTTATCCCCCATCTGTGTGCTTTAACTTTGCCATGTAACCTCTTATGATGAACATTACCAAAAGACTTCTGCAAATTGCAAATACACCACATGCACTGTTTCTCCTTTATCTGTACTACTATCTATGTTTTCAAAAAACTGCAATAGATTTGTTCAGCATCATTGCCTTTCATAAACCCATTCTGGATTTGCCTAATCTCATTAATGTTTTCCAAATGTTCTGTTATAACATCTTTTATAGTAGATTCTAACATTTTTCCCACACCTTGTCACAGACTAACTGGTCTGTAATTCTGTGTTTGTGTTTTTTTTCTTCTCCATTTTCAACAGTAGAGTTACTTTTGACACTGGTCAACCTGTAGAAACTGCTCCAGAGTCAATAGAATTTTAGAAGATGACCTTCAATATATCTATTCTTTCCAGGGCCCCTTTTTAGTGCTTTGGGATGTAGATGATCAGGCCCTGGTGATTTATTAGCCTTTAACTACATTAACTTCCCCAGCACCATTTTCTTGCTAATACCGATTTCTTTCAATTCCACTCTCTCACCAGACCCTTGGTTCCCTAACAGTTCTGGGGTTTTATTTATGATCTCTTTTGTGAAAACAAGCAAAATATATGTTCAATTCTTCAGACATTTCTTTATGCCCCATTAGAATTTCCCTGGCTTATGTCAGCGTAAGGAAATATAATTTGTTTTTACTAATGTTTTTCTCTTCACATTTAGAAACGCTTTTAGTCAGTTTCTATGTTCCCTGCAATTTTAAACTCTCATTCTATTTTTTTCTCATCTTGACCAAACCTCTATTTTGTCCTCTTTTGCTGAATTGTAAAATGGTCTCAATCTCAATCCATTGTTTGCTGCAATTCCTGGCTGTCTTGTGCATCCCCTCTTTGGATGTAACAGTGTTCATTTTTTTTAAATATAAGCCATGGTTGAATCACTGCTTCTTTTTAGTTTTGCAGCAGGACAAGAATGAATAATTAATAATAATGTACATTTTCTTTTACATATGAACCATTGCCTATCCACTGTCAACCACCTTTTAGTAAGGTTCCCCAGTTCATCCTTGCCAATTTGTGCCTCATACTCTAGTTGAAGACTAGGTTCTGCAGTACAACCAGTCCCTCAAGAGCTTTTTTAATGCAGTGCGCAATGAGTTGAGAGCAAATCACTTTCACTGCAAGGTTGTACAGTTGATTTACACTGACTGTTCCAAATGTATTCTGGCTTCTCTTCTTCAAGAACTGTGATATTTTAACATCATAATGTGAGATTGTACAAAATTTCCTGCAATAGGAAAGACAAATTTTGAGGGATAGATTTACCGTGGCATCAATTCTCCCTTGTCCAGTGCAGCTTACAGCTGTGATATGTCACTTTCTGGTTTATAGTATGTTTAGGATTCAGATTATTTTTGTTTTGAGTCTTTTTATACTCCTATATTAGCATCACTGCAGTTTAAATGCTTCCTCAGTGCCTATGTGCCAGAATAGTTACTTTGCATTAAATGATACTATAACAAGATTTTAGGACCAAAAGAAAAAATACACAATATATAGAAATTTCATAAAACAAAAGAAAAGTATGGACACAAAAAGGCAAAATTGAATTTCAGCCCAGCTGGATGAGAAGCACGTTCACTCTCCAAGGCTGTTATGCAAAATGATTCCATTGTGGACAATTGTTCACAATATTAAATGCATCTAATATTCTACCCAATTGGTATTAATTTATCAACCTTGTTTTACAGTGACAGAGAATGAGATTAGAAATAATGCTAGTCAATTGGAACTGCCACGAACTCTGCTTGAGAGCTTGATTTTGTTTCACTGTCAATGTAATGCAAAGAAAATGTTAAAAACAAGAAGTGATGGTGGTAACTGCAAATGTCTAATGCACACATAATAATTTTCCCTGTTTCTATTTGAATGGCAGTATCAGCCATTTTTAAGGAGATTAATGCTTCATCTAAAATTTACTGTGACTGCAATAAAAATCTAATCAATATTATCAAACAGTCATTTCCAGTTTCAAAAGAGGCAATGTCAAACATTGGAAAGACAAAAGAAATCACAGAGCTGTCTGTGCTAAAATTCTTTTGTAACCAATGTTGGTTTATTGTACTGTATTTGAGGCTTTGAATGGGTTTCATTTGTATGTTTGAATTTTTTATAAATTGTAAATTCTCATCTCAGACTTTGGAAATTGACCAAAAAGATGTTGCCCATGATTGTCAAATTACATTATGCTTCACTAGCATGGTTCTAATTTTTGTATTGCTATACATCAGTTTTAAATAGATAACTGTTTATATGCCTCAAGCATTTTTTTAAAATGGGCCAGTATGAAAGAAGCAGACATAAAGAAAAAAGAAAATGTGTAATATAGACTTGAATCAAGAGAACAATAAACAAACTGGAAGTGACAATTTTTTGAGATTTGTCCTGTTTTGTTTGACTATAGTCTATTCTCAAAGCTTTGGCATTGTGTAATATTTTCTTTAAAACAAAAGGTTAGGCTGAATATTTTAATTGTGCATTTTTAAAATGAGCTTCATGATGACCAGTCACCATGGCTTGGAGTTATTTTTCTTATGAAATCTTCTAGTCTTCACCTCATTTAGTTATATATATTCAGATTCTATGTTGCATTTCTCACGGAGCTGCATGTCAGGAGACCCAGAATCACTCACCACTGTTGGGACCTTTACGAGCATGTTATCTCACTGAGCACCACTGGAGGCCATGCCACCAGATTCAGCCAGTCTGGATTGTGACAACAGCCCGGACCAGTACAGTGTCCCAGGTAAAATGGAATGCATGGCAGTGCAGGAAAAAAGCTACTGATCTTCTACACTCTGCCACCATCTTTGCTTTGCTGCCAAACACTCACAGGGCCAGCACTCTTACGTATGACTGTGCACACCTCTCACCAGGGCCAATGGGCTACATCTCTCACTGTCATTGAATGGAAATGCTGAATGCATTCACCCACTGCCACCTCTCAAATTACGATCACTTCAAGTCCAGTGTACTTCCCATTCCCTCAGTGGAGAGTCCTCACCATCTGTCCAACAAGTGCATCATCACTAATTGCACTTCCCTTCACTTCCATCATATGCATTTCCTCTCCGCCTCATTGTGGGAAAAATTGCCCCAGAACTTGGCAAGAGAAGATCCAGTATGCTTCACTGTGCAGTGCTGCTTTCCCATTACCGCAATGCTAACACAGTCTTGGACCTGCACACATTTGTCTCATTTACACAACTAATTTACCTCTCTTCTCATATGCAGACGCTACTGGCATCTAATAACACTTGACAAAAAGAATCCAGTACTGGCGATCCTCTGTTCCACCTCCACCTCTGTTGAGGTAGCTACTGAATCCTTGGGGATGCACTGTCAAGGCTTTAACCTTCATCCTCAACCATCTTTTAGACTTTCACTGCAGTGAATACTTCATCTCAACTTGACTTGGGAGCACAATCTGGGGACAAGTCAACACCCTTGACTGTTCAGTTTTCACTAATATGATAATCTTCCTGCCTTTCCCTCTGTGCTAAAACACAATGCAAGCCACAAGTGCTGCCAACCTGCAATTGGGCTTTCAAGAGCTTTGTGCTAAAGTGTAACACAAGGCTCCGAGTAAAACAGTGAGTGAGCATTAAGAAATGAAGCTACAAACAAAAAAACACATCCTGTTTGAAAGCACAAGATGTGGGTGGATTGCAAAGTCACCTATCAGAACTGGGCATGTCACAGGTGCCCCTGAGTTCCAAAATCAAGTCCTGAAATGATCTGGAAGCTTGTTCGAGAGCAGGTTCGGTGGCTTGCCCATGCTGATTTGCATGGAGGAATAAAGTAGTATCCACGGAATGTGCAGAGAGGCTGTAGTGAACAGTATGCCGAATGCTTGGACAAGCAATAGGCAAGCTGTAGGCTGCTGCCAGGTACCCACTCTGATTTTATGAGTCAGGAATTTGCCATATAGATTCTTGACAAAGGAAAAGTGAATTAGATCTGACAAATAAAGGTCGTTCTCCTATAACGCAATAGTTCCGTTCTTGCGTAACCTGGCGCCTTAGGAAATCGCAGTAGAAAATTACTATACCCGTACAGCAGAAAGTTTGCATTATCCAAACAACATTCACTATTCATCAATTGTGTTACAGCCAATTCATGTAAATGAAACATGCATTATAGCAGAAATACCTGTAAATGAACAGAGTTGGGTTTAATGATATACAAATACATGGAAATAAGGTAATCACTGTTCAATAGGGAGATTCTGTAACTTACTGCCTAAAACATAAGGGATGAATTGGGAAACATTTTTAACATTAAGCTTCCAACTTTTTTTCATTCTCATCATATTTGCCCAGCTTTCTTGCCATTGCCCTGACAATCCAGGGAGAGGAGAGTTCCACTCAGGGTACAATTGGAATGAAGAGAAATTTGCTTCAGAGGAAACTAGCTGATTCTTTTATTTTCTTTCTTTGTTTTCTGAGACTTCATATGTCCTCATCCATGTTAGATTTCAGGATATGGTATAGACTTGATGGACTGAAGGGCCCTTCAGTACTGTATGATTTTAAAATAGCAGAACTGTCCCTGCTTTCAGAATCATTCGGGGGAAAGTGGAGGTATGATATAGCATGGTACTGTGATACACTTGAATTTGCCTCCAATGTGCCCAACTCCATATGGCATTCTGTTAAGAGACATCTGCATTGCAGTGTAATATTGCATTCCTAAATGTAACCAAATGGCACAAATGTTTACATGCTTTAGTATGCAGGACATTACCAAATACTTATTCAAAAGCTGTTTCAAATTTGCCAGTGTGACTACTGGAAATATTGGTTTCTGTATGATTTTCAAAGCTAAATGCTGAAGAATTTGTAATTATCACATTACCAATTGGTTTCAATATGTTAAATTTTAACAATTGCCTTTCAGATGCAGTACCAAACTCAGTAATAGCTCTGTTATTATGTTACAAAACTGCAATCATGAAATTTACCCAGACTCTAGTATAATTAGAATAAAACTTTCAATGATAATATGAATTTTATTAAATGGATATTTAACTAGAAATGTCAGGAAGCTGTGATGTTTTACACAGTGGCAGCATTTCAGGCTGTGTCCAGAAATAAACTTTTCTAGCTACATCTTTGCCAATTCAGCCTATTATCGCAGTGGAATTAGATATTGGTGCCTCACTTAATGATGCTGCAGACCCTGAATTACTCCATCTTGCACTTCTTCCTTTGTACAATCTGTAAATATCTTCTTACCAACAAAATAATGTTTTATAAGTCAAAATCACTGCTCAATGTACACACTAGTTTTGATGTGGGCTATTGTGGTTCTCTTTTGCCCTGTTAGTTGCAAAAGTGACAAATTAATCATTCATAACAGAAATACTAATGGCATTTCCTAAGTTGTCATCCATTGAATCTAAAATGTTCAACTACAACGTGTATCACATGGCATACACTATAATGCATATCAAACAATATGCAGTGTACATTGTGCCATTTTGTGCAACATTGTACCATTAGGAGTGAATAATATAACATGCATGCTCACTAACCAGTGGCCATTACAGACATTGTGCTATTCAGTGTGTTGTACCATGTACTGTGCTCATCTAACCATAACAGTTGAACTTAAACTGTATTAATTCATAAATTTGGAATTGAAACAAGGCTTAATAATGGTAACAGTGAAACTCTCATCAGTTGTCATAAAATCTTTTCCTTCTAAAGAGTTTTATTGCAGGGAACTTAAAGTTCAAGGTAATCAAACAGAATCAACATAGATTTGTGAAAGGGAAATCATGTTTAAACAATTTATTGATGTCCTTAGAAGGTACTGACCCCCTTAGTTAAGAAGGAAACACTATCTGTAGATAATGGACAATTAATGGATGTACCAAACTTAGATTTCCAAAAGGTCTGTGATAACTTGCCACATCAAAGGTTACAATGGAAAATAAAAACTCATTGAGGAGGAATAGCATTGGCATGGACTAAAGTTTGGCTGCTAACAGGAAATTGAGTAGGTATAAATGGCTCATTTTTCCATTTGGCAAGATATCACAAGTAGTTTGCCAAAAGGATTGGTGCTAACGTTTTACAATTTTAAATAAAGGTCATAGATGGAACCACAAAAGGTAAAATTGCTGATGATACAAAGGTTGTAAATGAAGTTTTACACAGGGCATATGTTGACTATAAATAAATATAGATAGGTTAAGTGAGCATGCAAAATCTGGTAAGTGGAGTGGGAAGATGTGAAAATATCTATTTTGACAGATAAATAAACAAAAGAAACATTATATAATCTACATAGGATTCCATGATTTTAAATGACTGCTTTTAGGTTAACAGGTGTAGGGGATTTCCAGCACAACCTAGAACCTTTTAATTTCCTGGATGCTTCTCTCAGGGTCTAATTCATTAGGGATTTCACAGGGACCCCATGCACAACTCCCATCTCAGGTACAGCAATGATTATCAGAAAATCCAGGCTATATTATCTAACTAAGAGAAAGATTGCAGACCTGAATCCAGATGTATCTGGGTTACCTGGTGCATGCATTGCAAAAGTTTTTTACACAAGTACTGCCAGTAACTAGGAAAGCTAATAGAATGTTAATGTTTATTGCAAAGGAAGTTGAATACAAAATAATGAGGTTGTGCTTCAATTAGATCGCATTAGTTAGACCACATCTGGAGTACTGTGAATGGTACTGATCTACTTATTTAAGAAGGATGTAAATGCATTGGAAACAGTTCAGAGATTTGCTAGCCCTAATATCTTGAATAGATGTGTTATCTTGAGGAATGGTTGGACAGGCTTAGCTTGTTTCCTCTGGAGTTTATAAAAACATGGGTCAATTTAATTGAAACA
Source organism: Rhincodon typus (assembly GCF_021869965.1). Classification (NCBI taxonomy): domain Eukaryota; kingdom Metazoa; phylum Chordata; class Chondrichthyes; order Orectolobiformes; family Rhincodontidae; genus Rhincodon; species Rhincodon typus. The sequence goes on from NC_063350.1 coordinate 29,726,100, forward strand.
TCTCTATTAAATAGATAATGAATTTGTGGTGACATATTGGAAATTGACTTTGTTTCAGAAGAACTTTTTAGCAGGATGAAAAATTGCAAAAGCATAAAGCAGTTATGTAGAATGGGTTTTTTTATTTCATTAAATTGCTATATCCATCAGTATCAGTACAATTTCTGCAGATAAATATTTTACTTTTAAATGCTTCCACAAGTGTTCCCAACCTCATGACATATTTACTGATTTTCTTGTCAACACTTCAGTTTTAAAAAAATCCACAATAAAGGCACATTCATAACAAGAAAGTTCTTTGTTAGAGCATATCAAAGTATTCGACAGTATAAAAACTGGAAGAACTGTGTATGCTGTAAATTAGAAAAACAAACAGTAGTTGCTGGAAAAGCTCAGCAGGTCTTGCAGCATCTGTGAAGAAAAATCAAAGTTAACATTCAGATGTTGAGCTTTTCCAGCAACTTCTGTTTTTATTCAACATTATAATTTTGTTCAAGTTTGTGTTTTGCAGTGAAAAGGACCCACATATTAATGAGCAACTTTCTTGCTATACAAATCCCATATTTATGACAATAAATGAATTGAAACAAAACTACAGGCTTACATATTTATTTTTAAATTGCGATTATTTTTAAGGATAATTTTACATTCACATAATACACACTGCTACTATACTTAATACGGAAATTCCTACAGATAGTAGGAAAGCAAAAATAAGAGGGATAGGAGAATAACAAAAGTCTTGATTTTTGATCCTAAAATAGCCTAGTCCAGTTATAAAGCAGATTATCATATAGTTGAGAAATTAATTGTTGTTTTGGCTGTCTGCCATGGGTTATTTGGTAGTTGCTTGTCTCCTGAGTCAGAAGGTTGAGGGATCAACTCACACTTTAGGATTTGTGCACAAAAATCAAGGTTGGCATTTGAGTGCAATATAGCCTGAACTGCTGTTTTTGGAGTGAGATATTAACTGAAACCCTCTCTGTTGTCTCCAATGAGTGGCACTAATCCAAAAAAAACCAGGCGATTATCTTTGTCAACCTGGCCAATACTTAACCCTCAGTTGGTACTTGGTCATTATCACATTTGTAGGATCTTGTGTGCAAATTGACTGCCACATTTCCCGCATTGCAACAGTGATTACCCTTCAACAGTACTTAACTTGATTATGAAGTACTTTGAAATGCCTGTCTATGTAAGGTGCTTCATAAAAACAAGTTTTTTTTTGTTTTATTGTGACATTAGATCTGTTGTTACTGTGAACTTTTGTTTCACATTTGTTCTATTTAATTTATTGACTCCCGAAACTCAGACGTTGTTTGGTACCTATTTTCTTTTCTAATACAAAGTTTTAATTTAATCCTCAGTTAAATGTCTCTCTTAGGTCATTTTGTTAATTCAGATCCTATGTCTGTCAGAATATCTACATTGCTGAGAGTTCAGAGTCAGCTTCATATTTGACAGTTCAGAATTCCTTACTTTTTAAAGAATGCTGTTCATTTGCATGGTTCCTTCTGTTGGTAATGGACTTCAGTTTGTCATTTTTTTTTATAAGTCTTAATATTATTGCAGCTAATGTTATTACTGGCCAAGTCAGATTTTAGACTGAAATCTGACTTAAAAAAATCAAACTGTGATCCTTCTTTCCCTTTTGGTTTTAATGAGGTAGTCTCTCACTGAGGCATGTGTAATGCTGCTGATTTGGGTTTAACCTATAAAACAGAAATTTGAAATGTGACAATATAGTAGTGGCATGGTAGCTCAGTGGTTAGCACTGCTGCCTCACAGTGCCAGAGGCCTGGGTTCAATTCCACCCTCAGGCAACTGTCTGTGTGGGGTTTGCATATTCTCCCTGTGTCTGTGTGGGTTTGCTCCAGTTTCCTCCCACAGTCCAAAGATGTGCTGGTTAGGTGGATTGGCTGTGCTAAATTGCCTGTAGTGTTCAGGGATGTGTAGCTTAGGTAGGGTGAGTCTGGGTGGGATGTTCCAGGGTTCAGTGTGGACTTGTTGGGGCAAATGGCCTGTTTCCACACTGCAGGGATTCTATTCTATAATATAGAATAAATCAAGCTATTTTCATGTCATAAGCTTAAAGAATTCAAAACACATGGTAAAATAAATCTTGTTACACCTAATGACACTCCTTCACAGTACTCACTCCAGAGAGAATTCCCTTCAATTTTACATCTATAGGGCTTGATTTAAGAATGTCTTCAGAATCAGTCTTTTCCTGGATCCTTCATACAACTAGCTTATACTTTGTCACCTATGAAATTCCTTTTGTGGGATTGTAGCCAAACACTTCTGGTCAGGAACTTTTTAAACTAATCTTTCTTTACAATGAAGTAACCTCTTTCTTCACAGTCCCAAGCTTTCTCAGGAGCAACTGTTTTACTCGTTTAGCTTCAGCCAAGAGTTCTGCAAATCTCCTAAACTGAAACCCAGAAGCTTTTGTTTTCCCCAGCCAGGGTATTTTCTCCCATGCCCAAAAAAGTCCAGAATCTTTTTCCTGAAATCCTAATTCACTACAACGTTTACTTTACACTCTCCCATTGTAAAGAAATTTCCGTTGGCCTCAACAAGCACTCAAGTCAGACCATTTCTTTTTAAAAATTGCTAAAGGCATAGAAATGCCTACAAATATATCACTTAACCTCTTTAGACACACAGAAAACACAAATACCATTAGTTCAAAGTGCAAACACGAGAATAAACTATGTTAATATATATATAAATCACACATCTTAGATCACACTGACCTTTTAATGAATCTGATTGACTTCCCCAAATGGCATCATTTAGAAGTTAGTGACTCAAGGCAGCATAATTTATCAAGATCTTAGATCTGAAAGAGCTACATACTGAAATGCAGAACATTGCAGAGGGTATAACACGTGCTACCTCATGCTCTTCAAACTTTTACTTACCTGCTTGTATGTCCTTTTTTATGAAAACTACAAATAGCAGACTGGTGGTATGAACATGTTTATCTTATAATACGCATCAGTGTCAGTGAATGAAAACACATCTGTGGATTTGCTGAACAACAACACATCCACTGATGAGGGCTTTAAATGCTTAGAGGACAGAAATAATAACAGCTGTTGCCAAATGCTACCAACTGAGTCATGCTGACACTATATAATAAAGAGGAACAGCTAGGGTAGGGGGGATCAGTTCATGTACCCATTCCATTATCAGCTGAAGTATAGAAGGCGATATTGAATTTATAGTTGTAGGATGTTAATAATAGACTCACTGGAAAATCAGTAAAAATGAGCAAAGGACAGCCAAAGCATGCCAAAAATGAAGATGTCTCACTTGAGCAGCTATAATACTATCTTTTATTTTCTTGATTAGGTTATTAAGATTACCTTAAAATATTATAAAAGAACATCCTATATATCATTTAATTATGGTCAGTAACATGATTATATATCCTAGCCCATTGCTAACATTCTACCACTATCTATCTAATAGTACTTTCTGTCTTTTGGTAGAATCAGTAAAATAACTGATCCATCCACTTCTAAGCCTAGTCCTCTCACTTGTATCAGCTTAGCACAGGTAATAGCATCCTCACCATTGAGGGAACAGATTTTATGCCCTACATCAGGATTTGAAGAGTTCGTTCAGACTGAAATTTCAGTGCTGCCCAGCATTATAGAGGTGTCATCTTTTAAAGTAAGACGATAAACCAAAGATCTGTCTGTCTTTTCAGGTGAATGTAAAAGATCCTTTGGCACTGTTTGTAGAAGAACATAAGTTTCCCAGTGACCTAACCAAAACATCCAATGTCTTCCCTTTTTACTGCATTGGAATATATTAACTGGTTATTTGTCTCCAGTATTTGTAACAGCTTCCAAAATCAATTGAAGTAACTAATTAGCTATAAATTATGAGCTATCTCAAGGATCTGAAACTAGAATTATTGTTCAATCCTCCTTCCTAATTTGCATTTCAATGGCTGCATAAAAATAGGAATATAAATTTAGTTTTTGGCCCATTACAGCTAAGGGAAATGCTTTGTGCTGCTCAGATTTATTCTGTTATCCCACTGCAGTGTAAACAAAGAAGTCAGGTACTGTAGCTGGCATTTGGTGTAAATTAGATTAATATCAGCTCTGGCATAAACTGAGTTTAGGGAAACCTTTTCCATTTTCAACATTATAACTAGTATTGCAGGGTATTAAAAAGAAACTGACTAAACTGAATTAGTGCTAGCTACCTTTTTAATCCAGCTATCAGAATAGCTTTTTAATCTAAAATTTGGAAAACTGCTCAATTTTTCCCTTCTGGCAGTAAGTCAGACAAATACAAACCAACCAATTACTGCTCTTTTAGGATTGCACCAAGTAGCAACAAAGTAATGGGTGTACACTCAATTGTTTTATCAAATTACATCTACTTATCAAGAACCTGCCTGCTCATGCTCAATTTGAGTTCCAACCACAACTTTACCTTAAAGAAATTACAGTAATATAACACTTACAAATGTATTTTACTGGAATATTAACAAAAAACACAAAATAAAAACCGAAAAACCAGCTGTTGCTGGAAATCAACGACGAAAACAGAAATTGCTGGAAAAGCTCAGCACATCTGGTGGCATCTGTGGAGAGAAATCAGAGTTAACATTTCAGGTTGAGTGACCCTTTCTCAGAACTCTTTCTGCTTTTGTTATTAAATAGCACAGTTTGACACAGAGCTACACAAAAGTCAAATGGCCAAAAGCTTGGTCAAAGAAATAGCTTTTAAGGAGTATATTAAATGAAGAAAGAGAAGTAAGGGGGTGAAGAATTTTGCAATTTTGAAGTTTACAAGATTATGACAGTTTTGGGACTATGGATTTAAATTTGGCGTAAATGTGACCTGTTCTGCTGAATACTTGACTGCAGCCCTGGTGGTTTGCTTGTTAGAGATCAAATTAAGGCTCGGGTTGTTCAACTGAGCAGATGATCCATGGTATTTATCCTTGGAGACAATAGTGGGAGTCTCTAGGTTTGCAATGAGTGTATTTTTAGACTTCCAAAGTCCCAGAAAGGTGTTGAGAATATTGAGTTGTAAACATTTGTGCTCTAAATAGTCCATCTACTTCTAACATGAAAAGGAGTTGGAATCAAATCAAGGATAGCAACTTCACCTTGTATCTTGATAGAAATGCTTAGGCATTCCATGTTGCCATAGGAAAGCGGACAGAGGAAGTCATTTTGTGATCTGGTTACAGACTTCCCTAAAAATCAATGAATATCACAGATAGTCAGCAGAGGCTCTGAAATAAGAGTTGAGAGTGCTAGAAAGGAAGACTCATTGGACTGAATGTTAACATTTTCTCTCTCTCTTTGCAGATGCTGCCAGGACTGCTGAGTTTCTTGAACACTTTCCGTATTTATTTCAGATCTCCAGCAGATGCCATTATTTCATTTTGTTAGCCAAGATTCTACAAAGTCAGAGGAGTGGAAAGGTTAACTTTGCCAGCAATCACAGCTGAAAGAAGGAGGAAAATGAGGGTCGATGTGGACTTGTTGGGCCAAAGGGCCTGTTTCTACACTGTAGGGATACTATAATCTAGGGATTCTATGATCTCAAGCTGCAACCTGCAGCCTCAATAGATTTCAGGATATTTTCAGGATATATATGGCCAGGGGAAGAAGAATCATTGGAACAGGTTTTATTCCAGTAATGGATTTACAAAGCTCTCTGAAAACTGAGAAAAGCACCCAGAAGCAGTCATTTGAAACTATCACTCAGCAAATTGGTGATACAAGAATCCAATGGGAGCTGGGAGCAAATCTGGACTTTATTTTTTAAAATGACTGGAATTAGGTGACGAGCATTATGTGTAATAGGCTTAGAAGGTGAAATTATTCCCTGTAGTGTCAAGTACAAGTTGCCTATAAAAATAGTGTTTTCATGAATCCTGTTTTTAGACATTTGTTGCAATACAATTTTTAAAATGTGAAATCTTACCATATCATTCAAGATGACTGAGCAAAGTCAAAGCCAATGTGGGTCAAGGGGAAAACCTTTCATTGACTGAATCATCTTGACATAAAAACTTTGAGAGTGGATGTTAATAACAAATCATTTACCGTCCCAGGAAATCTTCTGGCAGAGTTACTGAGACATATCTTGATCTGACTATCTACAGTTGTTTTAACAATGATCCTCCCTCTGAGATAATCCACGTGTGGTCTTGATTCATTAATGATCCCTTAATGTTTAACACCATTTGTTGGATCATCAGGCCTGGGTTCAAGTGTTGGGTAATCAGCATTTCAAACACCTCTTCCTGACCTTCAACAGAACCACTAATCACTAAATTATTAACCATCAAAAACATGGTCACCATTGAGTAGGAAAGTTAATTGACCAGAAATGTGGCACAGTGGTTGGCACTGTTACCTCACAATGCCAAGGTCCAGGCTTGATTCCAGCCTTGGGCAATTATATAAATTCCATACAGACATTCTCACTGTGTCTGTGTGGGTTTCCTCCCACGCTCCAAAGATGTGCAGATTAGGTGGATAGGCGATGCTAAATTGCCCATAACGTCCAGGAATAGGTGGTTAGCTGTGGTAAATGCAGGAATTCAGGGATGGAATAGGCCTATGTGGGATACTCTTTGGAGGTTGGTGCAGACTGAGGCCAAATGGCCTTTATCTGCACTGAAGGGAATCTATGGCCAAGTTAATTAGATCAGTTTGACTCCAAGAGGAGGACACTGAGTGTTTTGTGATGAATGGCTCAAGCTCACACTTTGAATCTTTAACCCCTCTCCATCAAATGCATGCCGTTAGGGGCATAATGAAATGCTCAACATTTGCCTGAATAAGTATAGTCTTTGCTAAGGAAACTAATCATATTTGGGCTTGTAGGACAAACCAGTGAACAGTTAATGTCAGTTTTATGGGGCTGAAGAATTTAGGCAATTTTTGGTACTGAGATTTAGTTGGTAGATAAATATTAATTACAACTTTTTAAATTAGTTGGCATTGCAACTTGAGGTCCAAATCAGGTTACTTTTAAGTTAATGGAAATAAAGATTTAAGCTTCATGTACTTGAACTTTTCAAACAATAGGCACATTTGACTTAAATGCATCAGAGAGAGGGTCATTTATATTCTATTTATACTAGAGAGTAATCGAAGGTGACATTTTGATTAATGATCTTATAAACCTGAGCTTGACATCTCAGTCCTATTTAGGTTCTATAACCCTCTATGGAACTATAGGTCCTGCTGTAATAATTTTCCTTGAGTTTTTTTATGGCTGCTTTCCATCCAATTTTTTTTTATTTTTCATATGTAAACTTGAGCCCAACAGATAGAAGGCCAATAGCAGGATTGAACTTGAGTGAGTTAACATCTTCATACTCAATCTTATTGAAATGTTGAAACTCTTTTTAATACACAAGTGAAATGTAGGTAGAAAGACCTCCAGTACGACACTTTCACTCAAATTTTACCTAGCTGGCATTTGTATTGACAATTCGCTTGTGCAATATCTACTTTCCTACAAAACAACAGCAGTTTGTATTTATATGGCTTTTTTTTTATCATGGTATACTGTTCCAACGTGCTTTGCAGGGATTTTATGAAACAAAATTAGACAGTAAACCACAGGATGTTGCAGTTAAAACTGCATGCTCAGAAAGGAGCACAGATATTTCAGAAAGCTGAACGCTTGAAAGAAGCTTTCAAGTTGGGCGGGTAGTGGGGGTTTGGTGGTGCGTGGAATATAAGAGCATGGGCAGATTTCCAAAATGGTGCAAGTTTATAATATGTACCATCCAGTACTATTCAAATTGATTACCATCAAAATGTTTATGTAATCTGTTGACATTCTTTATTCCACTTTTTATCTAATTATTTTGAATGCAAAACTAAATGTAATACTTTGAATTTCCATCTCAGTCATATGTAACAATTTAAAACAGTAAACTTTTTGTGTGGGAATATAAACTGACAGCTTCAGATTGGATTTTACTAAAACTACAAATATTAAAAATGGCAATTGTTTGCCTTCTGGAACAGGAAGGTGATGCAGTTCACCAGTTAAATTGAAAATTATCCCCAGTGTGCATGTCATTTAAACCCCTACTACCATGAATTAAAAAGGCTGCAGCAATGTAGAGAGCTGCAGCATCCATTTGAAGCATTCTCATTTTTTTGCCATAAACAGAAGCAAAAGAGATTAAAGTTGCTTGCTCCTTCCCTTTGTTGTAAGGTCCCAACATCATTACAGACAGTGACCATGAGGTACTATGCTTCAGTGAGGCAATAAAGCATTGCTCTGGTTGACAATCCTGTGTAACACCAGAGAAATGACCTAAGATAAGGAAGCTGATAATGTAACTTTGCTCTGCAAACATCCTGTCTGCAAATATAAAAGAATTATAGATTTGTGAAGTGTCAATAAAAGTACAAATTCATATAATATCCAGTCCAAGTAAACACACCACAAAGAGTTATTAGGAATTGCCGGTGCTGGAGTCTGAGATAACAGGGTGTGGAGCTGGATGAACA
>NC_063350.1:29735027-29768501 GCF_021869965.1 Rhincodon typus
TCTGAAGAAGGGTCCAGACCCAGAACGTCAGCTTTCCTGCTCCTCTGATGCTGCCTGGCCTGCTGTGTTCATCCAACTCCACACCTTGCTACACCATAAAGAGTGTAGTCTGTATGACTCTTGTCCTATTTACCTTCAACCCAACAATCTATCAACATTTAGCAATGCATGACCATAAGAGCAACAACGTTTGCAACTTGTATCAAGTAGCACATACTTCCAAAACACTCTGCCTGCATAATGTAAATTAATTTAGTGATGTAGAAGAGTCTCTCGGTTCAGCGCACATCCATTGCATCTCAAAAATGCTCAACATGTAATTAAAAAGGGAACAGATTCACATTGAAACTTTTAGCCTGTCTCAAACTCCTCTGGGACTGAATCAGGATAAACCAAGCATTGAGGGAATAATGAAAGGAGCCTTTTCTAAGTTCATGGCTAATTCCATAATATCCTGACAATCTACTCAGTTACTGAGACAAACATAAGAATAGCACACATTGTATTTATTATAAGTTCTGAGGAGATATGGAAATTACCAAAAATGTTTACCCCTTTCCTTATTTCTGGAGGTGCTACCTGACCTATATTATCATTGATTGTAGCATCTCGCAGCTCCTGATTCATCTTCAGCAAAATTTTCAAACACCAGCACAGTTACATACACTCTAGCAGATGTTCTTAGTAGATTTGAGGAGGTGGCTCCAGTGAGTCACTACACAAGTCTGAGGCACTGGTGGTGACATGAGAGATAGGAATTTTTTATATTCTAGTTTTGCGAGATCTTGCAGTTTGAACCATAACCTTATGTGCTACATTTTGGGAAATACAACAGTGTGTAAAATTGTACAGTGATATAACATTCCTGTTGCTACTCAAGAAAAAACTTGTGTTCACTGTCTATTTGATACCTTTGTACACAATGATTTGGCTGATACAAATTTTGGCCCAAAAGGAAGGGAAGGTGTAAACTTGAATTTTCACTGCTACAGGCAGTGTTGCTCCTACAGGGTAACTGCTGGTTGACTTTCATCTAACAAAGTTCTATGATTTCCTTTGTTTGGAATGAACCTAGGGAGAATGTTCTCCTCCAATACTCCCAGGCAGCTGAATCTGTAGATACTTGTTAATGATCTAATGGTGGGTATGAATAATTTGACTTTAGAGCCAATGTAATCTTCTTTGTCAGCCATGTTTGGTATTTTTCAATTTCTTGCATGAAATCTTGCACTGAAAGCAACAGATCAAAAAAATGTGTGCCTTTAAGAGATCATTTCCCAACAAGCAAAATCCTTGGCATGTTAGATACCTACCTTTTTAAATTAGTGAGATTAGCACAGGGTATGATCAAGGGGACTGGGGGGAAAAATAATCTTATTAAAGCTTCTCCTCCTATTTTGCATTAAACTGGACAATTGATTCAACAATCCCTGTCTCCTGCCGTACATGTCTTCTTCTGTAATCTGTAATACAACTGGTTTGAGTCTAAACTTTTCTAGATGTATCAATGATATATTCAGCATAATCAAAATAAAAGAAAGTTGATGCTCAGATTGTGCTAATAAGTTGATAGGCCACTAATGGACCAGAATGGGATAGGCTCTAGCAGTAATCTTTTTACACAAGCTTGCACAGGATTGAGAATGGATTAGGATACCTTATGTCACTGTCATTTTAGTTCTCTATCTTACATCCAATCAGATCTGTATGCTTTTGACCTACCTCAGTGTTCTAATTGGGCTCAACCAAAGCTCAAGGAACAGCACCTCATCTTTTACTTTAGCACCGACCAGCATCAACAGTGTATTCAACAACTCCAGATCATAATCACTGCTCTTATTTTTACAAAGTCAGAAGTCACATGTGCCAGGCTATAGTCCAACAGGTGTATTTGAAATCACAAGATTTTGAAGCGCTGCCCCTTCATCATATTTTTCTGAAGAAGGGTCCCAAACTGAAACATCAACTTTCCTGCTCCTCTGCTGCCTGGCCTGCTGTATTCCTCTAGCTCCACACTGTGTGGACTCTGACTCCAGCATCTGCAGTTCTTGCTATTGAACTCTATCCAATCTCTCTTAATAACTGAAACTCTCCAGCCCAGGCAACACCCTGGTAAATCTTATCTGCATCCTCTTCAGTGATACTACATCCATCCTATAATATGGATTCCAGAATTGCACAAAATACTCTAGTTGTGACCTAACCAATGTTTTATACCTTTCCAGCATAACCACCCTGCTCCTAAACTCTATGCCTCAGCTAATAAATGCAAGTATACCATATGTCACCTTTTAACCACTTTATCCAGCTGCCCTGACACTTATATATCTTTGTTAGATAAGGGTACAAAGGGATATGGAGCCAAAGCAGGTGGTTTCAGGTACAGATCTCATGGAATGGCAGAACAACCTCGACGGCTTAGTTCTGTTCCTGTGTTATGTTGTCCTGCCTAGTCTGTGAAACTCTGTAACTCACTGGGTAAATTTATTGAGTCGGCAATGTGTTCTGGGATAATACTAACATTTCATTGCATGTTCCTGCAATATATAATGTACTCAAAGAGATAATGTATGGGAGGCAATGATATTATTTGATATTATTGCCAGAAACTCAGCTAATATTTAGCCTGGGTTCAAATCCCACCAGGGCAAATGGTGGAGTTTGAATAAGATGAAAAGAATCTGGAACTAAGGGTCTAATGGTAACCATGAAACCATTGTCGATCATCAGAATACCCCATTTGATTCATTAATGTCCATTAGGGGAGAAAATCTGACATCCTTACCTGGTGTAGGCTGCATGTGACTCCAGACTCTCAGCAATGTGGTTGACTCTTAACTGCCTTCAGAGCAGTTAAGAATGGGCAATAAATGTTTGCTTAGCCAGAGACACCCACATCCCATGAGTGAATTTTTAAAAAATCATGGGTCTTAGCAGATATTATAAATCTATTTCTGAAAGTATTGCAAATAATTGTGATAAATTGATTGCTTCCGTCCTCCTTTATTCTTAAACCTGCTTGCAAATTTTAATCATTAATAAGTGTTATTTGTACTTTTTTTTGAATAAAGGGCTAAGTATTTTAGGACTCTTAATGATGTACAATTTGGCCATATTTTTTGACAAACTCCAGTGAGACCTATCTCAAAGTCAGGAGCAACTTGTTACTCATTTCAACGAAGTTCAGATATCGAAGTGAGATTCCCACTGGAATGGGGTGAGTTGCCTATATTAAGAGGATTATTGCTCCTTAATGACCTTATTAACTACACATCTTTCCTCATTATTATGCAGCTTACTTTACTGCTACCCACCACACACCGTGTCCATGGACACTAGTATCCAATACTTGGCAACTCCTCAGGATGCTCATGGAACTTCTCTGTGCCTGCAGGATGCTTAGGGAACACTAATCTGCATTGTAGGACACATCAGGAACTAGTATTGAAAGATTGTTGCAAGAAGATGTTGCGCACAGGGACAAGCTCCCAAAGGGTTGTACTGCACAGCATCTCAAAACTGCTCACATGCTGTCTTACCATTGCTCACTGAACATCAACCTAGATATGTTCAGAATCCCTGCATTTCCATGTTTATTAGCACAGTCATGCAACTAAGCAACTTGACTTGTTGGTCAGCAGTCCTCCATCAGGGTATACATATCACTGTAAGACAGTGTACTATATCAAACTCATACCTGCACCTTATGTCAATGGCTCCATGACAAGCACACTGCATGTTCAGCAAGCAAACAGCTATATCCCAAAGTCTTAGGGAAGTAGTCTTCTCCGCAATCCTTACTGAAGGCTGTTGAGGCATCCATTAGGCAGGGTAATTAAAATATAATTTTTCATACCAATCCAGGAGATTAGCCACAATCAGGCATTTGGTTGGGGTGGTCATCGTCAGGGCAATTATGCCATGGTCAGTCTATCACATCTGACCAAAGAAATTGAGAGGAAAGGGCATCATGGAAGGGTGGTTTGAAACCAGGGGGCTGCTGCCACAGCTGGGAGACTCAAGGACCTATTTGTGGAAATTGGAGCCAACAGGTTGGGGAGTGAGTTGACAATTGTGAAAAGGGGCAACTGTATTTCTAAGATGGTGGGGGAATACAGTACAGTGTGCCTGGAGACAGGCGAGAGTGGAAGGGGAGTTCATTCAAGATCAGGAGCACCCCAGTATTGGGGCGTGCTGGGAGAAGGTCTATGACCACAGCTTACATGGTCACTTCATATACCTGGGGCTGTGAGGGGAAAGGTGGGCTGGTGCCATCTCTTGGAGGTGAGTTGGGTGGGGAACTGGGGAGGCGCAAAGCCTTTCCCTGCCGTGCCCATAGGCTATCAAAGAGGGCTTACAGATGTTCAGGACCTCACCGACTAATTGAGGTATAAGCTGGAAAGCACTGCCCGAACACTGTCCACTGTCATCTTCCATCATGCAGGAAATCAATATGAATGTGATATGAAAGAAAATGGCTGCAACCATGCATGGTGTGGGCAGGGTATGTGTCTTGACCTGTAAGGGAGATGGCTCCAATAACTAACAATGTCGGCTCCTTCAGAAGCCCAAAACATTATACATAGATCCATGCACTGTATAGAACACAAACTTTCATCTAATCTCTCGCAATCCTAATGCATTGACTCCCTAAACCTTGTACACCAACTTGCCCTACATATTGCAATCACTTCATTCAAAATCAACAATACTGTACACAGAGAGGCCAGAGAGAGAGAATCGAGGTGCTTGATTAAGAGGAGGTAATGGAGCCAGAAGAATCCATTTCCCTGTAATGGCCCCCTTTGTTCCTCTTTTTTTTCACTTTCTGCAAAAGGCCCTCAATGTGGAAATTGATCTATATCACATACTTTTTGGACATTATGTTAGGCATCATGATGTCGGTTACATTCGGGTATACACAGATTCAATCAAACAAATGTATTGTGAAGCCAATAACAATTATGCAAACACAAAACTTTACACATAGTATGTTGTCACCCATGCCACTAACATGCCCTCAAAAGGATTCTTCTTTCTTTTTCTTCCACAATACCTGTTGTCCCAGGCTCCATGGCTATATGGAGCCTGTTGGTCATGGTGGTCTGGTTGGGCAGCCCAGGGACATTTCTATCTGGATGGCCCAAATGTGTTGAGGGTCTACTCGCCAGAGGCAAGCGGACCCTTCTCGGCATCAACACTTAAAGGCTGGTGGGGTCAATGGGAGGCACTATGGATGGAGGGTCTGATCACTTCTGGAATGTTAATGTTTCCTTCTCCTGACAGTGTTTCCTGGCACTGTCCTATCTCCCAAAGAGAAAGAGTACCTGGAGTGTGTTCCACACTCCCCACTCCCCTGTCACCACATTTTCAATCATGAGGATGAAATGGCTAGGTGATGGAGTGCAGATTTCTGTGCATTGCCCACAAGAGTGCTGAACCAGACTCTGCATGGCAAGTGCCAACCTGGAAATGGAGACAGTCAGACCATTGCATATTTGAGGCAGCTGGATCCCCACAACATAGATGTAATCCTGCTGCCTCTGGGCTGAGGATCCTTGTCCCTCAGACATCTGTCTGCCACTCCCCTGTGCATTTGGACATAGTGTCCTCTCCTGTCTGGGACAGAGCAGACTTCTGATCTCTTACAGTCCTCTAAGTGGCAGAAGACTGTGATATTTCTTCCTCAACCAACTGGAGAGTTGTCAGTGATTTGCTCAACAGCTTGTGCTCCCAAACTTTGTAAATATGACTTCCAGCTAAGATGTCTGTGTCTGAGTGCTCAGGGGCACAGTATTGTCAATGCTCCTAGAGGCCCTGATACATTTGTTCTTGGAGGTAGAAGGGGTGGCTTCTGGTGGAGCCAATAGTTTTCCCACAAGGCAGTAGGTTTCCTTCTGATACCTGTAAGATGCAGTGAAAGAAGGCATTGTGACTAATCGTTAGTGCTGTGAGATGAATGGCAGTGGGGTTTTAATGTGAGAGTTGCAGTGGGATGGAGAGTGGTACTTGCTCATTAGGCAGGACCCAAATGTCTCAACATCCCCATTGGAGAAGTCCCAGCCTTCTCCTGCAAGGAACAGGATTCTCTCCTCATAACTGGTGATGTCAGGCCCTCTCCACCCATCCTGGCTTGTTCTGCCCTGTTATAGGCCACTTTCTCCTAGAATGAGAGAAAAGGCGGGATTGAGCAAGATGAAAGTGGATGACACATCAGTTAGATTGGTGCAGTTGATTAAAATGCAGTGAGGTGTTCCCGGTGAGTGAGTAAGCAGCACAGAGATCATGCAGTGTTAATGGAGTGGGAGATACAGGGGGGTATTGGTTACCAAGATCAAGTGAGGGAAAAAATTGCATCCAAAAGAGAGAGTGGAACAACATGAGCCTTGGTGGAAGTAGGTGCAGGAGTAGAGTGGAGAGTGTGATACTTACTCTGGCATAGCAGTGAAGGTCATTGAAATGCTGTGGCACTGGCCATTCCTCTGGACAGTGGAAAAGACACTGACCCAAATGGTGACCTCTGACCAAGCTGTCAGCATCTCATGTCATGGCCTTCTGTACAAGCCCTTCAGGAAAATGACAATCCTCCTCTTCTGCACCATCCTGCCATCAGGTGCCTGTCAGAGAATTACGGCTCCACTTTCCTTTTCTCTGTCATTCAGAATAATTAACCATCATGGAGCACAGCAATTTCCAATTGCCAGTGCTTACCTGCGTGCACAGCAGTCTTTTATGATATGGGCACAGATGGATATCAGTGACCGCTGATTTGTTCCAGCAAGAGCTAAAATGGGGCTAGAATTAGATGAGAGAGGTGCCATAGGATTGGATTAGTAATTAATGAGTTGAGTTAGGGAAGATACGATGAGAGATCTCACCAGGCTTCATGATGAGGACCCCTCCACAGAATAATGAAACTGACAGCCAAAGACATGTAAGATTCAGCCCAATATGTAATGGTCAAATTTGTAGCTACAATACTTTACGCACATGTACATATTTTATATGTACATATTTTAAGGTCAAAAAACTTATTCATTCATTCATGTGATATGGGTGTCCTTGGCTGGTCCAGCATTCATTGCCTATTCCTAGTTGCCTTTGATGTTGTGATAAGCTGCTGCCTTGATTTGCTGCCTTCTTCTTGGTGTAAGTACGCAACACATTCCAAGGTGCTTTAGACAACAATGAGTAGATGCAAAATTTTGGGATAAGTAACCATTGATTTATAGAGTCATGGATGTACACAGCATGGAAACAGACCCTTCGGCCCAACTTGTCCATGCCAAACAGGTTTCCCAAACTAAACTAGTCCCACTCACCTGCATTTGGCCCTTATCCCTCCAAACCTTTCTAGCCATGTACTGATCCAAACATCTTTAAAATGTTGTAATTGTACCCACCTCTACCACTTCCTCATACACATATCATTCCTCATTCCTCTGTATGAAAAAGTTGCCCCTCAGGTCCCTTTTAAATCTTTCCCCTCTCATCTTAAACCTATGCTCTCTAGTTTTGGACTCCCTTACCTTGGGGAAAAGACCTTGGCTATTCACCTTATTTATGCCCCTCATGATTTTATAAACCTCTATAAGTTCACCCCTCAGCCTCCTATGCTCCAGGGACCAAAATCCCAGCCTATCCAGTCTCTCCCCATAACCCAAACCCTTCAGTCTCAGCAACATTGCTGTGAATCTTTTCTGCACCCTTTCCAGTTTAATGACATCCTTCCTATAGCAGGGTGACCAGAATTGTACACAGTACTCCAAATGTGGCCTTACCACTGGTGACGTTAATTGCATTACCAATATCCCCCTGTGCTTTAATAATGTCACTTCAATAGAGAACAAGTAAGCATCCTTATTATCTCGATATTGAGTGTCACACTCACTATCATATTGCTAACATCCTCTTTCACTCCATGTCCACCGAGTAATTACATACTTTCAAAAGTCGATGTAAGAACCATGTTTATTCTTCTGTCTTGATTGAATCTTTTGTGAGACAAAAGAGGAGGGGGAGTACCGATGGTTGGAGGGCATAATGGTTGCAGTAACGGGCTGATTGCATTGTCTATGACAACAAGAATTTGATATTCAATACTTTGAGCAACAGAGACCATGTGTAGATCAATGAGCAGGAATTAATGCAGGAAGCTGAGTTCTGGACAAGTTGAATTCTGAAGATTAACAAAAGGAAAAGTGTTGGAGAAATCACAGTCAAGAGATGAAAAGAAAATGTTTATAGGTTTCAACAGGATGGGTGATGTAAGAGTTACATTGGATCACATTGAGAAGGTGGAAATTTGTTGCCTTGTTGATGGATATGATATAATGTGGGATTTGCTGCTCAGCCTGCGCTGAATTGAACAAAGAGGTGATGGTCAGTCTGATTTCCTTCAATTGAGAGAAGCATACGCTCAGTGGTAAGGCACCAGACTTTTGCCAGTAATTGAAAATTAATTCTAGTCAATCGTTTTTAATAGTCTCTTAACAGTGCTGATATATGAGGATTTTAGGTGCCTTCTGAATCTATCTTTTTGTTTTGTTCACAGCAACCTTTTGAAATATAATGCATGGCTAATTGAATATATTAGCTTAAATATCTGCCTTACACTAACCAAACAGATGAGAAAAAAAGGACACAAATTAATTTTATTTCTGTAGTAAATGAACTTGTGTTTGCTTGAATTTGGTTTTGATTTATATGATTTTAATATTTATAGTTAAAGGACAGTAGCATTCACAAGAACTTCAAATTTAACTTCCCTTCAATGTGTTCAGAGGTTTGTAATGTGTATGTTCCGCATTAATAAAATAACATTCAAGTATTGCTGAAAAATACACTGGGAAAACCAAGGTTTTGACAGCATGAAGAGACAGCACTAATTGATTAGCAAATGAACTATGATTGTTGGAGCTTTTGCTGTGGAGAATGCTAATAGCTGTCAGGCTTTGTTTAAGTTTTAAAACAGGCAGGTTGACTGGTCAGCACAATGCCTTAAATAAACCAGCGAATGACTGTCACTTATTTATTAAGTTGCAACAAGCACAGTGCACGTGCATGTTCTTTCTGTTTGCAAACAGGGCGCTGTGTATTAACATAGATAGCCTCCACTCCACATGTGCCGTACTATGGTGCCAACTGACAATCCTAAATTAGTTGTCAGCATGATTCTTCACATACAGCTGCGTTCTGAAGAAGGGTCATTGGACCCGAATCATTAACTCTGCTTTCTCTCTGCAGATGCTGCCAGATCTGCTGAGTTTTTCCAGCAATTTCTGTTTTCATTTTTGGTTCTGATTTCCAGTGTCCACAGTTCTTTTGGATTTCCTTATCCAAAAATTATTGTGTAGAACTGCAATTCATTACTTCAGACATTACCTGACCAGTCACAGTTAACCTGCCTGGTTGTGTGTACTACCAAGAAACTAAAAATCACTTTTTTTCAAAAAATAGTAATTTCCACCCATGTAATAATAATAAGTTTGTATTTTTATAGCTCCTTTTTAATACATAAATAAATCTCAGGGTACTTGAAAGGCACATAATCTTTCATTGCCAAGGCGAACAAGAAGACATCAGAACGGGTAACTGAAGATGTTGATTTTTGAAAAGATGGTGGAATGGGAAAGATTAACAAGGAATGGAGAATTCTGGAGGCAATTTTAAGCTCATGGGCATTACAAAGATAGGAAAGAACACAGCCATGAAGGATTTGAGTCACTCGGGCCAATGTAGGACAGTAAGGAGGAGTAACAGACAAGCAATTATTGATGTGTTATAGGCAGAAAAGATTAAGAAAGATATAGTTTACATGACAGAGAATGGGAGGTCCACTGGGGAGTATGAATAATTAAGTCCATTCAAATGTTTGAAGGTACAGTTGAGGGTTTCAGAAGTACACGGGACAGAGACAGGCACTGCTACATAGTAACTGGTCATTTTCATGGAAAATGTTTGAGGTCAAATTGGACACAGAGGTTGTAAAGACCAAGCAAAAATCAATGGTTGGCAGTGGTATGGAATCAGTTTATGGAATTTGTCTGGCCAACATTTAGTTAAAGTGGTGGAGGCTGGTACAATTACAACATTTAAAAGACATCTGAATGGGTATATGAATAGGAAGGGTTTAAAGGGATATGGGCCAAATGCTGGCAAATGGGACTAGGTCAGATTGGGATGTCTGGTCGACACAGACGAGTTGAATCTGAGGGCTGGTTTCCATGCTGCAAGACTCTAACTCTGACTCTGTAAATTGTGACTGTTTTGGACAGGGTTTTGAACCAGCAGTCTGACAACACAGACAAAAGGAAACATTGAGAGAGATAGTGGAAAGGTGTGCTTCATGTGGGAACTGATCCGGTATCTATGAGTTAAAAACAGAAAATTCTGGAGAAACTCGGCAAGTTAGCTTCATTGGCTGGATGGCTGGTTTGTAGCAACAGTATGGATTCAATTCCTGCACTAATGGAGGTTACCATGAATACCGCCTTCTCAGCCTCACCTATGCCTAAGGCAAGATGACCCTCAGGTTAAGCTCACCACCAGTCATCTCTCTCTAATGTGGCAGTAGTCCCACCGTCCTCTGGGACATAGTGATTTTACCTTTTTTTCTTATTTTCATGACAACCAATTTGTACACAGTAGGTTTCTGCAAAAATTCTAAGAAATTAAGATAAATAGTTAGCTGGTTGACGGGAGGTATAATCACTAAGATATTCTTTTTTTAACATGGATGAGACCTTTAATGCATAAATAAAACTTTATTTAACATCTTATCAATAGGGCAACATTCTGTACTACACACGGTGCTGAAATGTTGAAATAACTGCACAGAGGCCGGTGAGATAGGGGAGATTTTTAATGAATATTTCTCCTCTGTGTTTACTGAGGAGAGAATCATGGATGCCAGGGAAATAAGGGAAACAAAGGGGGATGTTTTGGACTGCATAGGTGTTTGCAGCCTTAAAGCACATTAAAAGGTGAATAAATCTCCTGGGCCTGATCAAGGACATTGTGGTAGGCTAAGGAAGGAATTACAGAGGCCATTCCAGAGATTTTGCTTCATCTTTAGCCACTGGTGAAGTTTTGGAAGACTTGAGAGTGGCTAATGTTGTTCCATTGTTTAAGAATGGTAGCAAAGACCAACCAGGGAACTACAAGCCAATGAGCCTGATATCAGTTGTAGACAAGTTATTGGAGAGGATATGACGGAAAGGATCCACCAACATTTCGATAGTCAAGGTCTGATTAGGGATAGTCAGCATGGATTTGTGTGCGGGAAGTCATGTCTGACAAATCATATGGAGTTTTTTCAAAGAGGTAACCAAGAGGATCGATGAAGGTAGGGCAGTGGATGTTGTCTATATGGACTTTAGTAAGGCCTTTGACAAGGTCCTGCACAGCAGGCTAATCATTAAGATTAGGTCACATGTGATCAAGGGAGAGCTACCTAACTGAATTCAAAATTGACTCGATGGTGGGAAGCAAAGGTTGAAGTTTGTTTCTTGGACTGGAGGCCTGTGAATAGTGATGTGGCACAGGGGGCGGTGCTGGGACATTTGTTATTTGTTATTTACATAAATGATCTAGATGTAAATACGCAAGGCATGATTAGTAAGTTTGCAGATGATACAAAATTAGGAGGTATTGTTGATAGTGATGAAGGTTATCAAAAATTAGAGAGGGATCTTGATCATATGGTGAAGTGGGCTGAGGATTGGCAAATGTAATTCAATACAGACGTGTGAGGTATTGCATTTTGCAAAGTCCAACCGAGGCAGGACTTATACAGTAAATGGTAAGATCCTGAGGAATGTTGTGGAACAGAGGGACCTAGGAGTACAAGTACATAGTTCATTGAAAGCAGCATCACAGGTGGACGGGGTGGTGAAGAAGGCATTTAGTATGCTGGCCTTCATCAGTCGAGGCATTGAGTATAGGAGTTAGGGTGTGATGTTGCATAAGTCATTGGTGAGGCCACACTTGGAGTATTGTGTACAGTTTTGGTCACCCTGTTATGGGAAAGACATAGTTAAACTGGAAAGTGTGCAAAGAAGATTTACGAGGATGTTGCCAGGACCAGTAGGCCTGAATTATTGGAAGAGGTTGACCAGGACAGGACTTTATTCCTTGGAATTTAGGAGAATGAGGGGTGACCTTATTGAGGTGTATAAAATCATGAGAGGCAGAGATAGGATGAGTGCATATAGTCTTTTTCCCAGGAATGGGGAATTAAAAACTAGAGGACATAGGTTTAAAGAAAGGCCTGAGGGGCAACTTCTTCACACAGAGAATGGTGCGCATATGGAATGGGCTGCCAATGAAGGTGGTTGAGGCAGGTACTATAGCAAATTAAAAAAAAAATTTGAATAGATGAGAAGTGTTTAGAGGGATATGGACCAAATACAGGCAATTGGAACTAACTGAGTAGATACGATGGTCACCATAGACCAGTTTGGGCCAAAGGGTCTGTTTCCATGCTGCATTACTCTATGACTCCAAGTCACCCTTTATTTACATGTGCACAGTACACTTGCTGTGGCCAGCCAGCTTGGAGTCAGTCCCTGAAGATTTTCCCTTAGTTTTATATTGCTAATTATGAACCTTTACATTTATTATTACACCTCTGCACATGCAGAGCTCCAAATTCCATGACAGTTGAGACTTAATACTTAGTTTTTAAAAACTGTCTTTGTTTACTACGTGTTCCAGAGGTGCAATAGACTATGCACGTCGCATACTTTAGTTTGACACCATCTGGAAGTACATTTCTACTGACATCAAACTGAAGGTGAAGTGCGGCAGCATGCCTTAGCCTACTGGAGGCAGATAGGAACCTGAACCTAGAATTGTAACGGGCAGGAAATTACACAATACCTGATCAACAGTGCAAAACATTAATAATAAATCTGAAATCAATAAGAGTTTTCGGTGACTGGAACACAAGCTGAACTTGGGGAGCAGTCGAATGGGGTTATTTGTAAAGCTGTAGGTGCCGCTGTTTCCCCTCATTAACTGTAGATCATGAGCTTCTTAATTCAGGAAGAATATAAGAGTGAAGGAACCTTCATAGAAACAGACTAGACTTGTTGATCTCCATTAACCGACGGCAGAAATAAATCCACAAAACCGACCACGGATCACGATATTCTTTGGACCCTGGAAGGGACAAAAAAGCCGACCTAGAGGATAAAACGTGCAGCTGGAAGCTGTGCAGGAACCGGGCTATCAGCTTATTTTTGTTTGATGTTGCGAAACCGTTTCCATCCCTAAGCGGCCCATGTTAATCCAATAGGATTCTGGTCAAAACAGCAAGAGGTTTTACAAGGTTCGTAAAAGAAATGATTCTTACATCATCTCCGGCTAATTTTAGGTGATGGACTTAATATCTTTTTTAAACCCATCAAACGCTGAGATTATTACTGTAATCATCAGGGTAAGTAACAGCTGTGGCTGTTTGAAGATACCGGCTCTATCCGCTCGAGTTAAAACGTTATTTTTTTTTTAAATAATCTCACTGTAATAACGGAGGGCTCGTGTAGCTGACAATTGTTCTTTTTCCCAAGAGAGACCTACGGCACGTACAGCCACCCGTTTGATACCGGGTTCAACGTGATTGTAAAGATAAACAATGTGCTGGTAGTTAGACATAATTAAACAGACCGCTACACTCTAATTCTATTGTCAGGAGGGTGAAGATACAGATAATTGTTACATTTTGGGAATGGGGGTCGGAGGGATTAATGCTTTTTTTTAGCAAACTGCGCCAAATTGCATTGCTGTTATCAATCTAACGGTATGAAGCTCCGTCAGAAACGATGGCGGAAATGTCTTGTGAGCTGGGGGGGACATTAACACTGAGCAGGGAATTACTGGTTCTTACACAGCGCGGCTAAATCACCAGATAGCAATGGAGCCAGTTCAAACAGAGGGACGAATAGGTGGAAATGACCTCTTTAAAACTTTGCCGCCACCGATTCAATGCCAACGTTAATGGACAAGCAACATTCAGAATGTAAACTTGGGGCACAATTTGAAAAGGACAGACTATGATGTGCTGCCGCAGTCATCATGAGTGAGGTTGAGATATATAAGTTGGCATTCAGGATCGAGCTTTATTCTGGCACGTTATTCCGTTTTCCAAACATCCGCATAGTCCATTTTTAAAATTACTTCCACCAAAAAAAATTCAATAGCATCCTCGTCTTAATCCCCGAATAGCGCCGATGTGAGCGACTGTGTGAGAAATCCGTTCTGACATAAGGGACTAATGAGCGAGAATTTATTTTGCTCGGTGGGGGGTCCGGATGGCCAAACTGGAGGAGTGTTGAAATACTTGGCAGGGGGAAAAGAAAACCCGTGTTTGCTCCTCACTCGGTAAATACTTGGCGGCCAGTCGCTGTATTTATTGTATTTTTGGCACGTTCTCCCGGCAGCTTGGGGGTTCTGGTGCTGGTAAGGGGATGGGGAGGGGAGGGGGTGTAAAGCAATTCATTTCTCACAAAGCCACCTTGACTCTGTTCACTCGGAGATAGCAAGAACTGCAGATGCTGGGGTCACAGTCAATACAGTGTGGAGCTGGTGGAACACAGGAGGTCAGGCAGCATCAGAGGAGCAGGAAAGTCGATGTTTCGGGTTTATACCAGTCCTGAGGAAGGGTGTAAACCCGAAACGTCGACTTTCCTGATCCTCTGATGCTGCCTTACCTGCTGTGTTCCTCCAGCTCCACACTGTGTTACCTCTGTTCACATCAGAAGCAGAGTTTAGAGAATGAATTAAGGAAGTAACCTCACTCTGACGCACCATTGAAGGAAGGAAGACAGTGTCTTCTCAAATTTTGACTCAATCCAAAGGCTGCTCCCGCGTATGAGGGCAATAGAAAACTAAGTGTGAAGCTTGTGGGCCGGGGTGGATAAAATGGCAGTAACTTAGAAGGAATGTGGGGCAGCATGATCTGACATTTTAAGATGGTTTTTTTTTGCCAATTGATACCAACTTCACTTTGGCTTCTCAAGTATCCACGTGCTGGTCATTCTGCAGAAATGCCTCCAATTCCGGGAGGAGCAACGCGCTGGAAATATTGCGGCTCCTTCAATGAGCCAGGGTTCGTTCAGTTTTGACGTACGTGAGCAGACTTCAGCCTTGTTTAAAAATTGTGCACAACATTGGCTCGTGATTTTTCAGGCGCGGAGTTCTTAAGTGCTACTTGTTGTATAAATAAAAAAAAGCTCAAATACAGTTTCAGATTTAGCAAAAAGGCAGAGAAAAATAAACAGTCCCTTTATATTTGGAAGCATTTTAAATGTAGAAGCTTTCTGGTGACGGTATCTCCATAAAGGGACATCGTGTAGCCGATAAATGTTGCAGTTTCTGTGACAGGTACAGGCTGCTGTTTGAATGAGGGCGAAAACGTACGGAGTGCCAAACAAATAGCAATAAATTTGCTGAATTTTAGAGTTCCCATCGATAAAGACACTGATTTTATTTGAGTATTAAGTATGTAAAGGCAAGATCAGATGTAACGGCACACGGAGCAGTTTGTTGACTTAGGATACAACTTTGCAGAGTCTGTGGAATAAAGCGATCATTTTATTCAGACTGTTGCATTTGTTGATGGGAGCTAGTTGAAGAGTTCTGGCTTTCTCAGGGAGTGTAATGTGATCCCCGCTAGGTAGCTGCTGCCCTCCAGAAGCTGCGTGCCTCTGCGCTGCAGTTCAGCTCCGGCATGTGGACAGCGCTCACTTGCCTCCTGCAGCAACACGGCGCTGGCCATTGGGAACTCGCTTGCTCAGAAAGCAATCTGTCCCCTGAGCAGATTAAATGAGCTATTTGTTTCACTGATTAATGGATAAAGCGGCGCGCCCGCAGTACCTGACACTGCGTTAGAGATGTGCTTGTTCCGTTTTGTAGGTCATTTGGATCTGAGGAACATTTTGAATCTCACCACCAAATACCTTTTGTTTTCCCCAGCTTCGAGAATGAATGCGAAAGCGGCCAGATGAAAATCCTGCAGAGTTCGAACACGCGGGAAGTGAGTGTGATTTATTAAATCTAGCCTTACTAAAGAAAACTGGGAAAATGCCCGCCGGAATAAATAGAGGGGAATCCCGGTCGACCAGCTCCTTGCCTCCAGATCCCATGGAGATCATCAGGAGCAAGGCTTGTTCCAGAAGAGTAAAGCTCAATGTTGGGGGACTTGCACATGAAGTACTTTGGAGAACCTTGGACCGGTTACCCCGGACGCGACTGGGTAAGCTTCGAGACTGCAATACTCACGAGTCCCTGATGGAGAGCTGTGATGATTATAATCTGGAGGGAAACGAATACTTTTTTGACCGTCACCCCGGCGCTTTTACATCTATTTTGAATTTTTATCGCACGGGCAAGTTGCACATGATGGAAGAGATGTGCGCCCTGTCCTTCAGTCAGGAGCTTGACTACTGGGGAATAGACGAGATCTATCTGGAGTCCTGCTGTCAGGCCAGGTATCATCAGAAAAAGGAGCAAATGAACGAGGAACTGAAACGAGAAGCTGAAACAATGAGGGATAGAGAGGGAGAAGAGTTTGATAACACCTTTTGTGCAGAGAAAAGGAAGAAACTATGGGACCTTTTAGAGAAACCCAGCTCCTCGGTGGCTGCCAAGGTAATCCCCATGTGGTAAATTTAGTGCAAGCTTTGAATTTAAAGATAAATATTGTATTCAGTTTTAACACAAAATTTACAGTATAAGGAACTATTGCAGGATGCCATTTTAGGTAAAGTGATAATTAGAGTAAATCTAGATGAACAGATGGTTCATCCCACATAATCTATAATAGACGTATTGTGCTGTGAGCTATAAACCATTATTCCCAAAGCAATAAAAAGTGAGGTAAACATAACAGCCATCCCAAAATTTAAAACGTGCAGCCCATTATAAAATCAATGTACCTAGTTGTTTTGCAGGATTCAGTCAGGCTTCGAAACTTTACTTGTCTGGTTAAACAATAGTTAGTATTTTGTCTTCTTCACCCAAGCTCTTGCACAAGACAGCAATTTGAAGAATTTCTAAAAGAGAAACCAGATTATGTGGCTAAAACACACAATACCCAGTTTATGTTTTTCACATTTAATTATTTATTTAATTATTTTATTTACGAAACTGTACTTGAAATTATTTCATAAAATGCTTTCCATTATGATTTTCTGGGCATTTCAATGGGAGTGTTTTCATTGTCCTTGATGAAGGAACCCAGCTTGAGTTGGTGTAACCTTGTTTGGCTACTTCCCGTTTGAAAGGATTTTCTTGCATTCTGATAATAATATTTTGAGAATTGCTTTGAATTTGGGTAGGAATAGTGGTATCTGATTTATCCTTAGCCTCTGTTTCAATGTTTGCATACATTAGTATTTTCTTTTCCATTTAACATCTAATATATTGTAGCGAGATGACTAAATAACTGAATGAGGCCCTCACAAAATTTCTATTAGAGATGGCTGACAAAACTTATGAAATATATGATGGTGGTCACATTGGGCTTTACTACTTACAACTTTACTATGGGTGAAAGCTAATCCAGTACAGAGGATAACCAGAGATCAATGAATTATTGGGGTGGTCACTGTACTGTCCAAGAATAAATTATTTAACTTAAGTAAATAACTTCAATCCAGTGACTTGTTTGAGCAAACATTTCTATTCTATGTATCAGTCTATAATTTCAAAGCTCAACTGTACATAATGTGAAAACATTTGGAAGTTTTCAATTTTTCAACATCAAATATATCTCCTGATCAGGTGACAGTTAAATCTGTTGATGGATTTGAAGAGTCTGGAGTGCATGCTATTAGTATGTTGTAAATGAGGTTGCAATACCACATGATGATATGCAGGCAACTTCAAAATGCCTTTTGAAAAAAATCAGGTAACTAACCAATAACAGGATCATGAATACTTTTTGATGCAGTGTGAAATATAATTAATAAGGAAAACATATTATTTACCCTTTCATACATTTAATCAATGACTGCTTATGCAGTCAGGAGTGCTGCATTTGGCTTTGATAATGGCCATTAAGAATCTAAGGTAGAATAGAATGCAAAAAATATCCATTAGTTCATCAAGCCTGTTGCTTCCAAACATCGGGCACAGTTTGCCCTTTCTTGGACCCAATTCAATGCATCTAATTTACTGATAAAATTTCCGAAGGAAAGTTTTAGGATCCCCAAAAATTGTAGGATCCAGGAGATGTTGTGGAGTTCCAATCTGTTATTTTAACATTGATAGATTTATTTTCCCTCGTATGGTAATTTGTCAAGTCCAATTCAATAGCAGGACAATAGTGTTAGCATTGAGCAAAGGTAATTTAGACAGATGAAAAAAGGTTCGTAAAGAGTTTCAGTTCACTTCGGCCAGATGGTACTTGTCTAAGAGCTTAATTAACATGAAGCAATATTAAGTTATGCAAAGTTGCTGGTGTGAAACAGACTTGCTACTCTAACAGTTTATAGTGTCATCTCTTATCACCGGTTTTCAAAGCACCGAACTATTCCATGAGAAGTTTTATATTTTATTACATCTCATATTTTCATTTGGACAGATTGTGCAGATTGCTGCAAATGCAGAAATATCTTATAACCAACTTGGGTTGTCTGATTACTCCTACGTGCAATTTTATGAAAAAATTAACATGTGACTGTTTGACATTTTAATTAATACTTTAATCTGTTGTTCCCTGTCAACAGGTTTGTTGCTGGGCTGCTTGTGTGTACAGGGTTATCCTCTGTCTGCTGGTTTTAGCCGCCTCTTCCTGACTTTGCTTTACATGACACTATTTTTACTGAGTTACTTTGAAAACATCATTTTATTTTTCATTTAGGACTTCTAAATTTATCATATCTATACCTTTATGGAATCATGTTTAGCTCACAGCTGAACAAATAATGCACTCAATTGCTCTCTGTAAATTGAAGCAAACAGTGTTATAGCAGAATGTATCTCTGTAACAGTGTTATGCATTGAACCTTCAGTGTCAATAAAGACATAGCAGAATTACAGAATGGTAACAGTGCAAAAGAAAGTCGTCTGTGTCTGCACCAACTCTCCAAATGAGCATTATGATAACAAACTTGAGGGCATCAATATTTAGATATTCTTAAAAGGTATCATCATGAACAGGGTGAAGCATTAATATCTGAGAGACTTCACTTTTCAGCAGGAAAGATTGCATATGCCTACGATTCATTACATATGTTTCAAAGGTCATGTTTGCCAAATAAATGTCTAGCTCTGATTTATACTTAAGATAAATTGATGTTCATCCTCTGCAGCTTTATCTTCCAGAATATACTTTGTGCAATAAAGTAATTTTCATTGCTTTCCTATACTCTTGAACAGATTTGTCCCTACTGTACAGATTAATATTCCATGTATTTCCCTGATTCCTTTTTAAAAAGTAGGTTTTGATTGAAAATAATTACAACATAAATTAATTAAATCAATTTCAGCATACATAGTAACTATTTACTGCAGACTCTAAAACGTGTAAAAGCTCCCAATAAATTATCTTACAAGAATTGGTTTGATTTATTAATGCAGACTTAAATGCCAAACTCTAAAAGTTTAAACTGCATAAGTTTAAACATAGCTTCAGCAATGGATACACTAAATCTGAATGCTTATAAAGCCCTGGTCAATACAGACAGTGACTCCTACAGAAGCACAGTAAGTTATTGTATGACAAATATTTTCAAATAAAATAGGACTTTATAACTTTTGACATATATCACATGTTGTAAAATAAATTTTGTATGAAAGTACAATATTGTGGACTCCATTAGAACTTGGGAAAATGGCTCAAATCATACTCTGGTTAATTTTGAGTTGATCAAAGAGGCGCATAATAGGGCCATGGTGCTTAACTGCCAAGAAATGGGGGTAAATTAACAAGGAGAGTCATGGTAGCATGGACATCCATTAGTTCTTCTGGTGACTAGCTGTGGGGGCGCTAATGGAAGCATGGTCTTTTGCCACATTTTGCAGCAGAAGTGTGATAACCAACACAACCTTAAGAGTGGAGTCAGAAACACTAACATGGATGACTAACATGGCGTTGGCATTGTAAAGAGTCAACATATAATAATGCCCCTCATTTTTGTTGACAGTATGCCACTTTTATTTGAGCTCATATTCTACATATTTTCCTGATTCTTTCCTAATTAGATTTTGATAGAAAATAATTACAATATAAATTGAAACATAATAACTAATTGTGTATTGTAAACTGTAAAATGTGTAATAGCTCCAAACTAGTTATAATTTGGAGAAAAATATATAGGATATAAAAATCTTAAATAATTTTGCAGGTAGAATATTGAAACCAATAGATTTTCATTTTACATTTATAAGGTTTCATAAAAATACTGTTATGTTTCAGTTGCCTATCCTAGCCAACATCTTTCCTTCGGCCAGAATCATGCAAAATGAATTAACTGATCATGCCTCTCGGTGCTCTTCATCAGATATTATTTTGTTTAAATTGACTTCCATTCCCATATAACAATGGTTTAAAAATAGTCTGCATGAAATGCATTGAAATATTTCTTAGGTATGATGAGACTTTTACCTGTGTAGATAATTCAAGTTATTTACTATATCTCTTTATATTTAGTGATGTGTGGAGTACAGAAAATTTGCCTCATTCTGTGTACTTAATGATTATGGTACTGTTGATATTGGTAGCACAACATGTTAGGTTTCCACTGTTGTCCTAGTGAGCTATCGTGACTTGTACTATTTGGAGCAGAGATACATCCTGGTTGATTTCCACAAATTGTTAAGTGATGGACACACACATTTCTCAAGAAAAATAAATAATGGTTGTTACAGTTGTCAGTATTCCATAATTTGTTTTACTGTAGTAATGTGGTGCAGAACTAATAAAGGTAGAATATAATATATTGAATCTCCAAGACATTTATACAAATCGTTAAATAAGATAAACTAGCATTAGGTGATTAAAGGCGAAAACCTTTAATTCATATTATATTCATACTTTACATTAAAAATGTTAAAAAGAAATTGGCATGTTACAATATTTGCATTCTATTTCATAAACTGATTTAACTTGTGCAAAAGCACAATACTAAAGGTGCTAGAAATCTGAAATAGAAAATGATAGACACGCTCAGCAGGTCAGGCAACTGGCTTGGTTTCGTGCATACGTTTCATCACCATGCTAGGTGACATCATCAGTGAGGCCTCCAATGAAGCGATGTTGTTCTACTCCGTTTGGAATTTATACTGTCCAGTCTGTTATAGTGAATTGCGTCATTTCCGGTTCTGTTCTGTATGGGTTTGTATATGGGGTCTTATTCTATAGGTTTGTTGATTGCATTATGGGTTGAGAACCATGCCTCTGGGAATTCTCCTGCGTGTCTATGTTTGGCTGAGGCTACTATGGTTACATTGTCCCAGTTAAACTGATGGCCTTCATTGCCCGAGTGTCCTGATATGTACACTCAGACAACGAAGGTAGCATGGTGGCACAGTGGTTAGCACTGCTGCCTCACAGCACCAGGGACCCAGGTTCAATTCCAGCCTTGGGTGACTGTCTGTGTGGAGTTTGCACATTCTCCCTGTGTCTGTGTGGGTTTCCTCCGGGTGCTCCGGTTTCCTCCCACAGTCCAAAGATGTGCAGGTTGGGTAGATTGGCCATGTTAAAATGCCTGTAGTGTTCACGGATGTGTAGATTGGTGGGTGATAGGTCTGTGGGTTTGGGTGGTGCTGTGAGAGTCAGTGTGGACCTGTTGGGCCGAAGGGCCTGTTTTCCACACTCTAGGGATTCTATCAACGCTACTTCATTGGCCTGCTTACAGTACTGGCAGTGCCAACTACTGAGCTTGTGGCACTACCAGTACTGCTGGAGCTGGTCAATCAAATTGGGCAGTAGTATCTGAGGGTGGGATTTCCTTTTCACTGAGAGCTGTTGAGACCTGTAGTTTGGCAAATTGACCTACTCCTAACATGTTATGGCCGTGGAATGGGCTTCTTTCAGGTCGATCATCTAAACACTTATTTTCCTAATGGGAGGAATGACAAGTCTGCAACTCCCCTCCTGACTCCCTTAATTTTCTTCCCAATGTTTCAGGTTGATTTTTCATCACAACTCAGAAGACAGAATGCATACATTTTGTGCAAGGCCAGGAATAGAGGGATAGAACATTTGAGAATTCCTGTGATAGGATGGAAAATGGCATAAATTAAATGACAACAAGGTTGATAGTTCAAGGCAAAAGGATATGTTAAGGGGAAATTAACTTACAAAGGATGGGTCCCAGAAGGTGTTAGTGGGAATAGTAGAATCAAGACTAACAGCTGCCATCTGAGGAAATGGGCCATGGAGGTCATGGCCTGAAATTGTTGAGTTCAATGCTGTGAATTCCAGAAGGCCATGAAATAACAATCTGAAGGATGAGGTGCTGCTGCTCGAGCTTACATTTCATTTGAACAGGACAAGGACAGACAAGATAGATTGAGAGCGAGGCAGCGAATTACTGTGACAAAGACTAGAAACTCTCAGGCACTTGTGCAAACTATACAGAAATGTTCTACAAAGCAGTCATGCAGTCTGCACTTAACCTGCACAGTTTCGAGGATACCACATTGGGAGCAAAAAAAATAGTAATCAAATCTGAAAGAAATAAAAATACATTGCTGTTTCATTTGAAGGAAGTATTTGGCAGCCTAGATAATAGAGAGAATGGGAAAGGATTGTTGTTGCATCTTTAGCCTTGGCATGGGAAGGTATTGTGGGAAGGAGAGGGATTGTTGAGGGTGGTTTGGGGAGTGGACTGGGGCAAGCTATTCCAGACTGTGGGCTGAGACAACTGATGGGGTTTCAGGGGTCACAATTTGTCTCAGAAGCTCACCGTCCTTCCAGCAGCAATGGTGATTACACAAAGGGGATGACCCAATCCAGAGACCCTAGCAGGACAGCCCTGGACCACTGCAGCAATGCCATTAAATAGCATGGGACAGACTGTGAGCGCCAAATGTGCTTCAACTTTAGAAAACTCTTCTAGTGGTGAACTCAAGTGAGCTCAGAATGTTTGTGTATTGACTTGGCACAGGCAAAGGCCAGCAAGTCTGACTGACTGACTGTCTGAAAATTCAAGAGACTGCAGCTTTTACTGTGCGCTTGTTGTTGTCTGTCTGTTGTACAGTCTCCTTTATATCTGAATAGTAACTTTGCTTCACAGCTACCACCAAATAGACTAAAAGGGAAGGAGAGCAGAGGGACATTACCCTCACCTTAGTTAAGTAACAGATATTTGTTTAAGTTAACAGTTTTCCTGATGGAGATTTTTTTTTCCCCAAAAGTTAAAAAAAAATCGCCAAAGTGGAATGCTCCTTGTATTTATCTTACCTGAGCAGTGTCTGTGGATGATTGATGAACTGTAGGAGTCTCAGTGTGCACTCTCTTTTACCAGCATGTTAGTGATCCTATTTGGAGTTGCAGTAGATTTGCAAAGCTGTAACTGACCTATATTCTATGTTATTAGTCTGACTTACCTATTAGTTCAGTTAAAACTGATAACTAAGGAAAAGCATTATTTTACAGTTCCAGGAGAAATTAGTTTGTTTAAACAGGGCTTTGGGATCATTTCAATATAACTTTTGCAGGGTTATACAACTTCTCCAAAAATATGTCATTCAGGCAGTGCCTTGTGAAAGTACCATTCAGAGTGATTGTAATTATTTATAATACAACTTCGGGAAAGATACGTTCTCGATGAACCCTTGGTTCTAAACTGAATGATAACTCTGTCTCACTTTTTAAAATCACACAAACCAGCTTTGTCATTTGTTTTTGTATTTCATAAACTTCTATAAAATTTAGTATTTATTGCTGTAACAGCTTAATTGCATTGGAGCAGTGAAGTCTAAAGTGAAATATTCTGAGACGTGGTTGGGCAGCAGTCAATGGAATAAAACTGGTGACTTTAATGTCTAGACAGACTAGTAAGTGTCTTCTTTTTACATTTACTTACTTAACTAATCATTCATGATAATGATGAAACTAATGTCAGTATTTGGTATGATTGTCCAAATTCTCCTACAGTAACTGTCTTTCTGTCAGCAGCTCCATTGTTGCTTGAATCATAATCCACTTAACTCAGGCATATTTATAATTAACTTAAGGTGATTGTAATTTAGTGACTCCCTGCAGAATTTAAAATAAACTGCAGTGAATACGATTTTGTTTAAAAAAAAGTGAAGAAATTATACAACACACAAATGCACACAGTTTTTGTTTCAGTTTTTGTCTCCTGATTGATTTATTGTCATGTTTACTGAAATACAGTGAAAATCTTTATTTACGAGTGGTACAGGCAGATCACAGCAAGCAAACAATGTACAGATCAAAAAGACTTAGAGGCATACAGGTTACATTGCAGGTTACATTATTTGAGGCGAGAGTCATTCAACAGTCTGATAACAGCCAGTAAGAAGCTGATCCTGAACCTGCTCGTGCATGTGTTCAGGCTTCTGTATCTTCTGCCTGATGGAAGAGGTTGTGGGAGGTCATTACCAGGGTGCGATGGGTCTTCGATGTTGGCCGCCTTTCCGTGGCAGCGAGCCATATAATTAGAGTCCATGGGTGGAAGGTTGGCTTCTGTGATGGACTGTGCACACAACCTTCTGTAGTTTCTAATGGTCCTGGGCAGAGCAATTGCCGTACCGGGCTGTTATGCACCCGGACAGTATGCTTTCAATGGTGCATCTGTAGAAGTCAGTGAGGGACCGTACAGACGTGCCAAATTTCCTGAGCGGCCTGAGGAAAAAGAGGCGTTGTTGTGCCTTCTTGACTGTCACACTTACGTGGAAAGTCCAGGACAGGTCATCAACTATCATCACTCCAATGAATTCGATGCTCTTCACTCTCTCAAACCTCAATTCTGTTGATGTATTTAGGGGCACGTTCTCTTCCTTTCTTTCCGAAGTCGATGATCAGTTCTTTAGTTTTCCTTGTTTAAGTAAGAATGAAAATGCATTGGAGACAGTTCGGAGAAGGTAACATTGATACCTGGAATGAGAGGGTTGTCTATGAGCAAAGGTTGGACGGATTGGGCTCATGTCTCCTGGAGTTTAGACCAGTGAGGAATGATGTGATTGCAGTTCGTAAGATCCAGAATGGTCTTGACAATGTGATGTGGAAATGATGTTTCCTCTTATGGGCAAGTCCAGAGCTAGGGGACATGTTTAAAAACTAGTGATTTCTCTTTTAGGACAGAGATTTGGATTTCTTTTCTGTGATGATTGTATGACTTTGGAACTCTCTGCCTCAGCAGTGGGATCATTGAATACTTTTAAAGCGGAGGTAGATTCTTGTTAATTAAGGGAATCAAAGGTCTTTACAGGTAAGTGGGAATGTAGAATTTGAAACATAAACTGATCAACTATGATTTTATTAAATGGTGAAGCAGGCTGAAGGGACCGAATGGTCTACATCTGCTCCTAGTTCATATGTCTGTGTAAGTCGGATAATAGTATTTTGAATGTTCCAACTATTTTAATTTCTTTCGTGTTTTCTTTAATGGCAAGCACCTAGGAGCTTGTTTTAATGCAGATTTTAACGATGCAAAATGTAAAATATTGCAGATCCTTTCTGAAAAAGTGTGGAAACTGATTTCACTGTGCTACACTTTAGATTGTAGACTTTGAATTGATTGGTAAAACAATTTGGAGTGAGTGGATGGAGGAAAGGAAAGCTATTACAAGTGTGAAGTGATGCATTGTGGGAGGTCAAATGCAAGAAGAAAGTATACAGTAAATGGCCAGACCCTTAGGAGCATTGATATACAGAGCAATCTTGGGGTCCAAGTCCATAGCTCCCTGAAAGTTGCAACACAAGTGGATAAGGTGGTAAAGAAGGCATATGGCATATCTGCCTTCATTGGTTGGACATTGAGTATAAATATTAGCAAGCCAAGTTACAGCTGTTTAAGACTTTGGTCAGGCCACATTTGGAATACTGTGTACATTCTGCGTTCCACACTATAGGAAGGATATGCAAGCTTTGGAAAGTGTGCAGTAGAGGTTTACCACGACGTTGCCTGGATTGGAGTGTATTAGCTATAAAGAGAGATTGGACAAATTTGGATTGTTTTTGCGAGAGCATCGGAGTACGATGGATAAACTTAGAGGTATATAAAATTATGAGAGGCATGCATATGGTGGATAGTCGGAGTCTCTTTCCCAGAGAGGAAATGTGAAATACTAGGAGCATAGAATTAAGATGAGAGGGGGAATGTTTAAAGGAGATGTATGAGGAAAGTTTTTTACACAGAGGGTGGTAGGTGCCTGGAATGTGCTTTGACAGGAGGTGGTAGAAGCAGATACAGTAGCAAAGTTTAAGAGGCTTTTAGACTGACAGAAGAAGAGGCAAAGAACAGAAAGATATGGAATATGTGCAGGCAGGTGTAATTAATTTAGAATAGCATCATGGTCGGCACAGACATAGTAGACTGAAGATGTTGTTTCTGTACTGTATTATTCTATGTTCTATTGGCTATTGCAACTTAACAGTTTTCTGCACTCTCAAAGATGCAAACTCATAGTGTGCAGTGAACCCCCAGCTGTGGGGTGACTCTTTGATATCTGATCCAAATTCTCCATGTGCACTGATCAGCAACATCCAACAGGGCTATTTGGCTGTAGGATTATTGTATAATTGTGTTCTGCTCTGACATCTGCACATATGTACTTCCCAGCCGAACTATTAGCTAGCCTTTGGTTTGGGTACCGTCGAAAATTTGCCTGTCTGTAACATAGAAGTCTGAGGCCCGTTGAGCTGCTTCTGACTTTCCAAGTTGAGCTTAATTTGTTCAGCAAAGACTAGAATCAAACTTGATACCTTCTGAACTCTGAGTAAGTTATGTGTTGTCTTTGCCAACTGAAGCTAGCTAGCAGTTTTTAAATACCCATCATGTTCAACTATTACATCAAATAATCCATCAAAATCTACATTTGCCACATTATGGCTAATTTTAGCTGTGTGTCGATGTCTGGAAATACTTTCCTGGTTGACAGCAACCTTATTCACTCATAGTTCTTTGTAATTCCGTATTGTTTATTCCTTATTTATTTACATTATTTTTAGATCCAGATGTTGTTACACCAAATACTGACCCTAAGAATGGCTTATTGCTTTAAAAAAATCAGACAATTATAAGGACAAAACACAAAGCTAGAAAAATTGTTTTCATAAAGTAAATCTATAAACTGGCTGATCAGTTTGGCTTGTGCAGCATTTTCTGATTAAATAAAACAAAGGCAAACTATGTTTTATGATTTTCATTTATTCCATGTTTGCATGCTTTCTTTATTTGCTGTGTATGGCACTATACGTGGATCATGTTTGTGACTGAAAAACCTTAACCGATTACAAACTTGCACTGTCTGACCGTAAGTAATCAGAACAAGCATTATCAGTAAGTGCTATCTGAACCCGACTGCCCCGAATAAATCCAGGTGCAGAAATACAACATCTAACTTTCACCATGTACACATTGGGTGAAAGGTATGTTTGCTTACTGAAGTATGTATAATGTTGTTATACAGCCTGGCTATTAAACTTACTAACAAATTAGAATTGCGTATATAGTTACATATCTTGGCTTGTAAACAGTCCCATCTGTCTCAAACAAAAAGCTACTTTTGTGGAGTGAAATTAGACACAATTTTAGAAACATGATTTGAATAATTTGTCCAACTATAATTTGCATTTGAATTGCTCTGATTTGAGTTCTCGCTATTTAACTGGAAGCCATAGTAACTTATTGAAAAGCCAGTTTACATGCAAAGCATATAATAAATGTGTATATACTTGAGGAATGTATGTTGTTCTTCACTCTAATGCCATTTAGTCAATTTGTGTCTGACAAAAAATAGTTTTTGGTCATATACAGAGAAAATAATAACCACAGTACCTTCCATGGTTGTCTATTGGCTTATCAACATCAGTGGATACAGTTGTGTGCCCAACAATCATAATACCATAAACAGAATACAGTGCATCTTTTCTTTTTCTTTTTCCCTGTGTCCATCAGTCACTGTCTTCAAAGTTCAAAACTTCGTCTCGACAGTTTTTAATCGATTATTTTAGTTAGTGGTTTAATCACTGTAACATGATGACATCAACATAATACTTGTCATGAATAATTGTGAATAGTGGAGTTGGAGCTGAAAAGAAAATCTGCTTTAATAATACCTGAGGAAGTTTACAAAGAGTAAAAAGGTGTAAAATGTTAGTAAGACCGGTGTAAAAGTATTGCATTATAAGTAAGTCACAATAAGGTGGAAAAGCTAAATGTACTGAATAGTTGCAAGTGGTTACAATTATGATTGTCATTAAGTATACTTAGCAGCAGGGTAACCGGCGTTGGGAATTGAATATCCAAGGATAACAATCTTATAATGCACAGGCAAAAAGGAAGAGGAGTTGGGGTAATGTTATTGAGGGGTGAATCAGTGCAATGGCAGGAAACATAATAGCGCAGAAAATGTAGACATAAAGTCAGTCCGAGTGGAGCTAAAATGTAGCACAGGATGAAGAGCATGAGTGGGAGCTGTCCAAACAATAGTGCTAAGATCGGAGATGACATTGGATGGGAAATTAGTAAGCATGCAACCAGAGTGCAACAGTAATCATGAATGACTTTAATCTAAATATAGACTTAGCAAGTCACATTAGCAATTGTACTGTGGTGGATGCATTCATGGAGTGTTTGCAAGTTTTTTTTAGATTAGTACATTGAGAAACCAACTAGTGATTAGGCTTTGTTGAGACTTTGAGACTTTGCTTTGTGTGATAATGAGGGGTTAATTAATAATCTTGTTGTGAGAGATTCTTTAAGAACAGGTGATCACAATGTGATAAAATTCTTCAGTGAGACAGAATCTGATACAGTCCAATCCAAAACTGAAGTCATAAACCTATATAAAGGAAACACTAAAGGTATGAAAGATGGGTTGGCTGTGATAGATTGGGTAATTCCATTTAAAAGCATGATGGTGGATAGGCAATGGCTAATATTTAAGGGAAGAAAATACATGCATTGCAACAGTTATGCATTCCTAATAGGTGAAGGAACACATTAAGAAAAGTGGCCCAATCATAGCTAACAAAAGAAATTAAAGATAGCATTACTTCCAAAGAGGTGCCAAATAAAATTATGAAGAAAAATAGCAAGTTTGAGGATTGGGAGCAGTTTAGAATTCAGCAAAGAAGGACCAAGGAATAGTTTCTCCCTCTTAATCATGAAATTAAACT
The DNA here is from genome assembly GCF_021869965.1 of Rhincodon typus. Taxonomy (NCBI): domain Eukaryota; kingdom Metazoa; phylum Chordata; class Chondrichthyes; order Orectolobiformes; family Rhincodontidae; genus Rhincodon; species Rhincodon typus. Next base: position 29,764,351 of record NC_063350.1, read on the forward strand.
TATAAGGAATGTAAAAGTTGACTGTAAGAGTTTCTACAAGAATGTAAAATGAAAATGGCTAGTGAAGACAAATGTACGTTTATAGTCTGGAATGGGAGAATTGATAATAGGGAAAAAGGAAGTGATAGAACAATTAAACAACTATTTTAGATAGAAAATCAGAAATTGCTGGAGAAACTCAGCAGGACTGGCAGCATCTGTGGAGAAAAAAACAGAGTTAACTTTTGAATCATTAACTCTGCTTTCTCTCCACAGGTGTTGCCAGATCTGATGATTTTCTCCAGCAATTTCTATTTTTGTTTCAGATTTTCAGCATCCGCATTTCTTTGTTTTATTTGAACTATTTTAGATATCTCTATACAAAAGAAGACACAGCTTTTCAGAATTGCTCGGGACTCAAAATGTTTTGGAAGGAGGAATTAAAGGAAATTAGTATAGTCTTCATAAAAAAAATGGAAAAATTAATATGATTGAAAGCTGATAAATCTCCGATCTGAAAATTTACATCCCCAGGGTACGAAAGGATGTGGTCATTGAGATAATGCATGTGTTGACTGTCATTTTCCAAAATCCTGTAGATTCTGGAAGAGCCCCAGCAGATTCGATGGCAACAAATGTAAGACAACTATTTACAAAATGAAGGAAGGAGAAAACGAGGTATTAGTGACCAGGTAGCCTAGCATCAGCAGTAGGGAAAATGCTAAAGTCTGTTATAATGGCTGTGATAACAGGACATTTAAAACAAATCAATAGAATCACAAAGTCAATATAAGTTTATAAAAATGAAGCCACATGTGACAAATCTACTGAAGTTTGTTGATTATGTAACTAGTAGAATAGATAAGGGGTGTGATAGTGGTGTATTTGGATTTTTAGAAAGTTTTTGTTAAAGTACCACATAACAGGTTATTGTGCAAATCCAAATAACATGGGAATGTTTGTAGTATACTCTCATGGTTTGAGAGTTGGTTAGCAGACTTGAAATAGAGAGTATGAGTAAATGTTCTACTTTTAGAGTGGAAGGTGGTGACTAGTAGGGTATCACAGTAATCAGTGTTTGGGGCCCAGCTAGTCACAATGTATATCAATGATTTGAATGATGAAATTTAATACAATATTAAAGAGGGTCCAATGCAATTTTGACAAGTTGTGAGCAGGCAAATGCATAACAGATGCACCATAATGCAGATACATCTGAATTTATCCACTTTGGTAGGAAAAACAGAAGGGCAGAGTATTATTTAACTGGCGATAGGTTGTGAAATTTTGATGTACAAAGGGGTGGCACAGTGATTAGCATTGCTGCCTCACAGCAAAAGGGACCCAAGTTTGTTTCTAGCCTTAAGTGACTGTCTGTGTGGAGTTTGCACATTCTCCATACAGCAGACCTGATTGGCCAATCGCCTACTTCTACTCCTACATGAAATGGTCTAAAGAATAGTATGAAATTAACAAATCAGTAATGGCATACACCACTGCTATAATGCTATTCTTTTAGCGTAATATGAACTACTGATGTCTGAAAATAACTGAAGTAGGTTTGAAACCCAACAGATCAGTGATTTATGATTCACTGTCTTCAGTAATTCTTCGTTCTATTGCCTAAAATTACGATAACAGTAATAGTTTATAAACAATTCTGCATGGAAAAGTCCTGGTAAACATTAGGACTCCCGGTCCTCATTTCTGAATGACCATGTCAGCCATCCAGAGGAATAACAACACTTTCATTGTTGCAAATATATTTTATCAGTGTACAGTGACAGAAGTCAGATGCTAGCATATATATAAATGTTTGAATCTTTCTGTTTTTGATAGTCAGGAGATAGAAAGGCCCTCTGATGCCATCACAAAGAGACCCAGAGTAAATGTCTATGAATTAGTGCACTCTTGTCAAGTTTGAGGTTTTGTGGTATCTTCAAACTAGCACTAAATGTTGATGGTGGAAGCCAAGTGCAACTTTGTTGAAATGCTGATTGATTTTGTTTTCACTGTCAGTATTTGCGCATTGGTTCAATAAGCAGTGGCCAGATTGTTAAATATGTAACTCATTCTGTTATTGGATTTCTAGCTAGTAATCTTCGTCATGCAAAATATTTAAAAGCTCACATTTGAGAAAAATACAGCAGCACATTCCTTTCATATTTGTTTAAAAATAAACTCTTTACAAATTTAAATCCATTCATTTGAAAGTAAATTACAAATGTGTTTAAATATCACAATAAATTTTTCATTACTCTCTTTAGATAAGTTGCAATTTTCCCACAATGAAAATACATCTGAGTCCTCTCAGTCTTGCTTCTATTTTCCTATGATTGAATGAGAGCCAAGTTTTATTTTTACCCTCTCTCATATCTACAAGTTATAAAATTCTCATTGCTGCTCTCACCATAAAACACAGAACCATTTATATAATAAATGTCTTATTAAAGCTTTTTCTTTATTGAACATGAATATCTCAATGTTTCTTGAGAACTCCATTTTTTTTTGCTGTCCAGTTCAGGTGTCAGTACATTGTACATCCAGGCTAATGAGAAGATGTAGGGAATTTATAATGAGTTACATTTATTTTTATTTGCAGTCACTTAAATAATATTGAAAATCAATGCATAATGTGACTGATTCATGAAAATAGATTTCTGTAATATTTGAATTGTGAATCTCAAATTACAGTACATGGAGGAGACAACTGGTAATAAAATAAAACTAGAATGATTATTCATTCATCAACTGATGCTCAAAGCAACTGTTTTAAACAAAATTCTTAAAAGTAATTTCCACATAGCTGTTTAACACAAAGTATAATGTTGTACATATCCAAAAAAGACTACTGATGTCATTCATACTCTATTCCCAGGCTCAAAAAGGCACAAGCATGTGTTGTTAATACAGTTATTATAGAATCCCTACAGTTACTTGTTACTAACTGCTTTGGGCACATCTCCTTAGTTATGTATCAAGAATAATGCAAACATTCTAACCATAACATCACAGGTAACAGAATGAAGGTGTCCAGTACAGTGGTCACCTAAACTGCACTTGGTTTCCCCAATGCAGAATAAATCATATCAGAATCCCACCTGTTTTCTTTATCAGTGCTCACCAAGCTTTTGTAAGTTTACAACACTTTTTGTTTCTGTTTGAGAATTCCAAAAGCTGGTGTTGTTTGGGTTGAATGCATTTTGCAGGTAATGAATGACGCGACAGGCAGAACAGGCCGATGCTAATTACTTACAGCTGAGACACAGATATCCCAATTTCGTACAGACAAAACAAACAGAGGAAAAGATAGACTGGGAATGTCTTTCCTCATCAGTGATTTGATTTGTCTTTTCAAGAATAAAGTTGAATTATGAAATCACAACAAATCTCTGAATAGATAAGAAAAGCCAACCATGAAGACACGGAGACAACTATTTACATATGAGTAGACCTTTGGATCTCTCCTAAGCAACATTGCGAGAACAGATAACAGTCATGGTGCTGGTGCAGGAGGAGAGAGTAAAGGGTAAGGTGAGTACTGGTAGAGTAAGGAAGACTGTAGTATCTATTTATTGACTGGGCAGTCCTAAAAGGATAACAAAGTGATATAAGGGTAGGGATGGTAGGAAGGGGAACAAGCAGTGCTAAGAATATAATTAGTTTTGACTGAATTAACTGGCATTAAATTGTTGTTAATGGCTTTGATATATGATAGGTTAATTTACTGGTTCATCAGCACTGATGCATTATCATTTTACAAATAGCTTAACCTGGATGATCAGGTCGTGGGTCCCTTGGTTACTTAAATCAGAGTCTTATTTAGTTAGGACTTTGATAGCAACTTCAAAGAACACATAATGATGGGACAGAGACAGCCTGGCATTGGGAAGGGGATATGCTTGACAATGTGGCCAAGGATGTGGGTGAGGTGAGGTTGGTGGTGTATGCCCTGCGCATGTTTCACTCAAATTTCTGGATCCTGAATAGCCTAAGAAACAATGCTTAAAGGAATGGATTCTGGACACTCTAAATATGACCCAAAAAAGTTTTTTTTTTATTTGTATGGAGCCAGAAGCAAGAGGGTTGCTCATAATGGCTCCACAAAATCTGCTGCCAGCCTGGGTTCAACCCTCCACTGTACTTCACCATGCCCTCTGGACCCAAACCCC
>NC_063350.1:29768511-29860466 GCF_021869965.1 Rhincodon typus
CTCGTGCCAGAAACTGATGTGTAGTATCAAGGCATTTGCTGATTCCATCTACATGGTGGTCTCAGCCTCCAATGAGATCTGGACTCTTTGTGCAGGAAATCAGTTTGTTCTTCCAGTTATCAGTACATATCTTTTAGAGACCAATTGAACCTCAAACTATAGACTTTGAGGACAGATTAAAAATTAATGTTTCACAACTACCCCTTTCTGAATAACTCCATTGATTAAATCTAGTGGCCATCTTCAATCGTATTTTCTGTAGATTATCAGAGGCAACTATTTCATGCTGTAGTTATAACATTATGATGCTTTGGGACTCGCTCTTTGATTTAGGTAAAATAATGGAATGAAAGGATGTGACCTACTCTAAATTCTCCCCAACAAGCTTGGATGACTTTGTTGTTAAAAAATGATTTCCTGGGAGAAGGTGCAAGATATTCATACCTGTAAACACTGGTAAGAGCTTCTGTGTTGACTATTGGTAGATTGTTATTCTCTAAGCATTGTGGGAAAGTGTTAGATATGTCAAATTTTAGAAATGGTTATACTTAAAATTGAATATTTAATTTAAAGAAAGAGTGGATTGGTGTTTAAAAGGATAGGTAATTTGTATTCCTACCTGGATATAAGATCCATGTGATTCACTTGCCACAGAGGTGGTCTTTGCAGACAATTATCCAGTCGAAATAATTTGAGGGGGTCCTGGCGGGAGCGGGGAATCTGGAGTTTGACAGGCCATGGGAGAGGAGTTAATCTTTGTAGGATGTCTTTGTTGGAGAGGGGTGGGGGGTTTGTGGATCCTGTGGGCCTGCTATGGAAGAATCCCTGCCCACCAGCTTCCCATTGTTGGGAAACCTGTCAAGCTGACCTCTTGGTATGGACCTCTTCTGGCAGTGGGGTAAGGCTCATAAGTGGAAATGAATGAGAATTAATTCCAGTGGAAGATAGGGGAGGCAATGGGCCGGACAATTGCTAGATTTAATGAAACCCCTCACCCTACATTCGGTTCAAGCACCCCATTGAGGGAGCATTAACTCCAGCCCAATCAACAAACTTCAATCAACACAAATGTACTTCAATGTTTTGATCCTTTCCTAAATCTCTCATTGTTATAGCAATAAAGTTCATAGCTTGTAAGATAGAAGTACTAAATATTTACCATGCTTAATCACAACTACAGTAGAAATCAGTTTTGCAGCATCAATGATTTTGTTTTCAACAGTCATGTAAACAACAACAAAATGGACTTAATTATTTTTGAATCATTCAAAGTGATTAGATCCCACATGACCTGCAGAATTTACCTATTAGACAACTCTTAACAATGAAGAACATGCTGTTTCAAAAAAGTTCGTGCTTCTTGTCAAAAATACAATGGCTTTGCAGATCAATAATGCATTTAAAAACAGTTAACGTTGCCCTTTATTGAAACAGGAAACACAAATTTAGTCATACTTACTGTTTGGTTACATTTCCAAGATCATTTGTACTCTTGTATCAAGAATCCCAGAGACACCACCTACTGATGAACAACTTAAGCTAACTATTGAGAGCTATTTAAACGAGTTACAACAACTGTACCAAATATATGAATGGCGATTTATGATCTCAAAGAAGTGAATAGTCTTTGAATTGTTGTGTCATCATGCACTGATGATAATCAATCCTCATAACTCTACTGCCCATTTGAAAGTGGGAGGAGGTGTGAAGTCATTAAATCCAGTAGGTGAACAGTATTTGCCTGTGCATCTTTTGGTTTAGGCCGAAGATTGCTTTGAAAATCTTATATTTCTGGTGGGGAGCTGATAAAGTTGAATGCTGAAGTCAGACTTCATTACCTTTCTCCTTGTGGGAGACCACTAAGGAGAGATGCAGCATCTACCGACTGAGTATATAAAGAAACGTCATTCAGCCAAAGCACTGGGAATCAACAATAGAGTTATCTCAAGGCCTTCTCTGTGGAACTTTTGTTCAACAGCAGTATAAGGGCAGTGATAAATGTGGACATTACCTTGCAACATCTTAAATATTGTGCAAGGACAGGATGTGATCATTTCTAAGATTTTCATTGTTTTTTTTCATTGGGATTGGAAAAATAATTAGTAGATTACAGAAATGTAGTGCATTGAAGATCAAAGGGGCTGTTAGCACTAATCACCAGTTTGTTGGGGACACTGACAAGCTCTGTATGACTCTACCCTGTGAGGTCATCATGGAATGGATGGGGTTTCCATGAAATCCTCAAGAAGTGGTTAATGGGGTGAATAAATGACTCTACTAATTCCAGTGATCTAGCTTTCCATAATAATACAAGGCTGACACTTTATGAATGTTTATATAGTGTTCCACAGGTGATTTCACACCAGAGGAAATGCCATGCCCATGTTGGGGAGTAGTCCCAGCAGAGGAGATCTGCGGAATCCCAACGTGACCAACTGGAGCCACTGAGTTCAATCCTCTGGGCAGCCTCTGCAGACCCCACCCATTTACCTCTTAACAGATCAAAGATTGACATGGTCAGGAATCGGTCATTTTGCTGAAACCTGGGATTGAACCAGGGACCTTTAGATCTCCAGACTAACGCTCTCCCGACTGAGCTATTTTGGCTGGCAAAGTAGGGAAGGATTGCTAGGACATTGGTTAGTTCAGATCAGAGAATCCTACAGTGTGGAAGCAGGCCATTCAACCCACCAAGTCCACACTGACACGCTGAAGGGCATCCCATCCAGATCCACCACCACCAGTCCCCCACCCTATCCTGTAAGCCCCATGGCTAATCGACCTAATCTTCATACCTTGGACATTATAGCAATTTAACATGGCTAATCCACCTAACCTGCACGTCTTTGGACTGTAGTAGGAAACCCACGCAGGCACGGGGAGAATGTGCAAACTCCACTCAGACGGTCCCCCAAGGCTGGAATCAAACCTGGGTCCCTGGCTCTGTGAGGCAGCAATGCTGACCATTGAGCCACCACAGTACATTGCACTGAGGTTGTCACAGCAGGATTGGAACACAAGCAGTCTGGAAGGGCAGCTTATTTTCCCTTCAACTGCTGCAGTTTCCAAAGATTCCCTGGATTTATGTATTTTAAAAAACAATTGCAAGAATAACTCATCAGAAGTCAATCCAGCTAACTGTTTCAAAAGGAAAAAAGCAATTCGGAGAAAGTGTCTCTGAATTTGGGCCTTGACCTTTAGCAGCTCGTGGTGTTGTTCAGCCATGAAGTTGAACGTTTGGATTCTGGCCTTATCTGAATAAAACCCGAGGCCTTTTGAAAGAACAATTGCCGTGCAGGCTTCGAAGCTGCTGAATTTCCAGTTGCTGTATCTGTGTTGATGATATCTGAGGAATTTCCAAGGAATAGGCCTTAGGTCACAACTTGGTGCTGCAGTAGCACTTTTCATCACTTTATCCCCATGTGTCTTCTGCTGAGAAGTGGGACATTCCACCTCAGGCATATAAAAAAAATCATCTGAATCACGTCAGATTCAAACAGGTATTCTTCCACTGCTGCAAAATATGATTCCTTATGCATATTAACTTATAAAGAATCATCAATACAACAATGTTTAAAATTTCTTAAGAGGTGGTGGAGTCAGTCATGTGTCTAGTCATGGTTGGGGAAGGGGTGTATGAATTGATGCATTTATTTGCATTATATCATTGTGATATTCATTAATAACAGCCTCTAGTGAACCAACTAAATTGTTCTAGACCGTTTCAAACCTATTTGAAATTAACCAGAGGGAAGTAGACAGCTAAACCAAATGTTGTGGAAATTAATAAACTTGAGTTATGAGTTACCTTGTTCGGTGCATTTGATCAATGTTTTGCTCGATTAGCAGTCATTGTTGTTTGTCTGTTGTTCATTGATGTTTTCATTTTTGTATTGAACATGCTGTATTTACAAACAGTTCAAGCTAATAAAGCTAATATCTTCTGATTTGTTCTAACTCTCAAATAAAAATACAATGGGCATAATACTATGGTCCCGGCAAGGGGGAGAAATCGAAGAGTTCTCTGGTCTTTGTTTAGCCCTCCTGTATGACACAATGTGCCTGCAATTTTAAATTAGGCTTGTAGCTTTTTCTTTTGACCCATTCATTTAATGGCTAGCAGACATTGCTAGCAGGGCCATTATTCATTGCCCAACCCTATTTCCCGTTGAAAAGGTTTCACTTTGAACCACTGTGGTCCATTAGTTTAAGTACACCCACAATGCCGTTGGGGAGGAAGTTCAGGATTTTAACCCCGTGACACTGAAGGAATGGCAATATATTTCCAAGTCTGGATAGAGATGATGTCCTCATGCATTTGCTACTCTTGTCCTTCTAGATGGTAGTGGTTGTGAGTTTGGAAGGTGTTGTCTTAGGAGCCTTGATGAATTTCTGTGGTGCATCTTGTAAATGGTGCACACTGCTTCTACTGAGCATCTGTGGTGGAGGGAATAAATATTTGTGGATCTAATCCCAATCAAGTGAGTTGAACCTAGGTTGGGTTCTTGGGTGTTGTTGGAGTTGCATTCATCCAGGCAACTGGAGGGTATTCTATCATACTCCTGACTTGTGCCTTGTGGATGATGTTTGGGAGTCAGAAGGTGAGTTAATGGCTGCATGATTCTCAGCCTGTGAGCTGCTCTTGTAAACACAGTATTTCTACAGTTAGTTCACTTCAGTTTCTGGTCAATGTTAATCCTCAGGATGATGTTAGTGTGTGATCCAGCAATGGTACACCTTTGAATATCAAGGAGTGATGGTTATATACTCTCTCATTGGAGGTGGTCTTAGCCTGGCGCTTGTCCAGCACAGATGTTACTTACTATTTTCAGCCCAAACCTAGATATGGTCCAGGTATTACTGCATTGGACACAAACTACTCCAGTAACTGAGAAGTTGCAAATAATGATGAACATTGTGCAATCATCGGCGAACATCACCACTTCTGACCTTATACTGGAGGGTAGGTTATTGGTGAAGCAGCTGCAGATGACTGGGCTGAGGACACTATCCTGAGAAACTCCTGTAGAGATGTCCTGAAGCTGAGATGATTGACCCCCAACAATCAGAACTATCTCTCTTTGTGCTAGGTATGACTCCAAGCAGCAGAGAGATTTCTGCCTGGTTCCCTTTTGACTTTAATTTTATTAGGGCTCCTCAATGCTAAACTTGATCAAATGCAGCCTTGATTTCAGATGGCAGTCACTTTCATCTCACCTGTGAAATTCAGCTCTTTTGTCCATGTTTGAACTAAGGCAGTACTGAGATCAGGGGCTGAGTGATGCTGATCGAACCAAACTGAGCATCAGTGAGCAGATTATTACTAAACAAGTGCTGCTTGATAGTACAGTTAATGGCATTTTCCATGACTTTACTTATGATCAAGAGTAGATCAGTATTTGGCCTGATTAGACTTTTTAGTATATGGGACAGACCTGTGAAACTTTCTACATTATTGGGCAGATGCCAGTGTTGTAGCTATTCTAGAACAGCTTGGCTTTGGTCACAGCAAGTTCTGGAGCACAGATCCTCAGCACAATTGCAGAAATGTTGTCATGGTCCATTGCCTTTGCAGTATCCAGTGCTCCCAACCATTTCTTGATATCACATGAATCAAAATTTACTGAAGATTAGTAAATGTGATGTTCAGGATCTTTGAAGAGACAGAAATGCATCATCCACTCAGCATTTCTGACTGGGGGACTGCAACAAATGCTTCAAATGTATGTTTTGTACTGATGTGCAGAGCTCCTCCATCATTGCGAATGGGAATATTTGTAGATTCTTTTCCTCCAGTGACCTGTTTAATTGTCCACCACCATTCACAACTACATGTGACATTCTGAGGAAGGTTCACTGGACCCGAAACGTTAACTCTATTTATTCCTTCACAGATGCTGCCAAACCTGCTGAGCTTTTCCAGCAATTTTGTTTTTGTACATGTGACAGGACTGCAGAGCTTGGATCTGATCCATTGGTTGTAGAATTGCTTTGCCCTGTCGGTCCCTTGTTTCTTCAGTTGTTTGACATGCAAGTTATCCTGTGTTATCAATTGACACCTCATTTTTAGGTCTGCTTAGTGCTCCTACTGGTATGTCTTCCTGCATTTTTCCTAAGATTGCAGATTGTGTTGGATTACAATTTTGTTGCTCATGGCTCGCAGCACTTCAAGACTGGGCATTCATGAATAGCTTGATTTGTTGAAATCTATTCCATTTAGAACAGTGATAATGCTACTCAACATGATGGATTGTATTTACAAGTTTAAGATGGCACATTCAAGTTCCCCACCCAGAATATATTCTGCATGCATGCAATCCTCCGTGGTTCCTCCAAGCCAATTTCAGCATGGGGGAGCACTGATTCACCATGTGAGGGCGAAGGGGTTTGCAGTATTTGGTAATCAGCAGGAGGTTTCCTGCCCATTCGTGACCTAATATCATGAGACTTCTTGGACCCCTAGGGCAACTCTCTCCCAACTGCACACCAATGTGCTGGCTCCTCTGAGTCTGTCAGGTGGCTGAACAGGATGTACCCAGGGATCATGGTGTTTTCTAGATCATTATGACTGTATCAGGCTGATTCTTGACTAGTCTGTAATACAGTTTTCCCAGTTCTCCTAGTTTTGGCACTAGCACCCTGGTGTTGATACAGAAGGCTTTGCAGGATCTACAGGTCTGAGTGTTCCATTGTCAAATGGCAGGAAACAGTAAGCGGGGACAAGGTTGGTGATCACTTACCAGTGGGATTTCACAGGGATCAGTGCTGGGACATTACTGTTTACAATATATAATACTGACTTGGAGGAAGGAAGTGAATATACTGCAGCCAAATTTGCAGGTGACATAAAAAAACAGATAGAAAAGTAAGTTGCGAGAGGGATACAAACAGTTTACAGAGAGATATTGGAGGTACATGTGCTTGAAAAAAGACCCCACAGAAAGCTAGCACACAAATGCAACAGATAATCAGGAAGGCTAATGGAATGTTGACCTTTATTTAAAGTGGGTTAGAATAACAGTAAGGAAGTCTTACTGCAACTATACAAGGTGCTGGTGAGACCACATCTGAAGTACTGTGAGCAGTTTTGATCCCATTATTAAAGGAATGATATTATTTAATTGGAGGCAGTTCAGAGAAGGTTCATAAGAATGATCCGCAGTATGGAGGGATTGTTTTATGACCAAAGGCTAATCAGATTGTGAATCTACGCATTGGAGTTTAGATGAATGAGAGGTGATCTCATTGAAACATTGGATTCTTAAGGGGCTGGACTGGGTAAATGCTGATGGGATTTTCTCCTCATGGGAGAGTCTAAGACCAGTGGGTGTAGTCTCAGAATAAAGTGGTGCCAATTTATGACTGAGATTTGAATGAATTTCTTCTCTTAGAGGGTTGTGACTCTTTTAAAACTTCTTTCCACAGAGAGTTGTGGGGTCAAAGTCTTTGTATATTAAAGTATATTAAAGTATATTAAAGGCTAGATAGATAGATAGATAGATTCTTGATTGGTGGGGAATCGAGGGTTACAGGGAAAAAGCAGGGAAATGGATGTGACAAATGTCGAATCAGCCATGATCCTCTTGAATGGTGGAGTAGACTTGAGGAACCAGATGGCCTATTTCTGTTCCTATTTTTAGGGTCAAATTTCAATACCTCAGTCGATGCCAAGTGGTCCGTTCAGTTTCATTACTTTATTTGAGAGTTGCGGCTGGTTGATATATCTGAATGGCTTGATAGGCTATCTCATAGGTCAATTGAGAATTAACCACATTGCTGTGGGTCTGGAATCACATGTAGGCCAGACCTGATAAAGAAAGATCCCCAGACACCAAACACAAACAGATGTCTGATCTTGGACTCAAGGACATTGAATCTGGAGACTGCTCTGTCCCAGTCCTGGCAGCTACTGATACTTGTGCTGATGGGAACGACAGAGCTACTTGCCATTCAGATTGGTTACTGGCTTTCTGAGCTGGGACTTACTCCCAACTAATAAGTGGAAGCCTCGTTCCAGCCAAATAACAATTTTTGGAGCATAAAATAGCTGTGGGACAGGTGTTATCAGTGGAGATACATTCACCACTGAGTTGTCAGCTGGCAGTAATTAAAGTGGGAAACCCTGTCATCTGCAAAGTCCTGTTCAGTATGTATGTAAATTGCAGAAAGATCAGTTGCAGAAAATGAACAGATTTATTACAATGTGGCTGAGCTGCACAACCTTATTGTGAAAATGGTGGATTGCACAGCCCTCAAATTCCAGTAGAGCTTGATTTCTGTTCAGCCTTGAATGTTTCAACTGATAAGGTTTTTATTTAGGAGAACAGAGTATGTGTTTAATGTAGATATTTTTAAGTATTCTGCAAGAAATTTTTGATCCTAACTTCCAAACTTGTGATGTTATATCATACAACTTCAGCATTCTCAACTTGAAAACAACGATCATGATCTCTGCGCATCTAGCAGCTTTTACAAAATACGAATAACTCAAAAAAACCAACCACCACCTTTTTCTTTACTGTTCACTTCAGCCTGGACTTCCATCATGGGACTGATGCTGATGTTACGCAACCTTAGTAAACTCTCGAAAGTGGAGGTGTCTCAAGAATTCAAACAACAGGTGAAGCTAGGCATTTTGTGTTGCTACTATGCAGTAACAGTATGAGTGATGTTTTTCACTGACAGGATGCTGCCATCACTACTTACTATTAGATAATACATTACCTATGTCTGTGATGGGCTGCTAACACTGCTGCCTGATAGACCATGAGCATGTGTCAAGTGTGAAGTTCTTGTCATCAAATACACTATTTCTCAGCTGGCCTCTATTACCCAACAGTGGATTGCAAACTTTAAGATTTACAATAATCTCTAGCTCCAGTTTGAAAGTATAACACCTCATACATATGGTCATCTTCACAGCCACTGGTTATGTAATGTAGTCCATTGTTTGCGAGATGGTCACAATTGTGGTTTCAGTAGGTAGCAGATACCAGCAAGAGTGTCCTTACTGAAGCACAGAATATTCTTACTGAAATATAGACATCTCACATGTTTTATACCTCTTAAGTTCAATTGCAAAAAACGTTCCTTGAGTATCTTGAAGTTAAAGGGATCAAATAGTTTGAGGAGAAAGCAGGAACATGGTACTGAGTTGGATAATCAGCAATGATCATAATGAATAGTGATGCAGCCTCAAAGGGCCAAATGGTCTATTCCTGCTTCTATTTTCTATGTTTCTATCCTGAGCCGATGGGTCTACCTGAGAGTCGACCCTCTTCCAGTGGCCTATTCTGCTCTGCTATAGCCTCTGTTCATTCTCCAAATAATGCTGTATTCCAAAGGAAATCTCCTCTGGGAACCATTGGCTTATTTAGAATCCTTGAAGTCAGCAAAAAATTCCTTCAAACCAGTCAGACTACTCCATGTAAACAATTGGAGCAACAAGTGAAGGCATCAAACACTTATAGAATCATAGCAACAGCCAAAAAGAATCAGCTACAAACTAGTCTATTTGTAGCTGATGATTCCTTCAATTAGCACTGATGCAATGCCCTTCCTGCTGTTGAATATGCTTGCAGCCTGTGAGAGGTTAAAAAGGGCGTTGACTGGAGGGTTAGATACCAAAATGTTACCGCTGCTGTCAAGTCAGTATTGCACACTGAGTGATGTCATCATGAGCCTGCTCTGCGTGCTTCTGACGAACATTCATTGTGTGCTCACTAACACTTACATCAACATTGTGTCTGACAAGAATCAGCTCACAAGAAAGCATATGCGACTGGTATTACTTTGGAGCTCTGAGGACACTCCAAAGAAGAGGCCAATTAAATAATTCAAAGAAGGAAATTTATTCATGTCCTCATTATAGTTGATAATCATCCTGAAATTCTTTGAGATAGGAATTAAATATTTGATTTAAAGAAAATTGAAGTGCAGGAATAGACGAGGTAGCTTGGGATATATTGACATATAATTTGTAGGATAAAGACCTGATTCTGGTGTAACATGTTTCACAATGGTCAGCCTATAAAAAAGGCTAACATCAGCAAAACCAAAAAAAAATTTACATCTTTTGAAATAAAGATACATCTTATGGCATTTAATCATTCTAATATGTGGTTGACCATTTGAAAATCATATTGACTGCCCAAAGGAGAAACAGAAAGTTTGTTACAAGTTCTATGTTGATAAAAAGCTGTTAAGAAAGCTTGGATGTTTTGAACATTTGCATTGGAGAAGATCTTTTGGGTAACTTTTTTGTAGGTTGAATGGTATATGTACAGTTTTAGTTTCTTCCGGTGATTTCAAGACTTTTGTCTTGTATTGGCAGTTTGAATTTGTTTGGTGAGGTTCATATGAAATACTTTATGGAAGTTAATTAATAATTAAAAATGCCATAAAGCAACCCATGTCATTTAATGGCAGAAAGGTGAAAGAATGACATTTTAAAAACTGTCCTTTACAAAGTAGATTTTCATACAATAAATAAACCCAATTCTAAAGTCAATGGTATAATGACCTAGTGTTCCACAAGAATAGAGGGTCACTTATGGCCATATTATTTGATTTAAGATTAAATAGTTAGAGTAAGATCTGAGATTATCCAGGACCAATTTCCTTTCAGTTTTCCAGCTTTTACCCAATAACATGTCTACATTATTTTAAAGTGTACGCTCAAAACTCAAATCTTTTTGCTTTCATCAGGAAACCAGCTCCAGCCAATTTGTGTAAAAATGTTAGGCATCTAGCTGCATTCTAGGTTGCTTAAACATTGTTAACCTTTGTGGAACTGACTAGAAAATCTTGAGTAATCTTCCAAACAGCATAGGTTGCAAAATCTTAATTTATAATTAATTAATATTCAAGCGGTGGAGTGAGCTTTACTCTTTTGGATTTCGTTACTGTTGAGCCTTCTGTCATTTTCAAAAGTCAAAAATCTTCTACTAGACCTTTGCTTTCCATTTAATATTATTTGTTTTGTTTATTCTGTTTTGTTTGCACCCATGTTTCCATGCTCCTATGGTCTGTCTCTTCATTTTCTTGTCACAGCAGCGCTGGTTTCAGTTCCCTGTGAAGCAAAAGTAACATAATTCCCAGAAAACTGCAGAAAGCAAAGTTCTCATTTTCCTAGCAAGGTTTCATTTCACAGAAGACTGTGTTTCATTTTTGAAGGTTTCTTGGTTAAAGATCCGTACAATCCAGATCATATGTCCTCCCTTTCCATAAATGTACATGATCCAATATAGGAGAGCATTTTTAGGAATTTATATGTTGATGAATGTTTCTGATGTCTTTGTATACCAGCACAAATCATATTAGGGTTGGGTTTTAGTCTAAGCATTAATGATTTTCAAAAGTGGATGTTTGGATATGTCTAGATAATTTGAGTGGGTGAAGTTCAGCTTCAGGTTCCAAAATGGACATTAGGGAATTAACAGATTGTTATATACAATGACCAATTTTACTTCCACGAAAAAGAATTAAGTGTATGTATAACAGACAGTTAGTCCATTTATGCCCATTTTGTGCCCTGAAGTTGAATCTGTCTCCCATCTCATTACTGCTTATGTTTAACTATTTTGATCTATGTATGTCTGCATATCAAACAGCTCCCTTTCTCTGTAAATGCTGCCACAAAAAATGTTTTCGTAAAGAATGAAGAGAGCAAATTTACAGTTTGCTATAAATACATATATGCAAAAAGTGGCCCTAATGGTAAGTTGCTGTATATCCTGTACCATCTGAAATGTTAATATCAAGATAAGCCCTGGAACCTTTTGAAAGTGAGATGAATTTATCAGAATAGAAGGCATAAAAGTAGAAATCTGTGGAAACAACTTTCTTCAGAAACAGGAATCACTAGCATTAACCATTAGAAATTTATAAAATGCTATTTTGTCAGATACTGTATCAAGGAAAACATTGATATTGAAAATTAAACAGCTATCTCTGTATTTAGCAATTTAATATCTTTAACTAGAAGTCCAAGACTATTGCTGTTAAATTAATATTGGAAGATTGAGATGATGTTATCTCAGACTTTGATCATGCTGCTGAATAGCAACTTAACTTTCCTGATTTCCTTGTGCAACAGCTATTTCACATATTTTGAAGCTAAGTCTCACTGACATGCATGAGGTGCAAAAAGTGCAGCTTGAGGCTGAGTTCAGCAAGGAAGAGTGCTTAAATCTGGGCATTTAAGTGAGAGAACTTTGGGTGGCGAGGGAGGACCTGCTGTTCGGGCTTTTTACACAAAAGAAATGGTCCAAGAGAGGGAGTTGATGTCAGTGAGACCTGACAGCTGAACCCAGGAGACAGTAAGCCGGCATGCAGGTAGGTAATTTATGAGTTCTGCATTTTGCCTTCTCCAATAAACTGGATTTGTAGTTTAAACCAGTAGTGAGGAGATATAAATATTACAAAGTTGTTGTTTAACTTCTTGAACTCCATCAGATAACAATGAGTAATCGTTGTGTGATATTCTGAACTTGAAACCAAAATAGATGAATACATACAAAAAACATGGCATGACAGGTAATATGTGCAGCTGTCCCATGTGAAAACTGTGGGCACAATTGTGATCCAAACAGTTGAGGAACTACATCTCTGAGTTGATGAGTTGTATTCTAAACTTTGGACGCTGATGGATTAAGGAGGCATTTTACTTGGATACAGTAAGAACTGCCGATGCTGGAGTCAGAGATAACACAGTGTGGTGCTGGAGGAGCACAGCAGGCCAGGCAGCATCAGAGGAGCAGGAAAGCTGACGTTTCGGGTCGGGACCCTTCTTCCTTAATAGAAAGAGATTACCAGATGATTGCAGTGGGAGAGAGATCCACTGAGGTATTTCCAGAGGGAGGAGGATAACTTCTTCTGGGCATCCCAGTGGGGTTATAACTCACTCAGTCGAGGAAGAAGTGTCTCAATCCGAAGCGTCAACTTTCCTGCTCCTCTGATGCTGCCTAGCCTGCTGTGCTCCTCCAGTTCCACACAGCATTTTACTTGAACACTTTGTTCTGGGAGGCAGTCGCACCCATAATCTTGATAATTGGGCCATGGTCAGGGCCAGGAGGGTTTCACACTGGGGGAGACAGGTGTGGGGGTTAAAATGTTAGCTTTGGAGGAATTCTCATCTTGTAGTTGTCCAATTGATTTAAAGCTGTTGTAGCTTGTGTGGAAGAGAGCAGGAACTGCGGGGAAGGTGACCAAATCAGCCACAACACTGTGTTTCAGGGGACCATTCAAATAACAAGGAGGAAGCAAAAAAAGTATGGGAGAGTATGGTTAGGGGGAATAGTCATTGTTCTCTACAGCCCAGAGTGCTGCTTAAAATCTGTGTTGTGTGTGTAGTGACAAGGTTCAGGACATCACCTCAGGGCTGGAGTGAAGAGGAAGGTCCCAGATGGCATGGCCCATATGGATATCGATAATATGGGTTTGCTTAAAAAAGAGTTTTTGCTGATGGAAAATGAGCAGTTGGGAAGTAAATCTTTTTTTTAAAATGCAAACATAATAATTTTAGGATTACTACCCAAACCAGGAGCAAATGTGCATTGAAATTCATTCTTGTGACTACATTTAAAGAACTCGCTTTTACATGCAATTGGGTCCTCAAGACATCTCCTAGGACTGATCCATAAGAAGTTGAATACAATTATGGTTGTTATGTAGGGTGCACATCAATATCCTGCAATAAGCCGATAAAGATGGAAGATCTTGCATTCACAACATTCACACCACACAAATGCCAGGCAATGACAATCTACAATAAAAGACATTCTAACCACCGCCCCTTGACATTCAATGATGTTACCACATAAACACAATGGCTGAAAGAGCAGGTCAGAGGCTTGGAATTCTGCAGCAAGGAACTGTCCGCCATCTAGAAGGCATAAGTCATGTGTGTGATGGAATACTACCCACTTGCCTAGATGGGTGCAGTTCCAGCAGCACTCAAGAAGCTTGACACCAGAACAAAGCAGCTGCTTGATTGATGCTGCACAACCATCCACACCCTCCATCACTGACCAACGCTCAGTAGCAATAATGTATACTATCTACGAGATGCACAGCAGAAGTTCACCAACGATCCTTAGACAGCACCTTCCAAATCCATGACCACTTCCATAAAGAATGAAAAGGGCAGTAGATACATGGGAACACCACCACCTGCAAGTTCCCCATCAAGCCATTCACTATCCTGACTTGGAAATGTATTCACTGTCGCTTGATCACAATCCTGGAATTTTCTCCCTAAGGGCATTGTAGGTTTACCTATAGCACATAGACTGCAGCGATTCAAGAAAGCAACTCACCACCACCTTCTCAAGGGCAACTAGGGGATAAGCAATAAATGCTGGCGCAGCAGGGACATCCGCATCCAATGAGTGAATATAAAAAAAAGTTAATCTGTTGGTTTTGATGGCATTGGTAAGGAAACTTGGGGAAACAATAGTATCACAGACACTTTTATAGTCCTCTCAACAGGAAAGTGGTGACTAAGCCTAATGTCATATCTGACAAGTAAACCCTTCCATAATGCCAGAAATCAGATGACATCAGGTTATATTCCAAAAAGTTTATTTAAAATCACAAACTTTTGGAGCATTGCCCCTTCGTCAGGTGAAGTAAACCTGTTGGACTGTAACTTGGTGTCGTCTGATTTCTGACTTTGTCCACCCCAGTCCAACACTGGCACCTCCATATCATGGCTACCATCAACACCAAAAAGTGCTGGCTCAAAGTGGAGAGGATCTCCAAAAAGATCGAGCATATCAACAAGATAAACCTGTTGGACTGTAACCTGGCGTTGTCTGATTTCTGATCTTGTCCACTGCAGTCCAACAGGGCAGGGCACCTCCACATCACTTCAGCAATGCGGCATTCTCAAAGTGCACCAGCTGAGATTATGCACCTGCCCTGTTTTGGACCTTGAATCTAGGAGCGACAGAGGTAAATATTCTGCCAGCTAAGTGGCATGGAGCTAAATTGAACTATGGATCTTTGTTCTTGAAGTACTTTAACACTTGCATAAGCAAGGCTTAATCAACATTACCTGATGGTTTTGAATAATAAAGCCACTAAATTTGGAAACCTAGATGGATTTAAATATTTATTTAAGACTATCCAACACATGACCAAATGAGAGAGGATTTTTAAACATAGCTTCACATCAGATGCTTTACCATATTTTTCTCCACATGGCAATCCACATTTAAGTCAACACCGCCCCATTAGGGTTCCAACAAAAGATACTGAAAAGATTTCTATAAACTGAAACACTCACCTTCTTGTTGGCAGTGTCCCTGTATATATCATGCTGGTCAGAACCTGATTTATAATCTCAACCCCCATTTTCTATCCTGCTTCTTTGTACCCATTTTAAATCTGCATCAGAAATCTGAAGTTGGTATTAAATGGAGAGAGCTACCATAGACATTTTCCATGCTGAGGATAGGAGATAATATAGCAAACAGTTGATAGAAAAACATGACTCGGTGCTGTTGCTAGGATATTGAGGATCTATTTTGCTCAGACAAAAATCAGAAAGATAGCATAACCCCTGTTTTAGCCTGAACTACTGATGCATATTTCTAATCTTGTGCATTAATACATGATTTGTGGTCAATCAAAGGTTCCACAGATATTAAAAATTTGGCTTCATTATTTATATGATTGGTTTATATGATGTACTGGTGAGTGGTAATGTAAATGGACTAGCAATCCAGAGACCCAGGTTAAAACCTGTGTATGCGGGTTCAAATCTCAACCTGCCAGCTAGTGGAATTTAAATTTAATGAATACATTTGACCTGGATGTGTGCAGCTCCAACACCACTCAAGAAGATTGATATTATCTATGACAAAGCAGCTTGCTTGAATTGGCACACAATCCAGCACCTGCAGCATTTACTCCCTTTACCACTGGCAGACAGTGGCAGCAATATGTACCATTTGTCCAATGTACTGCTACAATATACTAAGGCTCCTGCAATAGCACCTTCCAAATGCCAAAATGCTACCACCCAGAAGGACAAGGGCAGTACATGCTTGTTTGCAGCAGGTGTCACAATAATATATCATCACTTTGTCCAGATCATCAATGGAAAGAAATGGAGATGAACAGGCTGGATGAATTGCATTTATAATCTGATAGATATTTTGATTATTGCTATACTCTTGAATGAACAATTACTGTTGTCCTTAACAGTTCCAAACTAGGTTGCAATGCATACCAAAAAAACGAAGAAAAATATGGCAGAGGATGAAACACATAAACATGGAAAAAAGTAAAATCATGCTCTGAAACTTCAAATATGTCAATGTCTCATGCATTGTTAAACTAAGATGAATGATTTTGTTATGCCTAAGGAAAATCTGTAAGTCAACAGGCAGACTGATAGACCATGAGAAAATTCTGAGCGTGTTTAAGGATGATCAAACATTGCTTTGATATCAAAAGTACCTGGCCTCTGAAATTTACTTTTTACATCCGTTCCACTGAAGTTCACATGAATAGTCAATTAATCCATAGACCTTTGATCTCAACATAGATCATGTTGTTTTGATTAAAGTACTAAACCAAAACCAAGGGAGAATTGTCTAAGATATTTGAATGGTTGGCATTATTTCATAGGAAGTGTTGGCAGTAACTAGGCAGACATGAGTAAGGTAGTTGCCCAGACTGAAGCTCAAATGAATTTATAGGTGCCTCAATCTCATGACAGCAGTATTAAATTCTGGAATTAAACCCCACGCCAAGGCTTGAGCACAAACATTGAAAACAACATTCCTGGACAGTACTGGGTATGAACTTGTATTGCAGAGGATGAGGTATCAATGCAAGGCCCCATTCTGGTAGCTCAGGTTTTAACAACCATTCAAAAAAGGAGAGTTTTTCCAGTATCCCAGTACATATTCTCCCCAAATGACATAATCAGATGCAAATTAAATAGTCATTCATCTCACTTATATTTATGGGACCCTACATGTACAAATTGACTCTTATATTTGTCAATACCACAATTACAACTGCACAATTTACTAAACTATTTGTGAAGGATTTTAAAATGCTTCTGAGACAACATGAACAAATAATTTATGTTCATTCTTTCCGCTCACACTATGGAACAAAGTCATTTTGTGAAAAGCACCCCATGAGCCTTGAAATACACATGGGTGGGGCGGAGGTGAATTTTTCTTGTCTTCTTGTTTAAAAACAAACTGATTTAAGAAAGTCTGCCCCCTGCATCACACTACTGATGGCCAAAGCAATCAGAGAATGGACCTTCCATTGCTCGGGGCCAGGAAGTCCTGTCCTTGAGAGTTTCTGGCAAATGGAACAGGCGTTTACAACACAAACAAAAACAAAAATGAAAACTAAGTTGTCCAAATAAAGAAGACAGTTAGAAAGATCTGAGAGTTTAAATTTTATCAGCTTTTAATAGTCTGCAAATTTCTAACAAAAACTGCTTGTTTGGAAATTGCATAGACTAAACCTTTCCACTGAGGTGACTACTTCCCCTGAACCTCCAAGGAGAGACACCTAAAATTGCTTCTGACCCCTGTCAGATCTCCATCAAACTACCCTAAAAATGCTTGATTTCAAAATTTCTAAAACCAAATCAATCCTTGATTATTCTGAACTGAAAACGAGCTGATTGCCTTCAATGCTGACTCTACCTGTCGTGGACTCCGCAGTATAGAAATCTGATTCCATTAGCATTCCAGGAGTTCATAATCACCTGCTCCCTGCCATATATTAGATTAGGTCACTGTTCCTGAAAGACTGTTTGACCTCAGTTTTTAAAAATCACCACAAAAGTAATGAACACCAATATGACACTACATTAAAGTCCAAACTCCAAAAATTAAGTCACACAACAAACATCTCACAGTCCTAAAATCAATTGAGCTAGCATTTACTGCTCTCTTTCACCCTTTAAAGTCATAGAGTCACGGAGACCTACAGCACAGAAAGAGGCCATTTGGCGAATCAAGTCTGTGTTGGTCAAAAAACAACCACTTATATATTCTAATCGCATTTTCTAGCATTGATCCAAAGGCTTGTATGCCTCAGTTTCGCAAATGTATAGCTGAATACTTCTTAAATGTTATGAGGGTTTCTGCCTTTACCACCTAACAGAGGCAGTGAGTTTCAAATGCCCTCTACCACCCTCCGTATGACAAAAACTTTTCCTCACATTCACTCTAAACCTTTTGCCCATTATCTTAAATGTATGCCCCCGGGACATTGATCCCTCCACCAGTTGAAAAGTTTCTTCCTGTATGATTTGTGCATCTGTAGCAAACAATCTTTCCCTTTTAGTTTCTAGCCTAGTAAATGTAAAAGATTACAATATTTTCAGCTTTTCGGCTTATTTGTGTTTGACCATTATATTTTAATGATCTTTGTGGATAAGTTTACAAGTCTCTTCACATTTTCATTATTTCTCACTATCTAACACTGTTTTGAACAGCCACTTAATCCATTAATAGCTTTGTAATTTTATGCCCCTGTCATTGTAATATCTGTAAACTTGGATATATGGCTGTTATGTTATCTAAGTTATTAAAAATGAATAGTTGAGGCCGAACACAGAATCTTGTGGAGCACCACATGATTCCAATCTTGCTTCTAATTTGAGCACATATCTATTATATCTTCTCTTTGAAGGCAAAAGTGGCAGGAAAACAATTTCATTGATTTTTGGTAATTGGCTCTTACGTTGAACCTCACTGTCAACTGGAAGTACATATAAGGTGTGGCTTTAGGCATTCCTTTCTTTACCATGTTTTGCTACCTCCTAAAAAAAATCAATTAGGCTAGTTAGATATGACCTAATCTTTACAAATCCATGTTGGTTCTCTCTAATCAGCTCAAAAATGTCTCAGTGCTCAGCCGCTTTGTCCTTAATTATAAATCCATTAGCTTTCACTCAAACAGATGTCAGACTAAAAGGTATATAATTTACAGGTTCTTTCCTGCTTTTCTTAAATAATGATGTTACATTTGTAATTTTCCAAACGAAATGGATAATTCCTGAATCATGATAGAGAATCATTTATCCTAGCCCTCTAACAAAATAGCAAAAAGTTTTAAAATTGGAGCAGGCAAATGGCATTTAAAGAAATATGGTAAAGTATGGAACAGGGCTTCATGAATTTAAAAAAAAGCATCAGTTTGAGAAACCATAAATAATTTTCTTAGCAGATATACAAGAAAAAAACTGACCATTCTTAGCCATGCAGCACGAAGACGGGGCTTTAAGGAACTAACATAAAGAATGAATCCTTTATGGTGGGATACAACAGGGAACATCTTACTAACTCATGTTTGACTTCATTCACCATGATCTTTGGCCAACGTTGATGCTCCTCCTTTCCAATCAAAGATCCCTGTGGAAAAGTACAAGGACGTTTGTTAAAGACAGGATCAGATTTGTACAGTGTCTCACATAAGGAATGCTTGCTAACAGTCACTTCCCAGCCAAAAAATGGTACAAATGGCCACTTGCAAGGCACAAGTTTTACCAGGTGGTTAATGGCATTGTAGTATAAAAGAATACAGTATGTATTTCTAAGATATATATTCATAGAATGATAGAATCCCTACAGCATGTAAGCATCTTTTTGGCCCATCAAGTCCACATTGACCCTCTGAACAGCATCCCACCCAGACCCACACCCCTGACCCTATCCCTGTTACCCCACATTTCCTGTGGCTAACCCACCTAACCTGCACATCCCTGGACCCTACGACGCCATTTAGCATGGCCAATCCACCTAACCTGCACATCTTTAGACTGTGGGAGGAAACCCGCACCAAATTTGTTGAAATATTGGTAGTTTTACAGTGAACAAGACCTGTAGCTCTTTTATTAGCTCAGACGCAACGCATTTACCTGGGGAATGTGCTATAGGCATGTTAGAGACTTGACTGCTCAGAACTTCATGTTCTAGTCTAGTTCACAATAGGTTTGCTTAATTAGTGATGAATTATTAATTAGAAAGGTATGCTTTCATTATTTCTGCCAGGGTAAAGTACACAAGAAACTCTATAGGAAGGAAACAAGTCAAGAGAAAGGACAGGTTAGGAAGAACACAATCTAAGAAATAAAAGCATTGATTCAATATCATTCATTGAGGCTTTTTCAAAATCTTTTGCATCAACAGAATACTTACTCGTATTGCTGCCTCTTGATAAGAAATATGTTAAATTTTCTTATGCTGATATGTGAAACAGATAAACAAGAACTAATTCTCACAAGTGATTATTATGCAGATGACAGCACTTGGCATATATCAATATTTCAGCAGATACCAAATAACGGAGAGAGGATAAACAAATGTTATTGAATAACATCTGGTGTAATCTCAACAGCTTGTTACCTTGACTTTGGAATTCTTTCAAGATAACTAATATTGTTTTCCAGAAAAAGAAGGTATTAATTATTCACAGAGTTGCCAATGAGACGTGACTGGATTAAAACAAAAAAAAGTTACAATTTTTTACTCTAGTTATGTTTCTGTTAAGTAATTATATATTTTGTGTTATTTCAAATATTTCATTTTCCATTTCTTGTCAATTTGAATGTTGTCATGTTCTGTGGAGATATCTATTTCTGTTGGAAAAAAGACAGGTCAAGAACCATTTTTAAATTGCCTAAGCTCTTCAAAACAGTTGTTTAGAGTTGTAGAGTCACAGAGTCATACAGCATGGAAACAGATCCTTTGGTCCAACTCATCTATGCTGACCAGGTTTCCTAAACTGAATTAGTCATATTTGCCTGCATTTGGCCCATACCCCTATAAGTCTTTCCCATTAATGTACCTGTCCAAAAATATTTTAGATGTTGTAACTATACTGGCATCTACCACTTCCACTGGTAGTTTGTTTCAATTATGCACACCCTCTGTGTGAAAAAGTTGCCCCTCTGGTCCCTTTTAAACCTTTCCCCTCTCACTTTAAACTTATGTTCTCTCGTTTTGAACTCCCTACCCTAGGGAAAAGACCATCACTATTCACTTTATCTATGCCTCGAATGTTTTATAATCCTCTGTAAGGTCACCCCTCAGCCCCCAAAGCTCCAGAGAAAAAACATCCCAGCCTATTCAGCCTCCCTTTATAACTCACACCCTCCAGTCTTGGTGGCATCCTTGTAAACCTTTTCTCTGCCCTTTCCAGTTTAATAACATCCTTCCTGTAGCAGGGTGACCAGAATTCTATGCAATACTCTAAAAGTGGCCTCACTAATGTCTCATTCAGCCAGAACATAATGCCCCAACACCTGGATTATTGCTCTGACAAATAAAGGCAAGTGTATCAAATGCCTTCTTCACCACTCAGTATACTAAGACAAAGAAAGCATGCTTTAAAATGAACTAGTCATTGTAAAATCTGAAATAGCTACTCTTCCTAAATGTATCCATAATAGATATATGGAAAACCTTTGGAAATGACTAGCATCCCTATTGATATAGGCTACATTTAAGTAGCAGCTACTGAGGTTGTATATCACTTAGAGCAATCCTAGAATTTAGTCTGATATACAAATGTGGAAATGATGCAAAATATAGTCAGTCAGCTCCTTTGAAACTTGGCAGCTAATTTCACTCTGATGTGGTACTGAGTTATGCATTATGAATTCAGTACACATTTTTAGTTATGGGTCAGCCCATCTCTGGTGGATTGCATTTGGAGTATGAGAATTGGCTTTAACATCATTCTGTTAATTAAGGTCTGTATCAGCCAGATCCCCAATTTCTTCGTAAGTGGCCTCTATTGACAAATCTATTTATGTGAATGCCAGATGAGCAGAGAATCGGGCTCCAGCTCCACTTTGACATTCTTACTTAAATAGACTTGGGCTTATACATGAAAACTGACCATTTGAGTAAAATCCTGATGGGGGTGAAGGTATTTGGCACACTTTCCTTCATTTGTCAATGCGTTGAGTATAGGAGTTGGGATGTCATGTTGCAGCTGTACAGGACATTGGTGAGGTCACTTTTGAAATACTGTGTACAGTTCTGATCTCCCTGCTTTAGGAAAGATGTTGTTAAACTTGAAAGGGTTCAAAATGATTTAGAAGGATGTTGTTGGGATTGGAGGGTTTGAGCTGTAGGGAGAGGCTGAATAGGCTGGGGCTTTTTTTTACCCTGGAGCATCAGAGGCTGAGGGGTGACCTTATAGAGGTTAAAAGAGGGGCATGGATAGGGTGAATAGCCAAGGTCTTTTTCCCAGGGTTGAGGAGACCAAAACTAGAGCGCATAGGTTTAAGGTGTGAGGGGACAAATTTAAAAGGGACCTCACACGGAGGGTTGTGCATGTAGGGAACAAGCTGCCAGAGGAGATGGTGGAGACAGGGACAATTGCAACATTATCTTGGCATCAAGATGGGTACATGAACATGAAGGGTTTTGAGGGATATTGGCTAAATGCTGGCTAATGGGACTGGGTCAGATTGGGGTGTCTGGTCGGCATGGACCATGTTGTACAACTCTATGAATCAATGACTAGTGGAAGTTTACCCCAGGAAGAGTCAGGAAAACTGGCCTGGATTTTCATACGTGAAAGTGGAAGTCAGGCAAATTCACAGCTCACAAATCCACCTGCCTCAGGAGAAAATGCCAGGAAAAACAATATTTACAAGTGGGCGACGATGGGGTGGCTGGCAGGGTGGCAGGCTCATGTTGCAGTTGGACCAGTTGTAAAAAGCTCAGAGGCAACTGCATGTGTTCCCAGGTGCCAGATTGGATGGTGTAAAAGAATGTCCCTCCTTCAGTGCTGTGAGATTTGCCCCACTTATAATGAGAATAAGTAAACCTCTCTTGTTTTATCTGCCCACTCATACACATTCTCCCCATGCCAACCCAATGACAACTTGTGCACTTCCACCTGCCCCAAATACCCAATGTATCTCCTATGCTAAGCTATGACATTTTAATTGCCACATGCTATAAGGAACCAATGAGCCACAGAGTGACAATAGGGTATGTCAAAAGAGCACAATAATTCATTGATAACTTTCCATTTTCTGAAAGAGAATCAGTAACTTCAATAAAAATGTTAATCATCCACTCCCTCAAAGTATCAACAGCAGAAATGGAAAGCACTTAAAACTTCTTTAGCTTGTATAAATAAACCTTGTGCAACGGACAGAAGAGATCAGGAAGCTAGATCTGTCAATCATGCAATGTTTCCCCAAGGGCTTAACTGTTTAAGCACTATAATGGATGTGCAGGCTCTCAGCCAGAAGTGCAGAGGCTTGGCTGAGTGCCCAGATATCCATTAGAGTGTTGAAACACCTGGCCTGGCTCCATGAAAATTGAGGAAGATTAGAACATGCCTGCCTGCACCAGGCCAGATGTGTAGTGTGTGGGTTTGCATCCTGAACAAGCCATCACCCTTAAAAGGCCCTAGTGAAAATCAAAACGTCCAGGAATAGATAATAAATCCTAGAATTGGGTCGAAGCTGCAATTTTCACCTCTCTGTGGAGTCTCCCTAACTCTATGAAAATCCCATGCTTTCTTCTCACAAACATAATTCAAGATAAAATATACACTATGTTCACATCAATTTTTGAAGTCTTATAACCTTGTCTAACCTTCTACACAGACCATACCAATCTTTATGTCACACACCCATTCATGCCTTTGTTAACAGAATAGTATGAAAGTGGGTTCTTGTCCTGCACATGGTGCTCCATCAGAGATAGGAAAACATATGATTGTTTATTGAATTATAAAATATTGCTCAGATCCAATTAGGGATATAATTATCCATCAAATCAATGGAGGAGTTAATTGACTCTGTTCCACAATATATAGGGTATAAGATGTTGTCTTTCTCTATGCAATATACAACTTTTATTGCAGCTATTTAGTTGTAGCCTGTATCTGGTAAGAATATCACTCATTTGCAAATGTATTTTGTATTTTTATCAGAAATATCATTAAACCATACGCCCATGCTTCACAAGCGTTATCATACATACAAACACCCACATGTAACCGGAGTACAATGGCAAAGAATAAGATAATTACAGGAAATATTGCCCAGAAGATGAAAGCATTGCAATGTTTTGCGTGGCTTTTCTTTGCAAGTTTGAATATTCAAATACTGCATAGCAACTGTACAAGTTCTTAATACAACACTTATCTGTAAAATTCTGCAGCATTTACATTAGTTCCCAAAATGACTGTCCTGTGTTCAGTAAACAGGTCAGAAGTCACATGACACAAGGTTATAGTCCAACATGTTTATTTGAAATCAAACGCTTTCGGAGCGCTTCTCCTTTGTCAGGTACAGAGCAGTGCTTTGAAAGCTTGTTATTTCAAATAAACCTATTGGACTATAACCTGGTGCAGAGTGACTTCTGAATTTGTCCACCCCAGTCCAACACTGCCACCTCCATATTCAGTAATCAGCATAGTCAATCATGATTTTAAACCCTCTTTTTCTGTCTGTACTGTGCATTTGCATCTTTTGAAATTTGGACTGGCATTAGGTCAATAATTGCCATTTTCAAACTTCATGAACCTGCCAG
Source organism: Rhincodon typus (assembly GCF_021869965.1). Lineage (NCBI taxonomy): Eukaryota > Metazoa > Chordata > Chondrichthyes > Orectolobiformes > Rhincodontidae > Rhincodon > Rhincodon typus. The sequence continues at coordinate 29,793,066 of NC_063350.1, forward strand.
TTATAAGGGTATTTCCAATGTGAATACAGTTGGTATTGTTTGAATTACCAATCTCTATAGTTTCTAAAACTATGAAAATTGCTAATTCAGTTTTGATTTTTTTTTAAAATCGGGTAACAGCAACCTGTTGGCTTAATTTTAAAACCTCTATATCTGCTATTATGACAAATAATGTGAATGAGAGCATTGCATTTACCAACATTGTCTTTATTTTAAACTTTGTAGATCACCATATATTATTTGTGTTAATTTGTTCTGTTGAAGTATGTTCCACTGAATTGTGTTTTAACAAATAACTATTCCAACAAATCATAATTTAGTTTGCATTCAGCCAAATTTCCTCCTCCCCTATATCACACAAAACAAAATCAAACTTTCAGTTACTACAACATGAAACAAGTTTTTCTTTCACTTATTGGCCAGTTTTGCACTAGATGAAATTTCAAAAACCTGTTGCAGTGCTCTGGTAGTCAAGGAGTAAAGTGTATCTTTATTTAGTGGCCGTTTTTGCTGTTCCCTATCCAATTAAGCAACCCTCCCCCAATTCACAGAATTGTTAGTTCAAGCACATGTTATGCAAGTCACTGGCAACACTTTATGCTGTGTCCTTTTGACCATGTGCTAAAATGGAATTATTTACGTCTCATGCATATTTCTTGCTTAAGCTACCAAAAATGGCAAACTGCGCAGTAGCATGCTAAAGGCACTAATACTATAGGGTGATTCACGACTGATAGAAAGATTTGATGATTCTGAACAGTGTTTCTTTACAAATATATATGGAAAGTTTTGTAATTTTTCCCCTCAACACTGTGGTAGGAAGCAATTACAGAAGGTGACCAAAGGATCACAGTAATAGCTGGCATTTAATCTGATTTCACATGCCTTTCTGACAAGTAATTCACTTCCATCTTCAGGTGTCTGGTATAGCCTAGGGCCCAAGGTTTATGTCAACGGAAAGGAAGGGCACTTGTGGTTAATCGTAAATTAAGTCTTGAGAGATCGAGTGATCTCTCTGGCAATGACTTCAGCTTTAACGCTGTGCAGTAGCATGGTAAATACTTTCAGCATTCTTTACAGGCCAGTTAAAGTTTACAGCTGGAGTGATGTAATTCACTGTCCAATCACACTAGAGGATTTTCATAAACACACAAACATGAAGCAAAAAGTAGTAAAATTAAATCAATTTGAAAAACTCTACACGGAGCAAATTAAAGATTAGGGCACATTATATAGGGTGAAAGGGGAAGGTAAAAATATAATGGAATAAACTTTGTTTAAATAAGTTAAAAGGTTAAAAAATTTTACTCATTTAGCAGCACCTCACGATTTTAATTTATTTTCAGGATAGTTCTATTACTCACTTAAATTCTATTAATTGCATCTGTGTTACCCAGTTACAGTTAATCGAGCAAGGTGTAAAATTGGAGTTTCTAGCACTGGTATGGCAGCATAAAAGTTGGAATTCTCACTGATTTCTATGATTGCTGTCTCTACAGGGAAGTGGGGCAATGGGGGTGTGATAGCCCTGAATGACAGATCACAGGATTTGCATACTAGTCTATAAAAGCTCAAGCTCCTGGAGTTGCAGCAGTTTCAATGCAGTAATGATGGTGAATGTTTGCATTAATGCTTTTGTAGCTACTCTTTAACTAAACAAAACACTTCAGGGGAGATGGTGGCATCGTCACTGGATTAGTAATCCAGAGACCTGTGTACTGGGGCATGGATTCAAAATCATTGAATTTAAATTTGAATTAATAAATCTGGAATACAAAGCTACTGGTGTCCATGACAACAATCATTGATTGTTGTAAAAGTCCACCTGGCTCACTAATGCCCTTTTCGGGAAGGAAATCTGACACCTTTCCCTGGCCTTGGCCGAAATATGATCTAGACCCAGAGCAAAGTGCTTGATTTTTAATGGCGTTCTGACAGGCCTTAGCAAACCACTCAGATTAATGGCAGGTAGGGATGGGCAACAAATGCTGTTCTTGCCACTAATCCCCACAGTCCATCATGAATAATAAAAAAAACTTCTTCAACCCGTTGAAAGAACATTTTTAAAGGCTTTGTTGAAAGAATTTAACTTTTATGTACTATTCATCTGATGTGAGGGTTTTCCTATGTTTAGCGAATTTAGCTTAACTGCCCTTTGAAGTGACCCAGCAAACCATGCAGTTAATCTCAAATACTACAAAGAATACTCAAGGCACAATCTTCACTGGTTTGGGAGTGGTTCAAGAAGATGACCCACAGGAGTGATTAGCAATAGTTAATAAAAACGGGCCTTGTCAGCATGCTTGTGTCTAAGGAAATTTTTTAATTGAAAACGTTAGTCGAACTGATGCTCACTTAAAGGCATTAACAAATGCATGTGTTGAATATAAGTAACATCTGCATATATTAAACATGCAGGGCAGAATTTATATTTTAGACTAAATATGGAGGTGGGTGGAAAAGCAAGTGGGATCTCTGCTCATTCTTCTGAGTTCATTAAATATTCTGAGCAGTTAAGCCACAGAGTGTTGTCTTGGGCAAGTGGGAGGCTCTGCCTCCTGCTGGGAGTTTCTGGGCTCCAACTTCCAGTCACAATACTTAGAAGCACCCAGATGGTATTTCACTCTCTATTAACCAGGAGCAACACTCAACTTCTGCTAGTCAACCCCCACCCAACCCTGCAGATGTCACAGACCCGAAAGGAGGTGGCACTGCTTTGTAGTGATGCCTCCCTAAAGGTTCTCTTGAAGGCTGTCCAGGAGAGAAGAAATTGTCTTTTCCTTAGGGATGACTCCAAAATGAAGATGGCAGCCTGGACTGAGCTTGCTGCAAATAAATGTCAACGCCTGTGCGTAGCTCAAGATGACCTGGTTCCAGTGCTGTAAGAAGATGAATGATGTGCTAATAAATGCAAAAGAGGCTCCTGACCGTGAGGATCAGGAAAAATGACCATCTTGGACAGTTCTGAGATCTGTAAATATTTAACCTGCCAGATGAATCAGAAATTTTTCCCCTGCCCAATTTAATTCTCCCACCTATTCTTCTCAAAACATTGGGAGTCTTGGAAAATTCTACCTGTAGAATCATTTTAGCCTGTCATATCAGTGCTGGCTTACTGAAGAAACAATGTCTGTAAGTTTATCAAGGGCCCACAATATTCAGGAAACAGTTCTTAAATTGATTTTCATTTTTTAAAAAATCTATTATGTCCATCTTTGTCTGACTGTTGGCTAGTTTCCAATCACAGTGTGCCTTTAAAAAGTTCTAGGGAGATCAGTCTTTCTCTGATTCAGCCTTCTAAACATTCACTGTTTTTGCTGAAGGAATGTTGGTTGCTATAGTAATTGGACATATTTTCCAAAGATGGTGTTTTATATTTAGTACCAGTCCATTGGGGCTTATCCAGGTGCAAACCAATCGCACTGCATGAAAAAAGTAGAGCATTTTTGAAAATGTGCAATGCCAAATTTAAGGTTTTTTCACATTTGTCCACTGGTGCCAGATTGATTCAGAGCTAGAGCACAAACTGCTTCACTCAATGATCTGCATATCTCCAGAGACTCAAAGCTGTCAGACCCAAATGCTCACTCTTCCAATGTTCTCAAATCCCAGGATTTCTACTCCTTGTACTGCTTGCAGTAGAAAGGATTCTGTGTATACAAGTACACAAATTACCTAAAGTTGATACAATTAGTGATTAGGAAGGCAAATGGAATGTTGTTTTTTTTCCCTCAGGAAATGGAATATAAAGTAGGGAAGCTTTGCTATAGTTGTGTTGGATGTTGATGAGATTGCATTTTGAGCTGTCTGTGCAGTTTTAGTCTTCTCATTTATCAAAGAATACAATTGAAGTAGAACCAGTGCAAAGAAGGTTCATTCGGTTCATTCCTGAGATGAAGAAGACGCCTATCCCTGCTCCTAATACATTTGTACCAACTTTTAAAAAAATTCATTCACAGGATGTCGCTGGCCAGGCAGTGTTTATTGCCCATCCCTAATTACCCCAGAAGGCAGTTAAGAGTCAACCACATTGCTGTGGGTCTGGAGTCACATGTAGGCCAGACCAGTAAGGATGGCAGTTTCCTTCCCTAAAGGACACTAGTGAATCAGGTGGGTTTTTACGACAATTGACAATGGATTCACGGTCATCATTAGATGATTAATTCCAGATATTTATTGAATTCAAATTGGAACCCAGATCCTCAGAACATTAACAGTCCAGTGATAATACCACTAGGCCATCGCCTCCCCTTCCCCCCACCCACCATCAAAACCCAAGCAACCATCTTGCCACAGTGTTTGTCTACACCCATCAATCTTCTTTCATAATCTTTTGCTTCCAAATTCAAGCTGCAACCAAATTCTATTAAACCACACTATATTTTACTGGTTGAAACCTTGCATCTCCACAATATGCTGATGGACCCTGTACTTAAACCTGCTCCACCAAGAGAAGCCCCAAATGCAGATGCAAAATCCAATACCAGTGAATGTTTCCAAGGCCCTGACACTTAATTTTCCAAATTATGGGCACTGTCAGACTGTTAAACCATCTTCTCACATTCCAGCTCTCTGATTAGCACTTTCTTCTCCAAATTGGAAGAACTGTCACAGACTAGTCAGGCAACAGCTTGACATAACTATATGTGCAGAATCAGACCTTTCAGCCAATTTCCAAGACTCCATCGCTCTTCCTGGGTGTATCATTCCCCACCAGAATTTGTGGCACAGAGTCATATTCGGTAAGGACAGAATGAATTTGCGAGTTCCAAACATTAACTCTGGACTCCATGAACTCACATGGCATCACACACAAGGAGGACCACCTGCTGTCCTTCCTCAGCTGATGAATCAGAACTGATACACATCGAATATCATTTGGAAGTAGCACAGAGAGTGGCAAAATGCATTCATTGGGGCACTTCGATGCTCATCATCACAGGGGGCTTGATAGCACCCAGGCTGACCAACCTGGTTCTGAGTGACATATCTGCCAGACCGGGCCTATGGGAGGTGGTGAGCAAGTCAGCAAAAGGTGAAAACCCTAATCTCTAATTCACTAATTGACCTGTTGCAGATGCAGCTATCGATGACAATCTTGGAAGGAGAGATCAATAATTTTGGAGATAAAGACCAGTCTTCAACACCAGTCAATCCTTCATTGTGTTATGTGGCACTGCCACTATGTTGAATGGGATGGATTCAGAAGAAATCTAGCAGCTCAAACTGGGCATTCATGAGGATTACAGGCTATCATTAGAGCAGTGTTGTATTTTACCACAATCTGTAATCTCAATTTTGTATAGCCCTTCACCCTACCATTACTATTATAAAGTCAATGGAGCAACACTGGTTTATAAAGATGCAAAAGGAGCATGTCAAGTACATCAACAGGACATTCCTAAAAGTGCCAACTTGGTGAAGCAGGTTGACTTTACCTGATTACCTTGAATTTATCCAAGTGTCCTACTATAACTTTTCAAATAATAGCTTCTAACATTTTCCCTATGACAGATGGTAAGCTAACTGATCTATAGTTGCCTGCTTTCTGTCTCTCTCTATTTTTGAATAAAGGAGTTACATTTGCAATCTTCCAACCTAGGGGGACAATTCACAAATTAAGGGAGCTTCTTCTTTCCTTCTATTTCCTGATTTATTGCTGCTTCTGAGATGTAACATATATCCCTCACATTACTATCTGATTTCATATTTCTAACCAGTTTCATCTTATTCATTTATTTTTTTTCTTTCTCTTTATCAATATTTTGGTCATTCTTTGCATATTTTTATATTCTGTCTGATCTTAGAATCATAGAATCCACACTGACCCTCTGAAGAGCGTCACATCCAGACCCACCAACTTGCCCTATCCCTGTAACGCTGCATTCTCCATGGCTAACCCACTTAGCCTCCAAATCTCTGGACACTATGGGCAATTGTCTAGTTAACTACAGAATGTGGGTCTATCCCTTGAAGTTTTTCTTACATGTTGAAATGTATCTATTCTGTATATTCTGAAATATTCCCTTAAATTTCTGCCACTACATCTCTATTGACCTATCCATTAACATTATTTGCCAATTCATATTTGCACTTACTTAAGTCAGAAAAGTAGTCTCAGACCCATTGCTCTCTCCCTCAGACTAAATGTAATATTCAATCATATTATGTTAGTTGCTACCTAGAAACACCTTCATTATGAGACCATTCAGTGGATAATCCATTTCTTGCCTGCTCTAGTAGGGTAAAGTAATTAGCTATTACTCATGAGGCACCATTGAGATCTCTCTGAAGATAGACAGGAGGAGAATTAATGCAAATCTAGCAAGGGGACAATGACATTGACTTCTATAAACTACCATTGCCAGTTTCCAGCCAAATTGATGCACCCTGTGGAGCCAAGAACTCATTGAGCACACTGGGTGCAACAAAGCTGATGTGCCTGACAGGTTATTGATTGGAATGCTAAAGAACTGTACTCTGAATAAGCAAAATAACAGAAGGTATCATTGCTTCCAAATATCATTTACCAAAAATAAAAACTGGACTCAAGCTTATTTTGGGTTTTGCCACAACCACTGAAATCTAGACTCATTACATTTTAGACTAAACAAGGACAAACATGTCAAATTCCAGATGTTTTAAAAAGTGTGACATAACAGCACTCTAGTAACATGGAGGTCAAAGGCGAAAAATTTCCAAAGGTTTGAAGCATGCCTGGCACAAAGTAATCTTGTGTTTGGAAAATCCTTCCTTCCCTTATAGGTCGGGATTAGGGATATGTGCTGATGATTGCCTTTCCATTTGCAACTCATCAGATAATGAAGCAGTTGGTGAAGCAATAATTGAAAAAATTTTCAGGCTAGGGCTGATAAGTGGCAGGTAACATGCCATACAAGTATCAGGCAATGACCATCTCCAATAAGAGAGATTCAGGAGCAGAAACCCCTACCATCAATATCCTGGATCACCATTAGGTGGATTGGCCACATAAATACTGTAGCCCCACGAATAGGACAAAGGCTGTAAAGTCCATGATAAGCAAGCTAACTTCTGACTGCCGGTGTCACTGAATCACTTACAACATGACTGTGATATGCTTTACACCACAAAGGGCAAAAAGGAGTGCTTGATTGGTGCCCCATATGCTACTTTAATCATTCCATCTCTCCACTAGTGCATAGTGGCAATAGTGTATGCCATCTACAAGATACACTGCAGCAATTCCAAGGCTTCTTTGACTATATGTTCCAAATTCATTACCTCAACTGTTTTGAGAGATAGCACAGCAAATGCAACAGAATCACCTTTTGAGTCATCCATCATCTCATCTTGAAAATATATCACTATTCTTCTAAGTGCCTCCTTGTACTTAATGAGATGATGCAAGTGTAGAGGTATCGTTCCTGGTTGGGTAATGTTCTGGAGACAAAGATTTGAATCATACCATGGCAAATGATGGAACTAAAACTCCAACAATGATCATAAAAGCATTGTAATAAAAACCCATCTGGTTCAATAATGTCCATCAGAGAAGGAAACCTGTCATCTTTACCTCATCTGGCCCTCATGTGTCTCCAGATCCAAAGCAATGTGGTTGACTTCCTTTTTCCTTTTAGGTAAAGTCACTATAGCCCTACTGAACCATAGGGCTGCTCTATTATTAGAGAGAGACAACTGGCGGTGGTTAAAACTGATGTTGAGAAGTCGAGTATGGTAATCTCTGCTGATGTGGGAATTAAACCCATGCTGTTGGCATCACTTTGCATTGCAAACCAATCATCCAGCCAACTGAGCTAACCAACCTCACTGTGTGGTGGATTCTTAATTGCTCCCTGAAATGGCCTAACAACCTATTCAGTTGTAAAAAAACCACTAAATGTCTCAAAGGAATGAAATTGGAAAGAGCAGTCATTATTGATCCAGGCAATGGAAATGATAATGGCAATGCCTTGCCAAGTCCTCCTTACTCACATCAAAGACTAGTACTAAAATTGGAAGTGTTTTCTTACAGACAAGTCAAGTAACAACCTGACATGTTCATGGAACTGTACCTTACAGATAAAGTACTATACACCATCATCTCTAATCCTGGATATGTCTTGTCCCGCTGGGAGGACAGTGGTATATAGTCAGGATGGAGTTTTTCTGGGAGTGCTCACATTGACTCTGGAGTATTAAAGCATCAGGTCAAACATGGGTAAGGAAACCTTTGGCTGATTACAATGTATGGCAGTGCTCATACACCCCTAAAAAATGGAAATATCAAAACTTTTCCAAGCTTTGGAACTGAAGGTGACAAGGACACAGTATACATCCTGATTAGGGAACTTCAGTGTCTATCATCAAAAGTGACTCAGCAGCAAAACTACTGACTGAGCTGATTGAGTGCTAAATGGTGAGGGAACCACAGAGGGAAAAATATACTTGACCTCATCCTCATCAATCCGTCTGTCACAAATGCATCTGTCCACGATAGTATCAGTGGGAGTGACCATGGCACAGTCTTGTGGTTACAAAGTCCTTTCCTCACATTGAGGATACTGATCCTCATGTCGTGACACTATCACCATGCTAAATGGGATAGATTTTGAACAAATCTAGCAACTTAAGTTTAGGCATCCATGAGATACTGTGTGCCAGTGTCTGTGTATCAGTAGCAGAATTTTGCTTGAATGTGATCTGCAACGTCATGGTTCAGTATATCTCCCACTCTACCATTTTCATCAAACCAGAGGAACAACCATGGTTCAGTGAAGAGGGTGTGCCAGGAGTAGCTCCAGGCAGCCCTAGATAATGAAGTGTCAACCTGATACAGCCACAATGTAGATCTTCCCTCCAGTATTCCTGAACTTCCCTGGCCAAACCGTTCTAGTTCAGCCTCAAAACTGGCGTGTACTTGACAATATGGAGAATTGCCCATGTTTATCCTGTACTCGAGAACAAATGCAAGCTGGACAATTACCATTCCATGAGTCTTTCTTGATCACCAGTAAAGTAATGGATGGGTTCATCAACAGCTATGATGAAGCACTTAGCAATGAGCCCTTGATGACATTCAGTTTATGTTTTGCCAGGGCTACTCAGCTCATGACCTCATTACAACCTTAGTTTAATCATGGGATAAGAATTCCAGAGGGGAGGTGAGCAACTGTCCTTGACATTTGACAGTGGCATCAAGGAGCCCCAGCAAAGTCCAAGTCAGTGGGAATCAGAGTTGGGGTGGTGGGGGAGGGAGGGGTCTGAGGGGGAAAACTGTCTGCTCATTAGAATCATCCTTAGCTCCAAGGAAGAAGGCTGTGGTTTTTGGACGTCAGTTATCTCAGTACCAGGCCATTTCTGCAGGAGTTCCTCAGGATAGTGACTTCAAATTAATCATCTTCAGCTGCTCCGTCAGTGATCTCCTCTCCATCATAAGGTCTGAAGTGGAGTTGTTTGCTGATGATTGTGTAAAATAAAGCACCATTCCTGACTTCTCAAATACTAAGTAGTTGATGTCTAAATGCGACAAGATTTGGCTAGGGCTGAAAAATGGCAAGTAACATTTGTGCCACATAAGTGCCAAGCAATGACCATTTCCAACAAGAGAGAATTAGGCCATCATCTCTCAATATTTAATGGCACTGCTACTGCTGAATCTCCCACTAACAACAACATGTAGGTATCATTGATCAGAAACTGAACTGGACTAGCCATATAAATACAGAGAGCAAGTCTGATGTTAGGTTTACTGCAGTGAATAAGTCACCTCCTGACTCCCTGAAGCTTGTCCACAAGGCATATGTCAAGAGTGTGATAGAATACTCCTAAACTTGTCTGGATGAGTGTAGCTCCAACAAAAATCAAGAAACTTTACACCATCCACAACAAAACATCCAGCTTAACTGACACCTCCATCCAACACCTTCGACATTCACTCCCTCCGCACATTGGCAGCAGTGTATACCATCTACGAGATGCACTGCAGAATTGCACCAAGGCTCCTTAGGCAGCATCTTCCAAACACAGAACAATTACTGTCTAGAAGGAGAAGGACAAGAGTAGCCAATACATGGAAACACCACCAACTGCAGGTTTCTCTCCAAGCATCACACCATCTTGACTTGGAAATATATCATTGTTCCTTCACTGTCACTGCGTCAAAATTCTGGAACTCCATCCCTATCAGAATTGTGAGTGTACCTATACTAAATTGATTATAGCAATTAAAGAAGGAAGCACACTTTTTGAAGGGCAGCTAGGTGTGAGCAATATATGCTGACCATGCCACCAAAGCCCACATTCCCTGAATAAATAAATACAACACATTTTATAATTGCTAAGCCAAAGTCCTGGATCTCGATGCCTATCAACTAAATGGATCTATCCATATCACGTGTATTGCTTTGGTTCAACTAGACAGTTCGTCACCAACTTCTCAAGGGAAATTAGGGATGGGTAATAAATGCTGACCTTGACAACAACTCCCACATCCCATTAACAATAATATTGAATTTTACTCCTCGTCTGTCTAGTAAGGTATTCTGCACATCTTGTTTGTATCCTGGGCTTTAAAAAAGTTAACAGATACAAATGAGAATATTAATCCAAAAAAGATTAATAATTCAAAAGTGGTTAGCTTTATAATTTTACAGAAAACAGGGGGAAGTTATAAAGTTTGATTCCAAACCCTTCCATAATAGAATATGAGTTCTTCAGTCACTATAAGTCGGTAACTCTAATAATGGTATATGCTACATGAAATAACACCCTCTTATGTGCAGCATGACCTCAAATATTATGAATAAATTAAAAGTAAATTTCAGGATGTTATAAAAGTTAAATGTTGCTATTAAAGAGATAGTAGGAACTGCCGATACTGGAGAATCTGAGATAACAAGGTGTAGAGCTGGATGAACACAGCAGGCCAAGCAGCATCAGAGGAGCAGGAAAGCTGACGTTTCGGGTCGAGACCGTTCTTCAGAAATGGGGAAGGGGAAGGGGATTCTGAAATAAATAGGGAGAGAGGGGGAGGCGGATAGAAGATGGATAAAGGAGAAGATAGGTGGAGAGGAGACAGACAGGTCAAAGAGGCGGGGATGGAGCCAGTAAAGGTGAGTGTAGGTGGGGAGTTAGGGAGAGGATAGGTCAGTCCAGGGAGGACGGACAGGTCAAGGAGGTGGGATGAGGTTAGTGGGAAGGAGATGGGGGTGGGGCTTGAAGTGGGAGGAATGGTTAGGGAGGCGGGGACTAGCTGGGCTGGTTTTGGGATGTGGTCAGGGAAGGGGAGATTTTGAAGCTTGTGAAGTCCACATTGATACCCTTGGGCTGCAGGGTTCCCATGCGAAATATGAGATGCTGTTCCTGCAGCTTTCGGGTGGCATTATTGTGGCAATGCAGGACGCCCAGGATGGACATGTCGTCCAAGGAGTGGGAGGGGGAGTTGAAATGGTTCGCGACTGGGAGGTGTAGTTGTTTGTTGCGAACTGAGCGTAGGTGTTCCGCAAAGCGGTCCCCAAGCCTCCGCTTGGTTTCCCCGATGTAGAGGAGGCCACAACGGGAACAGCGGATACAGTATACCACATTAGCAGATGTGCAGGTGAACATCTGTTTGATGTGGAAGGTCTTCTTAGGGCCTGGGATGGGGGTGAGGGGGGAGGTGTAGGGGCAGGTGTAGCACTTGCTTCGGTTGCAGGGATAAGTGCCGGGTGTGGTGGGGCTGGAGGGGAGTGTGGAGCAGACAAGGGAGTCACGGAGAGAGTGGTGCCTCTGGAAAGCAGATAAGCGTGTCTTTGGTAGTGGGGTCAGATTGCAGATGGCGGAAATGTCGGAGGATGATGCGTTGGATTCGAAGGTTGGTGGGGTGGTACGTGAGGACGAGGGGGATTCTGTTTTGGTTGTTATTGCGGGTAGGGGGTGTGAGGGATGAGTTGCGGGAAATGCGGGAGACATGGTCGAGGGCATTTTCGACCACAGTGGAGGGGAAGTTGCGGTCCTTGAAGAAAGAGGACATCTGGGATGTTCGGGAGTGGAAAGCTTCATCTTGGGAGCAGATGTGGCGGAGACGAAGTAATTGGGAACAGGAGATGGCCTTTTTGCAGGAAGGTGGGTGAGAGGAGGTGTATTCTAGGTAGTTGTGGGAGTTGGTAGGTTTGAAATGGATATCGGTTTCTAGGTGGATGCCAGAGATGGAGACAGAGAGTTCCAGGAAGGAGAGAGAGGTATCAGAGATGGTCCAGGTGAACTTAAGGTTGGGGTGGAAGGTGTTAGTGAAGTGGATGAACTGTTCGAGCTCCTCGTGGGAGCACGAGGCGGCGCCGATACAGTCATCAACGTAATGGAGGAAGAGATGGGGGATAGGCCAGTGTAGCTTTGGAAGAGGGATTGTTCCACGTATCCTACAAAGAGGCAGGCATAGCTTGGGCCCATGCGGGTACCCATGGCCACCCACTTTGTCTGTAGGAAGTGGGAGGAATTGAAAGAGAAGTTGTTGAGGGTGAGGACGAGTTCAGCTAAGCAGATGAAGGTGTCAGTGGAGGGGGACTGGTCGGGCCTGCGGGACAGGAAGAAGCGGAGGGCTTTTAGGCCATCTGCATGGGGAATGCAGGTGTATAGGGACCGGACGTCCATGGTAAAGATGAGGTGTTGGGGACCGGGGAATTGGAAGTTCTGGAGGAGGTGGAGAGCGTGGGTGGTGTCACGGACGTAGGTAGGGAGTTCCTGGACCAAGAGGGAGAAAATGGAGTCGACGTAGGTGGAAATAAGTTCGGTGGGGCAGGAGCAGACGGAGACAATGGGTCGACCAAGGCATTCAGGTTTGTGGATTTTGGGAAGGAGATAGAAGCGGGCGGTGCGGGGTCGGGGAATGATGAGGTTAGAGAGAGCTGGTGTCTGGCCTCGGCGATGTAGATGTTGCTATTAAAGGCCTTTTCTGCTGTTTTACCCTACTGATGTCTTGCCTATCTGAGACATTTCTCCTTGTTAAACACTTCTCATTCTGGAATGTGCAACCCAACTAACTCCATGTTTTGCCACTGTCAAAATATACATAAGCTTTTATTTTCAATTCTGATTAAGACAAAAAGTGAACTGTTTGAGCATCACAAGTTATATTAAGGGCCTAGACAAAATTTGAGCAGAATCATCCAACTGCATGCGACATGTACATTCAGTGGTCAGGTAATGAAGTGACAAGAATTTGTCTTCAGCCATAATTTTTGTTAATGAGTTTACTTTAACTATATTCTAATCATATTAAAAGGATTATTTTGAAAAGCTGAATGGTAGGACCAATGTCATATGCAAGATTCCCTGCAGAGACTGTGACAAACACTGCATTGGACAAACAGGAAGGAAATTAACAACAAGGGCACACGAACATCAATTGGCTGCAAAAAGACACAACCAATACTCACTTATCTCTACCCACATGGATAAGGACAACCACCAATTCAACCAAGATCCTGGGACAAGCAAAGCAGAGACAAGCACGGGAATTCCTAAAAGCCTGGCACTCCATGAAGAAAGCCATCAACAAACACATAGAGCTCGACCGCATATACACTCCACTGTGAAGGAAAACCGGAAATGAGGTAATCCAGCTCAACGGACTCCAGAGTTTAAATAACTGGCTGGAAAACATAACAGCGCTTCATTGGAGGCTACACTGATGATGTTACCCAGCAGGGTAATGAAACGTCTGCGAAACAACAAACCAGCTCGGCGAGCCAACCAACTACAACATCCACAACCCGAGCTACAAATCTACTCTAAAACCTTAACAGTTAATGGTGACTGACAGTTGATGTAATAGGCAGAGCACCATTTTTGACTTGATAGCAGCATCCTTTTAGCTAGCTTTAACCATTGTTCACACTTTTGGGATACCTTACACTTCAAGGCTAACCCTGTTCTTTGGATTAGAGCCAACAATGATGGCCTTAAACCCATGCATGATTTTGTGTGATATACAGTGAAAAATAATATAACTAGGGTAACATTTAACCTGCAGAATGCCTTTAATCTGACCTATTTCAGCTTCAGGTTTCTACAGTGAGTAAATAGCTTGGGCCCTTTTTATGAACGTGTCATAAAGGCCAGCTATATAGCGCATGCAACTCTAGGAATCCCAACTTGTACAGTAAAGGTAAGTTTTCATTAGACATTAGTAGAGACCCTCTCGCCCGATTTCTCAACTAGAATATCAAGGAAAGGGAGCCACTAGATTGCTCCATTTCAAAAATACATTTGATACAGGCTGGAAATACAGGCTAGAATCTGATCAAACACATAAGGCAATTCTTATATGCAGCTACCGAATCTAAATAAAAAAGTGACAGAACTGCAGATGCTGGAAATCAGAAACAAGAACAGAAATTGCTGGAAAAACACAGCAGGCCTGTCAGCATGTGTGGACAGAAGTCTGAGGAAGGGTCACTGGACCTGAAACGCTAAGTGTGATTTCTCGCCACAGATGCTGCCAGACCTGTGAGTTTTTCCAACGATTTCTGTTTTCGAACCCTATGTCAGAATATGCGAGGTATAAGAGGCTAAGTATCAATGAAGACAGGTTTCTCATCGAGCCCAACAGAGATGTCTGTGGAAGCTGGGCCCAGCAGGGATATAATGGCAATATTAACTGGTGCATTCTCTATTGCAATTCCTCTACCAGTCAGAGTCTACTTGCCAACCAATTAGCACACTCCTTTCATTCAGTACAAATGTTGTTTTGCCTTGACCTTGGTACTTCTTATGAAATGGCCTGATTTGTGCAAGATGAAAGGACAAAATATGTCCTTTTTCAGCAATACTAATGAATTACAGACAATTCTTGGATTCATGCATGCTGAGGTACATTTTTTATTTCTATTCATTTGTGGAATGTGGGTGTTGCTGGCTGGCTAGCATTTCTTGCCCATCCCTAGTTGCCCTTGAGAAGGTGGTGATGAGCTGCCTTCTTGAACTGCTGCAGTCCTGCTTCTGTGGGTTGACCCACGGATGGTGGTTAGATTGTCTCGTGTTGGTGATGGTCATAGCCTGGCATTTGTGTGGCACGAATGTCACTTGCCACTTGTCAGCCCAAGCCTGGATATTCTCTATATCTTGTTGTATTTGAACATGGACTGCTTCAGTATCTGAGGAGTCACAAATGGTGCCAAGCATTGTGGAATCATTGGCGAACATCCCACTTCTGATCTTATGATAGAGGAAAGGTCATTGAAGCAGCTGAAGATAGTTGGGCCTAGGATACTACATTTGTATTAAAACATATTTCTTTGTTTCCAAGAAAAAATAGTGATGGCCCAGACTAGTGACATTTAGTATTACAGTCCCTTAGAATCAGCAGTGGTACTGGTTATACACCAATAAGGGATTGTGTAGGAAATCCTCAGAGAAAGAAAAAGCCCTCGTTATTTTCAGAACAGATTATTCTGTTGGTCACTGTATATGAATAAAGTAAAAATTGGCTGGAAAAATGATTTGTGATGCATGTGAGGGTTGTGATGCATTCACTCCCCTTCCCTTCTCTGCTTGAGACATAAATTGAGGTGGGAATTTCACCTTTGCTGCTCAGCAATTGTTTTTATCTGAATCCTGACGTTGTATGGCCTTGAAATAGGAATGCAAAGTTCTGGCCTTAAGGTTTGATAGACCTGCAAAATTTAGTATAGTTTAGTGAAAAATTTGCATATTTAATATGAATCCATTCACAGCAGAACAAATATCCTTGTACCATTCCAGCACAAGGTGTAACATTTAAGCATGCAAATTGTATCTACTTCTCTTCTTTATTTCAAATTTACAATATTTGACAGTTTTTCTGCTTAAAAATACAAAGAGGAAGATATTATTCTTGACCTACCGTGGATAATTACTGCAAGCTCTTGCCTAAAGAATGGCCATTTGAATGATGTAGAATGGACAAACATTTGCTGACCCTTCCTCCATCAGGGTGAATGCATTGAGGAGAGGAAAAGCAAGGGTATGTGGCTTGATTAAAAATGAATTAAGAACAAAATAAGGTGTTAGCTGTGGCTTGTTTACTAGCACTGTCCTCAGAATCTGAAGTTTGTGGGTTCAAATCATACTTGCAGCAACTTGACCATGAAATCCTGAGAGCATACACTCCTAATCAGCACTGGGGGTAGATGCTAAACTAAATCTGCCCTCACAGATGGATATAAAAGAACATATGGTCCTAATCAAAGGGGAATAGAGAAGGGTGGTCTGGTGTATTGGTCAATATTTATCCCACAATCAACATTTCTATAAAGAGACTGATTATTTGGTCATTATCACATTTCTGCTTGCTATTGCAGCTCTTACTTTACCACAATGACTACATTTTAAAAGTACTTAGTTGTCTGTCGAGCCCATTGAGATATTCTATGTTAATGAAAGGTGTTATACAAATGCAAGTTTTTGTTACCGTGAAAGGATTTGTATACATGTTGACAATTTTTCGTGATTCATTGCTTCAATGATATTGCTTTTATCTAACATTCTTATTTAATATTTATGAATTGAATGCTCTAAACAATTCACTCTATACCAGAGCAATTTTTTTACAAGCATTCTTCTCGAGATTTCTCGAAGACTACTTATTAACTTTTGGGGAGAGCAATTGTTTTTCATTTTCAGGGCCGATGTTTTAATTCTGACTAACACCTTTATTAGGTGAAGTGCAGCCACCTAGCGACAATACTTTCTTTGTACGTGTGTTGACATGTGGGGCAGTTGGACTGACAGAAGCAGTACAGAATAATTCATCAACACCCTCATTAGATATCAATTCTCCATTAAACGTAAAACTAAAGCACACGGGGAATCTTAAATATTGTACTGTCCAGGAAATTAAAATTTGACACAAGATGACAAGCACAAGATAACCACAAAACATTTGCTTCACATGGCAGCTCCCCCCTCCCGACTTTGAAGGCACTGTCTACCCTCCCCTTTGTAGCTACTCAATTCTAACTTCACCATTGCTATCACAGCTTCATTTGGCAGACTCTCGATCACCCACCTCTGTCTGACAGACTCTCACTCCCTACAGCCTTCATGGAAGACTCTCTCTGCCCCCTGGCATCAACTGGCACAATGCTGCTTCCCTTGCCTTATCTAATAGTTTCAAACTTCCCCTGGCCTTGCTTGGCAGAGCCTCGGCTTCCCCTTTCTCTAGGTTTTGCTGGGAGACTCACGATCCCCTCCACTTTTCCCCGCCAACATTTGTTCACCACTTCTACAACCATATTTTTGTTGCTTCTCCAATCACAAGCTATTTCCCTCCCATGTTTGCTGCCGATAAGGTTCATTAGTGAACCTAATTGGCAGCAAATGCCAGGGAACAGCATCTTGTAGTTGAAGGAACAGCTCCTTTTAAAATGTCTCAGTTCCAGGTACAACCCATGTTTTTTTTTCCTGATTCTTTGCCCCTGTATTAACGTTTCCTGGTTACTTTGGAGTTTTGGCATCAATTTCCTGTCAATGCTATCAATTTACACCCACCTTGAGGTCAGGTTCAGTGTCCGAGATGCTAACATGCCTAGCACTAGCAGGATTAATGTCCCATTGAAACTTTTGCTACTCAGCTTATAACTAGCCATTGGGTTTTCTTTTTCATTTGCCAGATTATTGTTGATAGAGATACAAGTTGATAATGTTAGTAATGGCAATGCCAAAGTAGAGAATTTGACTTCTGTGATGTTTCATGGTCACATTTGTATTGTTAAATATCCCACAGCATTTTAGTTTAATTTGACACTCTTCTTTCTAATATGTATTCAATGTATAAATTAATTGTAAAACAACACTGATTAAAACATTTGGCATGCTCTTTTTTAATAAAAAGACGCATTGATTCAAGAAGCTTAGCATTATGTAAGAATATATGAAGCAACAGATTTTAACATTTATTGTAATTGGATTCATTTCATTGTTACATGATGATGATTGCCTGGTGCCTCTCTTAATGGGAGTCCTGCATTGGTTGTTGATTGATTTCAAGACCATACTTGATTTTGTTCAAATAAGGGCTGTTCTGGGCAGATTAAAAGGCATAATTAGTCATTTATCATTCAAGGTGCTCACCATGTAATGTGTTAGAGAGCTCAGGAGGCAGGAATGTAATTGCATTTCTGAAGAAATAATGGCACCCTGCTTGGCTGGTTTTTGCTTGAATAGACTCAATTTTGTTCCAGTACAGTTGGGCTTGAAGATGTCAATGTACGATGTAAGCAGAAATGAATCATTAATACCTCTTATTTTTATTGCCAAGGTGACCTTGGAAACACTTAAAGGAGCCTACTATACAGTAGATTCACCAAAAAGATGATTTCTGGGTTAAGGACACTGAACAGTTAACCACTTTCAGTCTGAGTCAGAATCTCTGGGCCAGTGTTCAAAAATTGCACAGAAGAAGGGCTCATGGTCCATTCTGTCCATAACAACTACCATAGATCGTGGCATATAAGTTGACATGCTGTATAAGATGACCACATATTAACAGCACCAAACTTTATTTTTAGGCCTATACTCAGAATATAAGTTGACCTTTTTCTGCTAAGAAATGCAATACTCATGTTAGATTCAGTCTCAAATTTCCTCACTTATCAGTCAATACCTAGGAGCAAGCAAGCTATATAGGTCACGTTTCTAAGAAAGTGCACAGGAGTTTGAGACATGCTCACATAGAGAGCAAATGGCAGCCAGAAATGGATTCCCCAACAAAAAGAACAAACCTTATGAAAACCAAAGGTGGTAACATTGTAATGTTCCTCAAATAATTGGGGAGGCACGGTAACGAAGTGGTTAGCACTGCTACCTCACAGTGCCAGGGACATGGGTTCAATTCCACTCTTGGGTGACTGTGTGGGCTTTGTCTGGATGCTCTGGTTTCCTCCCACAATCCAAACCTGTGCAGGTTAGGTGGATTGACCATGCAAAATTGCCCATAGGGTCGAGGTTGTGCAGGTTAGGTGGATTAACTACTGCAACAATGAATTTCGGTGTTGGTGAAAAACTGATGTGGAAAGGAAGAAGGAATCAATGGGACAAAATTAAATGTATAGTAACTATCAAATGTAAAACCATACCCAAAATCAAGTTTACTGTATGAGTTTTATATGAGATATGCATGCTCATGACAACAGGTGGATGGATGAGGATAGAGTGAATTTGTGGATAATAATGTGTGGATAGGCACCCCAGTGGCTAATGCAAAGTGTACAGTTTATTAGTTTAGAATATGTTCAGATCCCAGGTAGATATAAAAATCAAGAGATACTTGCGAAAAAATAACATCCAAATTGCAGTTATACTAGAGGGTCTTTTGACTGCAGTCAACCTTTGGATGTGTGCCATAAGGTATTCAAAGATTATTTTCAGGCACGACAGAAAAGACATCTTCACAAAGAGTGGAGATATGTATGCTACACTGTTTGATGTATTGTGTCAATCTGCCATCAAATTATGAGACGCTAATAATGTATAACCTGTCATCAGACCATTCAACAAATTTGGATGATCCAAATCAATGATGTTTTGCTGTGGAGGGATGCTTCTGAAATTTAAAGTGCCAAACCCAACCCAAAGTAGTATCCTTATGATGATATCATAGCCAAAGTGACTCAGAATGAATTTGATGAACTCTATGCGGGAAGAAAATAATCTGACTGGTTTTAAAACATTGTGATTGTGGTTAAAGATATATTTTTAAATTAATACATTCAATAAAACATATCACTGTAATTTAATTAGAATTACTAATAGTTTTGCATTTCAAAACATTCATGAACCCTGGCAGTTCACCTTTTATACTCGGTAGACATATCAAGTTGAGCTTTCTTCAACAATTTTTCAAGGCTTCTTTACTGTGATCTATGATATTTGAATGAGTTATTTAAGTTGGTTCCACATGTCAGTCTTTTGCCCCACAACTCTGCAAATTAATTATTTTAAGTGTATGTCAATTGCCATATGAACATGAGAAATAGGAGCAGCCAACTCTATTCTAATTTATTGACACCCCCGTGCCTCCAACTTCTCCCTCACCTTTGATGCTCTGCATTGCCTTTAACAGGTTTTGCATGCAAATTAATCAATTGGGGAAAACAGTGAGTTACCAATGGTGGTTAATAGGTGAAAAAATACCACCAGTCATTTGGTGATAGGAGAAAACGTGTTCATTGGTGTGTGAAACCACTTATGAATATATAATAAAAGGATTGGAGCAGGAGTAGGCTATTCCGCCCTATAAGCCCAATTCACCTTTTCAATGAGCTTATGACTGATCATCTATTTCACCATCATTTTCCTGTGCCATCCCCATATCCTGTGATGTTTCTTAATATTTAAAAATTTATTGATCTCAGTTTTGAATTACTCAATGACTAAATCTTCACAGCCCACTGGGGCAAAGAATTCCAAAGATTCACCACCCCCAAGACAAGAGATTTGCAGTGTTAAATGGCTTGCCTCTTACTGTGAGACATTATCTACTGGTTCTAATTCCGCCAGCCGTGGGGAAACATCCTTCCTCCATCTACCCGGTCAAGATCTGTACAAATTATGTATCGCCTCTCATTCTTCTAAATTCCGAAGAGTAAAGGCCCAGTCAGTTTAGTGGCATTGGAGCATGAGTAGGCCATTTAGTCCATTGAACTTGCTCTGCCAATCAATCAGATCATGGCTGAACAACTAACTCAGCAGCACTTGCACATGTTCATTATAGGACAATCTCTCCATCCCAGCAATTAGTTTGGTGAGCCTGTATTGCAGCCCCTCCATGGGAAATATGTCTGTCCACAGGGAAGGAGACTAAAGCCGCACACAGTACCCCAGGCGTTGTCACACCTAGTCTTTATATAATTGCAGTAGGAGATCTTTACCCCTATTCTCAAACCATCTTGTAATAAAGGCCAACATAACATTTGCCTCTCAATTGCTTGCTGTATCTGCATCTTATTGCAGTGGTCAGGGAGACACACAGTAGCTGACTGAGTGACCCTGCATTAGAAAATGGATGGTGCTGGAAGTCCCCCTTTGCATCTGAACTACCTAACAACAACACCCCCCTCCCCACCCAACCTCACTGGTAACCTCCCATCCCTTAACCCCATCCATTCAATGTGTGCAAGGATCCAATGGTGGTAGCTTCAGGGCATTGCAGTGCTCCCAGTTGCACTGCTGGCAATAGAGAGCTACCAACCTCTGATTAGCGGCTCTCAGAGGTGGCATTTCCACTCCTGTTCTACTCAGATGCCTGACTATGTCTAGATAAGTACCAGTTTAACATGTCATTTTGTCAGACCTTCCCAAGAAAATCAATATAAGGGCTCTGCTGGTTATTCAGCTGGTCAGCGAGGACCCGCACTGCTGCAATTAAATGCTACACATTTACTCTGTATTTCTCTCTGCAGATGCTGTCTGACCTGCTGAGCTTTGCCAATCTTTCCTATTTCAGTTTTATATTAACTGTAGTTAAAGCTATATTTCCTCTTTGGTCATTCTAGTTTTCCAGTTTAGATGTCATGCTCGTTATATAAGTATTCAGAGCAAGATAACATCCTATAAGAGAGATGAGGCTGCAGCTCTTTTTCTAAAATATTTGTCAATGATATTCAAACATTATAAAATTTCTGCATTGTAAAAATGTAACTTTACAAATTTCATTTCTAAAACATACACATGAATAATGGTTTACAGCACAATCCACCATTAGCTACTAACCACTTAGAAAAATTATGAGGGAGATGACAAGATTTACAAGACCAATGTACTCTTAATAAGGGCGTAACTAATTTTCCACTTTTTTTTATGCACTTCTTGGTGTAGGCATTTGAAAGGATTACATATAAAACATGTTTATGTACAAAAACCAATCTCTTTGTAAAAGTTCTGCCTGACATTTACAATAATCGGATTGTTCAGGATTGCATAAAGCGTTTAGATTGAGATATTTACAATATACTGACTAGACTGCAAAATATAAACAATAGATTAGTTTGCACACTGGTAAAATTACAAAAAACTGATGTACTAGAAATGAAAATTTGAACAATATCATCAGTAAACTTGGGCTTTTACAAATGGGGTACTCACACTAACAACAATTTGATTCCAATTCATTTCTTTCGTTTGCACTGAAATTTAAGGCTAAGATCAGAATTATTCTACTTATTGTTGCATAATCTTATTGATTGTTGAAAAAATTGCCTTGAGGAGAAAGAATTTTTTTGATTGTGTGAAACATGAGCTCGGGATTGGCAGTGGGAAAGTGGGAAGTAGTTAAAAACAAATCTAGAAGTAAGGATACAGTGAGTTTTAAAAACTAACCTGTTTTCTGGAGCCCTTCGGTTCTGTTGGCAGTGTGGAATGTGTCTGAACAATCCCAAACTATTTCCTCACAGGAATCCCAAATCTGCAACTGGTGATGTCACATTAATGTTCATTAAATAAAATAAAGGGGGCTAAATTTTCCGTCCTCCTGGGGTAGTTGCAAATTGTCAGATGGTGGTCATGGAGAATCATAAAATAGAGCTCTGAGCCCCGCATGTGTCTTTCTCAGTGTCTACTTCCCCATCCCTGCCCTCACCACAATTTTACCACTGACAGAGTAGGTATTGACAGCGGCATCTGTGGGTCAACTGAAATCTGCAAGTGGACAATTGATGGGCAATTAAGAGGGTTCCTCCTGTTCCCCTGGGATTTAACCTGCAGAGAAAGAAGGTTACATTGAAGCAGCAGTTTGGACAACTTGAGTGAGTGAAAGGGCAAGTTTGGAGGTGCCTATTTAATGGTCATCTTGTGCCCATTGGAGGATACCCACCCTACATTGAACTGTTATGTTTCAAAAAATTGGAGACTGATATGAAGTTGTAACATCTTTGAATTGAGCATGGTCCTTGCTACTTGTGCCTCCCCCCTCAAGAAGCCAGTACAGAAGACGTGGCATCAGAATTGGAGATTTTCTAGTGAAGCCCTAGGACCTATACAAGGTGCAGAGTTTTCCCCTCTCTAGATTGGGTGAGTTAGCCCTGGAGATATACTAACCACCTTCTCTGATGGTGGAAATGTTGAATAAAATTATTTTGCGCATGGTGTTTTTCCTGAGTCCCTACACTTACACACACACAACACGGGTGCTGTGGGGAAAAATAAGCAGTAGTGTGGGGAAAGAAATAAAAACTAAACACCTTCTCTCTACCACACCAAGTAAGAGCTGGGCAAGTAGTTCCACTGGGGACTGGCAATGACATGCCAAAAATTAAGGCCTTGAGTGGTCAATTAATGGTCATCTGAGGACGTCAACTTGTTATGGTCTTGTTTACATGGCTTCTAGAGAAGTGAGAAAAGTGGCTAGGTTCCTCACTAGAAAGCCAGGGCGATCTACCTGCTGGTTGAAGGGAGAGGCCTCCCATTCACTATGATGCGGGGGCAATTGAAAGCAGAGATGGGAGTTAACTAGGTAGCTTCTGAAAGCCACTACCTATTCTTGACTCTGACTCCTCTGAACCCCTTCTGCAAAAGCAATAAAAAATCTTCTCACAACTGAATCTTTTGAAAAGTAGGCTTTGACAAGTGGTCCATAAGACCCAGAAGCTCCACTGTTGAGGTCTGTGATAGGCTAAGTAGATTAGCAATGCGTATTTAACAAGCTGATTGGCAGGTGATCCAGTGAGCTTTCCCAGTGATGAGTGTGTGAGTTAGTCACCACTGGACATACCCAGCCCTATTCTTAGTCAAAAAGGCAGAGAAACATGGTCAATGTCATATTGCAAAAAATCTTCCCTTTTGGTAAGATTCTGCTTTCACAAATTTACCTCAAATATTGACATTATTGTGCGGTTCAGCATTTGATTTCTCAACATCAGGAACATCATTTGAGTAACTCATGCCTGATCTGGCTAATGCTACCCATAAGCATATTAGCAGGTTGCAACATCAAAATGGTTGAAAAAAGAATAATTATTTGCTGTGGATTCAAAAGAGTTATATATCATGTCCAATATTCAATTCTGACACACGTCAGTGGAACAGTTTTTTGTGTTAATGATAGACAGTAAATGCACAGTGACTGTTCAATTTCATTAGCACTATAATAAATGTTGCAAATAGGAATGTAAAATAATGTTTCAGTGTTAGTACTCAAGAGTATATATACAAGTGACACAGTTACTACTTGAATTGGTTACTGGTTCAGTTTCCCTTGCAAAAGTCTGACTGCTACTGTCAAAACAATACCATAATAGGTTTTATGATGATATACATCTTTAACAATAATGCAACTCACTGCAATCACTACTGTATATGGTAAGCAATTCTAAGGAAAGTCCTATTGAAATATCACATGGTAAACAAGTTTTCTATGTGGAAAGGAATATATTAAACTAATGTAATATACACATTATTATTAGATTAAATACTTTATTCACCTGCTTAGTTGGCTTTTTGGTTACATTTTATTTGTCTTAATCTTTTCTGTGGCCCAACACAAAGAACAATTCTAAATTAATAGTACACTTATATGAAAGTGAGTCTGAAATGGTAAAGTGTAAGTGCTGTTAATTCAAGATGGAAGTATGTATAATCTGGGGATCCATTTTCCTTTAAATAGTCCTGTTTTGCCCCCTCTAAATGGCATTTGTGAACGCCATGTTTATGCAATACAATGTTGTTTACACCAATCTTAGCTAATTTCAAAGTCTCGAACAGTAAATCAATCAGAAGTAAGGTTCACCTCTTTGAATTTTTATGCACATTATAAGAGTGATATTTTGGCATACTGCAGATTTCTCAAGCAGGCCTAGTTGCTGAAATAATAGACACTTTTGCAACACAGTCTACAAATATAGCTAGGCCAAAAATCTGGACAATCAAGCCTGAAAAAGTAAACCAAGTTCCGCATAGATTGAGAATGTAATTTGCATTTTCATTTGTAAAGGGTTCTAGAAAATTATTAACTTGGATGTATGATATTATGATTGATTTAATGGTCTTACATTCTCAGTCCTGATATGTAGGTCCATGATAATATATTGAGCAACGTAGCTACTAAGTGGCAACATGCTTAAAGCTCAGAGGATTTGAGTGTGAAATATTTGTCTGCTTTAGTGGAAAGCTCCCTTATATTTGTAATAGACTGTTTTAACCAAAAGAGAGAATGTAATAATCTTTGAATGACTTTGTTTAATTTGTGCCAATCATAAAAAAGTTTGATGGCAATCTTATGCTAAGTCTATTTTTAGCAATGTAAGAGGACCAGTGTTTTAGTTCTTATTCTCCCTGCACATCAACAAAGAACAATTGTCTCCAAAGCTTAGGCAAGTTGGGATAGACAAAATACTAGTTACAACTGTGTTAACTTTTTTTTAACAGGTTTTACTGTAACAAAATCCGTTTGGCTCATTTAAAGATTGCATGTGCATTCTTATACGATATACACAAAGAATGAAAACTATTGCTATTTTTGCCATCTGAACTCTTACAACAGAGGTATTGATGGGAAAAGTTATAGTTATTTTTAAGAAATGTGATATTTAAATCTTTTCAAGTCTGTCTGTTTCATGTACAAAATAGGTTTCAAGATAAGATACTTCTAATTTCTCCAGGTTTCGACATTTGAAGAAACTGAATTCTGTTTATCCCAATGGGGACCCCACAACATGTTGAACATTGTTTACAACTGGGATCAGGTTAACATCAAGCTCTGGAAATGTTTATCTTTCAACCATAACTATTTTGGGTTCTGCTTTAAACAGCATTGCTCAGCTTTCGTGGAAAGTTAAAAATCATTTTGATTCTAGCATCTAATGTTTGGTGCTTGGATAGGGATTGGAGCAAATGCTATTGGAGGTGGAATTTTACTGTAATGCTGTGTGTAAAGCCTAACTGAAATCTTTGTAGTGTTGTTTAATTCTGACACCTACCCACTTTATAGAGGTCTTGGACTGCCATCAATGTCATTACATAAGCTATTTCTTTAGAAGTAGATAATTTAAAAAGAAAAGTTAGTTCTAGTCGTCATTCGCCAAACAAATACATCATGGATCAGCTTGGTTTTCATGGATAAATTATTACAAGAGTTATGGTGTAGTTTCAGATCTCCATTCATAGATATCTCTGTTCCGAATACTTAGTTTATGACGAATAACAAATGTCACCTGCATCTGAAGATATATCATATGGATGTTCAGTTTAAATCAGCTGTACACAAAAACCATCAATTCAAACAACATATTTGGAACAACATAGAAGATAATTTTAGATAAATTATATATCATCATCACTTGACAAAAACTGTCTTAAATCAAATGGCAGAATAGCTAAATTGTCATTTGGTAGTACAGAAATTGAGAATTGCTGAAAAAGGATACATTTTATTGAAACATTTCATCATGTACTCAACAGGACATTTTGCAAAAATAACAGTTCAAGGGGAAAATCAGCATTTAGACTTTGAGAGGAGAATGCTGATTGGTTGGCAAGTGAACTCTGGTAATAGTGTTGCCTTGGAGAGTGCACCTATTCATACTGATGGGCAGTTAACTGTCAGGTATTTTTTTAAAAATTAAAACAGACAGGTTAACTCTGATTGGTCAGGACATTGCCCTGAAAAATGAACCAGTGAAAGGCTACCTTCTGTTTGTTGAATTAAAACAGGTGTAAAGTCTGTTTGCGAAGAACAGTGCCCTATGTATTAACATAAGTGGCTTCCAGAACTTGCAAGTGCAGGACACTACCAGCCCAAGTTATAATCCTAAATTGGCTGTTAGCGTACTCCTTTGCAGACTCAAGATTATCCAGTAAATGTTCTCCAACTGCAACATCACATCTGAAGTTAGACACATCTGAAGTTTTACAATCACAATCTGATTGGGGGAGTCATTATTTTGCAGGATATCTTTGATGCACATTGTTTCAGCATCAAGTTTGCTTGGTGAACAAATGGCTTGGGCCTCTTTATGAGATTGCTGGTATGGCCAATTTATAGCACATGAAATGGAATTTTAGCCAAAATGTCATATTGTAAGACAAACCTAAGTAGTCCCACAACTAATGGATTGGAACAAAGCTCTGCAGTCCTCCTTGTATCTAGTCATGAATATCAATGGATAATTAAACTTCTAACCAATACAGGAGGCTTCAAGACATGCCTATCCTAAAATGATGGGTAAACCCAGCACATCTGTGTAAATGACAAGGCTGAAGCATTTCTATTGATTGTTAGGATCCCAGCTGATATTACTACTGGACATGTCAAAGCCTAGACTGAAATCTGGCTTGAATGATCGTATTTTATTTTGTTTAACAAGGGTGATCTTTCACTGAACACAAGCACAGAATGTTTTACCAATAAAACAGAAGTTTGTTATGCAAATGAAATGAAGATAAAATATAATAAAGCAAACTATTTACATGTAATACAATTTGAAAGATTTTTAAATGTACTGTAGAATACAATACCATTTATTCCAACAGTAAAGCACCAGAGACAGAGTTTCCTTCTCTGTCAGATCTATTGGTTTGACCTTACTGTTTCTTTCAATTCCTGTTCTTGAAAGTTTGGTAGCCTCTTCCTTGATTAGTCACACAATTGAATAGCCCTTTCAAGGTTATAACCAAACACTTCTGGTTCAGAACCTTCAAACCAAAATACTTACACTGAGGTAATCTATTTCCTAATAATTCCAAACAATCTCTGTTCTTCAAGGAAAATTGTTACATACATCTGCCTTCAAGTAGGACTTTTGCAAGATGAAAAAATAGCGTATTCCAAGCATGTGTTCTTTTTTGCCTTCCAAAAAAAAAGAAATTCCTGGTCCTTTTAAACTGAAAGCCATCAAATATTCCTCTTCCTGCCCTTAAATTTCCATCATCACCCCCGGGACTCATTCTCTCAACTGTTTTTTTTTAAATATCATGGCTCCAGATACACTGACAAGTTAATCATTAAACCCTCTCATACACACAGACCAAAATCCACATTACCATCTTACATCACGCAATCATCAGCCTGAACTGCCAAGTGAATTATATACCATGGCCTTCTCCTGAGATCGCCAGAATCACAAATACCAATTCAATTCACATAGCCAAGAGCCCTAAAATTGCGACATGATGGAAATGGGGATGGGAATCCTAGAACCTGACTCTACCTTTCATTTTTAAATTCCCACCAAATTTTATTCCAAAATAGATGGAGACATGAAAATCGTACCTACAAATATTTATAATTCATTGGATTTATTAAATTTCCTGGAGTTAAGTTTATCTCTGCAATCAGTTTTCACCACATGCCAAGTTATAGGATTGCAACTTTCTTATAACTCATTTACCTTAATGAGTGCTAGATTAGACAGCAATTCAAACCATAAATTATCAATTTATCACATTTTCTTTTGTGAAAGATTGTACCAAACTGGCAGCAGTCACTCATTATGACTTGCTACCACTGATAGATCTCAAGTAAAATAATGACAGCAAAGAATACTGACAGCTGGAAAAAGACCATTTTCCCCATCTTTATTTACCATATTCGTTGGACAGCGTCATTTCATGCACCACTCTCTCCAGTCACAGAGTTATAAGGCACTCTTTGGAAAAAGTAAATAAAAGGAAGAAAATTTGGGACCAAAATGTAAGAAAATGTCTGAGGTTCAAATGCCTTCGCTGCAAAATCGTGATGCGTAAGGAATGCTGAAAGCAAGAGCTGATAAATGGTCTTTGCTCGCGTGGTTCTGTCTCTCCAACAGACCATCCTAGGTTCTTCATCTTGTTTTTCTTGGTCTGTGTTGCAGGCTACTGGAACAGAAGTGCATTGAGCAGCGGCTGATGGCTAAAATAATCAGTTTTAATCAGTAATTATACATTTTCTGGATGATTGCTTCCCTAGTAATGTCACTGGAAAAATATTACTTTTGAGGATTAGTATGCAGTGAAATGTTATAGTCAATGACATACTCGTTCCAGGCTTCTCTTTTTAAAATGACAATGATTCTGTTCATCAATGCCCAACATACACTTGAGATATGCTCAGCAATAGTATGATGGAAGAAACAATCCTGTTCACATGATTCAGCGGCTCACTAATCTGCAGGATGATTAATATATTGGCTGCACGAGGGGGCCAGAAGGCGTGCATTGCACAATGATCCATCACCTCACACAAGCTGGTTAGGCAACACTGCAGTAAAAATGACACTATGGATTCCTTTTTGAAAGTCAATGTGCTTTGACTTGTGAGCTAACAGATATTAAGTGTTCCAGGATACAACTACTTGGCAAGGGGAGACAAATAGTGCAGTGCTGCAACTCTGCACTAGAGTTTTTATATAACGACAAGAATCTCCTTGTTTCAGAGGCACAGGATATAAAAGCTTTAACCTTTTTATTTCCTGTGTGAGCAGTTTGTTTGTTCTGTGTGGGGTACTGTGTACAATATCACTGGTATCAAGATTGTACCACAGCGTCCATTACACAGCTAGTCTGGTACAGCTGTTCCCATTAATTATAAGGAGTGGTTAAACTCACACACAGTTTGATAATTCAGCTGGCACGTGGGACCTTAAGCAGTGTGGTGAATTTGAATATTGTACGTTTATCTTTACAACCTGAATTCAAATATCCTGTTTGAAAATGATTCATTCAATCATAATTCATATCAGGCCAGATACTTTTGACACTTTCATTTTAGTCCCTTGTGTTGTGCTATGTCTCACAGTCGGTATGTCAGTGTACCTTTAACAGACATGCTCATGATATCATCACTGTACCACAGCATGTAGCCTAATTGTATAAAGATCTCATAGCCCAACTTACCCTAGGGATCACATGCTACTGGAGGTATGCTGCTCAGTTATAAATTAATGGCTTAATGTTAGCATAGACACTGTATTTGAAGTATGAAATATTTGTGTCTGATAGTTAGCTGTAATAAGTGTCTTTTGGATTATTCAATGGTGCAGTATCCATCTTTCTTGGGAGGCAATGGCTTAGTGGTATTATCACTGGACTGTTAATCCAGAGACCCAGATAATGTTCTAGGGACCTAGGTTCAAATCCCACCACAGCAGATGGTGGAATTTGAATTCAATAAATACTGGAATTAATCATCTAATGATGACCGTGAATCCATTGTTGATTATTGGAAAAACCATCTGGTTCACAAATGTCCTTTAGGGAAAGAAACTGCCATCCTTCCCTGGTCTGGCCTACATGTGACTCCAGACCCACAGCAATGTGGTTGACTCTTAATTGTCTTTTGGGCAATAAATGCTGCCTGGTCAGTGATGTCCTCATCCCGTGAATGAATAAAGAAAGAAAAAATCCTGGTGGCAGATGTTTGCAAAACTAATTGAAGAGCAGCTGGACTACCATTTTGGACATCAGAGAATTTGAAAATTGAGCAGCATCAGTTTCTGTGAGTGCAGATAGCCATAGAGATCTGTCAAGAGGACATTGGTCACCAAAAAGACAAGCTAACTTTTTAATCTTTCAAGATACAATACATTTCTAACTTCTAACTTCTTAAAAGTGAAAGGCTGAAGTTACAAATACAGAGAAATGAGAGTACTCAACTTCTGTCTTTAAAAAGAAACAAATATTACAATCTGATCTAATTTTTAAAAAGACAGTGTTATGATCCTGAAAGTACAGGTACAATGCATTGGCAGAAACAATACAGCTTTGAAACACTAAAAATGTGTTTTTTCGACATTAAACAGACCTACCTGGATGTCAGTCAACATAGAGGCAAAAGACTCCTTCTATAAGCTGGCAAGTCTTAAACTGCAATTTTTCGAGGAGGAATTTTTAACAGGCCCAATATCAGAGGAACAGCAATTTGAATCCACACTGGTGCAAAGTCTGGGATACACATGAGGTTTATAAGGCAGAATCATGGATTGCAAAAAACATCATCATCAATTAGCAGCCCAATGATATCTTTACTGAAGTACAACAGTTCAAAGAACTTGTATTCAGTTCTGTTTGACAGATCAAGCAATGGATGATCTGGAATGAAGAACTCTAAAAATCTTGCTTCTCATTGGCAGTGGGGCCTTTGCAGAATTAAACACATCCAGTCTTTGCATGAATGATAGGAAAGATCCAGAAAATATATGGAAGGTACTTAAGACCAGCTCAAGGTTAAGAATTGACTTCAAGATGAACAGACTTCAATTCATCATAGAAGCAATAGCCCCAAGAGCACTTTGTTAGTTGATGCAAATGGCATGAGTGTCCAGGCAAAATATGGACACTGGAAGAATTAAGTCCTAAATTGTTTTGAAGTAAGATTCCTTTCCAAGCTGGATGTGAAGTACAGATACTGGTCTGTCCATTTAGCAGAGGAACCCATGAGCTTGTAACATTAAGGACAACACTTGATTAATATTGTTTCTCCCACCTACCATTTGGGCTTTCAGTCAGCCAAGACATATTCCAGTAGCACATGGATAGGATTATTGGGAATGTAAAAACCAAAAGAACTGCGGATGCTGTAAATCAGGAACAAAAACAAAATTGCTGGAAAAGCTCAGCAGGTCTGGCAGCATCTGTGGAGGAGAAAACAGAGTTAACAGAACTGAGGAAGGGTCACCAGACCAGAAACGTTAACTCTGTTTTCTCCTCCACAGATGCTGCCAGACCAGCTGAACTTTTCCAGCAACTTTTTTTTGTTATTGAGAATGTACCTGGCTGTATTTACATTACTGACATTATCACAGTTGCTAGTAAGACAAAGGCAGAGCATGATCAAAATCTTCACCCAAAGATGATAGCAGCACAATAACAAAGATCGGTATTTAATAGCATAAAATGTTAGGTAAGAGTCAAACAGTTAAACATGATAGTGTCCATCCAACAATGCTAAGTAAATGCCAAACCCACAGATAAAGAGGATGATTGTCTTGGATTTTTCACTTTCCTTTCACTTTACGTTGCTAACTTCACAGACCAAGGTATCTCCACTGAGTGATTTGTTTAAGAAGAATGTCCCTCATGTGTGGGAAGGCAAAGACCAATCCATCCTTGATTCTCTGAAGCAGATTCTGTCAGCAAAATCCCACCTACTGCAATGCTACAACCCCTTGAAAGTCACGATTCTCAAAGTGGATGCATTACAAAAAGGCCTTGGTGCCAGAATTTGTAAGACAAAATAAACTGTTGCATTGACTCAAATATCCTACCATCTGTGCAAGCCAACTGTTGCAATATACAGCATGAGACTTAGCTCTGATATTCAGCACCATGCAATTCCACCCACACTTATCTAGCATGAAATTTATTGTTGAAACAGATCATAAGGCAATAGAAATTATATGCTGCAAACCAGTTGCATTACCATTCTTGTAACAGCTACTTGTCAAGATGATTTTGAAGTGAGCTATAAGTTAGGTACCAGGATGATTACATTTAGCTGAGCAGTTTACCCGACTCTCAAAGACCAAGCTATTCCTATTGATCTACTTGTTGATGCTCTTGACCACCACGTTAAAAGTATTTTCAAGGTTGATCTGTTACAGATTGCAATGAGCAACTGTTGAATATGTCCAAGTGCTAGAGTTACAAAAAATAGTTATCCACAGATGGCCTGGCAGTGTCAAAGAAGAATTCTTCATTTTAGCAATACAGTGATTAACTTGGTATATCACAATAAACCTTTTTTAAATTCACTCATGGTATAATGGCATTGCTGGTTGGACCAGCATTTATTACCCATCACTAATTTGCTGCTTGAACTGACTGGCTTTCCAGGGCCATTTCAGAGGATAGTTGAGAGCCTGGAGCCATATGTAGGCCAGACCAAGTAAAGATAACAAATTTCTTTCCCTAAAGGTCATTAGCGAACCATATAGATCATTACAACATTCAACCATGGTTACCAGTAGACTAGATTTTTGTTTGTTAATTCATAATATTCATTGACGCATATTTCACCATCAGCTATGGTGGGATTCAAACCCACATCGCGGATCATTGGCCTCAAATGATCTAGCAGAATGTATGGTGCACACTATCAAATCAATGACCAATAAGTATTGAGCAAGAATGTAAGATCTTCTCACTGCATTGCTGCATTTTCATGGCACACCAGTTGAGAAGGGATTACCAAATGAACACAATATATGCTCAAAAGAAAATTACAAATGACCTTGCCCAGTAACCAATTGCCTAACCATCTGAGATACATTCTTGTCCAAAGATAGTGGAGAATGAAAGATATACATAACGAGCAAACAGGTAGCAAACAATTAAAACTGTACACAATGAAGAGTGCAAGTTAGAAATACAAATGCTTGGATACCAGCAAAGTATCATATGAAATCATTACTGACCATGGTGCTATACTGCAAAGGAACAGAAGCCAGCTCAGACCAAGATACAGCACACCCACATCATGCATGAGGAGAATGAGGAAGAACACTCTGACAATGATAATTATGCTGTGAAACTGAGTGACACCAACCAACAGATAGACAACACTGTTGTTAAACAAGTGGAATTGAGAACAATGTGTACCACAGGATGAGTTGTCAAACCTCCAAAGCATGACATTGAAGATTGAAATATTAATCCTGTAAACATTTTGTTTACCTTTCTGCATTATCATAAGATTGATATCACACATTTATGTTCAACCATCTGTTTGAGATGTTTTGTTTTGGAAAAAGTGGAAATATTGGGATGCCTCACTATCAGTATGACAGTATGCCTTTAAGAGACATGCTCAAGATATCTCCACTGTAGCATAGCTTATGATCTGAGGGTATAAAGGTGTCATACTCCATCTCACTCCAGGAATCACTTGAAGCATGACATGGTACTGGAAGAATTTTGCTTTGTTGTAATCAAATAGCTTTTTGTTAGCCAAGACACTGATGTCCCTAAAGAATGTAATGTTTATTTATAAAGGTTAGCTGTAAAACAAAATCTATTGGATTCTTCAATACAATAATATCCTCAATATCCTAATGTAATGGGAGATAACATAAGTATTGCCACATTAGTTAAAACAGCCTACTGCAAGCAACACCACATTGCCTAGTCAGCAATAATCCACAGCAGAATTGACTGCATTACTGAAGCCATAAGAGTGGCTAGAGTGGAAAAAGTCACTTCAATGCCTTAACAGGTGCCCATCTGACATTAACATAAATCACTGAGGAAAAGTAAATGCCTTATGATGTGTTTAGTCTAGGATTTCCCTGACCTGTGAGTGCTTTTGACAATAAATCCAAAAAGCAGAAGAATGGTTCAGTATTGCTTTCGTTCAGAGATGTAAACAATAATTTAAGTGCCAAACCACCTTCAAAACTGGATAATTAATGTGGAACAGTGATTTTTCTGCAGCAAACATAAGGATGCAATGACTCACAAGAGGTGAGCATGATTTAGGAAGTTGGGGAAATGATTATAATTTAAACTGACTATTCAATGCATGCAAATAAACTTCAACATTCAAGCATCTGCAATATAGGGCTGAATTGTAAGTATTTTTGGCCAAGTCTGATACTTAGGAGCAAGAGTAGGCCATTTGGCCTATAAAACCAGGCCTATAAAACCAGCCTTTCGATACAATCAGGGCTGATCACCTGTGGCCTTTGTGTTCTTCTGGTTTATGTCATACTCTAGTTGATTCAATTTAATCAGTCTGGCTCTGCAAAATTCAGTGAAAGTCTTACTGCTTCAATAATCTATGCTGATAAGAATAAGCCTACAAAAAAGCATTTAAGAGAGTGACAATTTATGAATGAACTAACATTACGAGAAGGTCAATACAACTGGAAATAAATGTGAACTCATTGCCACAACAACTATATTAATTTTCTGGATTGTTATTCGTCAAATTCATTTGTTTTTGATAAAATAGTCTATTGAATATATTCTTAATGATCGAGTTGAGATGAACATTGGAAGAATTTATAGCAAGTCTAATAAAAGACCTAAACAAACTGCATTCAAACCTGTCTTAATTTGATATACTGCATTATGCACATAGGGAAGTTCATATGGTGGTATTACATAGGCTTACGAATTTTAAGCTTGTGTAGGAGCGAAGTTATTTATCTTGTGTAGTGCAAATCAGAAAGAAGAGAATATAGCACATGGCAAGTAATGTTGAAGTTCTGGTGTTTCCACAATGTTTAACAAATGCTCATAATTTTAGTCAGTGACAACAACAGTAAATGAAAGTCTTGCTAATAATATAGAAAATGATTGTTGTTACCATTAAATGACATCTACCGATATGGATTTGAGATATATTGATTTTGCTTTAATTCTTCTCTGCATGTCAGCATTTTAGGCCAAGATATGTTATATCGTGTGACATAAAAGCTTTGCACAGGATGCAGTTTTGATGGTATTGATGGAGGTAAGTTGACACCATTTAAGATTGCAAAAGTCATTTTGTTGGATATAATTTATTTAGACATCCACACGATGGTGTCCAACCAGGACTTAGTGTAAATTGTTGTGGTGAAAGCTCATGTCCAATCTGCAGAATAAAGCATCAATTAAAGTGCTGTACCAAATTCATGCTCTGTGCTCCATCAGTGTGATTAAGTACATAAATTGAGGACTCTCTCCATCATTGAAAATATTATTGTTAAAGATGACCCAGAATTCCCTGAGAAAATGATGGCAATTTTTGATGCATGCCTAGTCATGT
This sequence comes from Rhincodon typus, assembly GCF_021869965.1. Taxonomy (NCBI): domain Eukaryota; kingdom Metazoa; phylum Chordata; class Chondrichthyes; order Orectolobiformes; family Rhincodontidae; genus Rhincodon; species Rhincodon typus. The sequence goes on from NC_063350.1 coordinate 29,828,719, forward strand.
TTCTGTAAATAATCCATTAACTTGTGATACGGAAGAGTTTTTAATTCATTCACGGAACTTAGGTGTTGCTGGCTAGGCCAGCAGTTGTTGCCCATTTCTAATATTGAAATAAGATTTAACTGCATTAATATTAGAAATGTCAATCAAATCAGGTAAAGGTAGCATAGTTCCTCTTCTAAAAGACATCAGTGAACCAGATAGATTTTTATGTCAATTGACCGTGGTTGCGTAAACACCATTAGGCAAGCCTTGTATTCCAGAATTTTATTGAATTCAACTTTCACCATTTGTCATGGTGGAATGCAAATTCATAAACCCAGAACATTATCCTGGGGTTTGGATTACTAGTTGTCTGATATTACTATGACACCACCTCCTCCTTTTAAATAGGCACAATATTACAATGCTTCTCTATGTTTACCTTGCAAAAAATGGAGATTTCTGCCAATGTTCCCAAGTTTCAACAAATTGTTGCATTTTCATGGATAAAATTAAGTTTAATTCTCAACTGTGATGTAATCTGCATGAATTATATGTTTTTTTGAGTTTAGCTTTTTGAATTAGTGAAATATGAGGCTTTTTGTATCTGAAGAGTATAATGTTTAACTTGTAGGCATTTCTGTAGCCATGGTGATTCATTTTCAAGTACTTTTAGGGAAATGCTCATAGTTTGGAAAACCTTTTTTAAAAATTTCAGTTTTGAGACAGCTCTGCAGAAGTCATTGGATGAAGATGAATGTATAAAGCATTGCTGCTGAGAACGGGTGGTGGTAGCAAAACTAGACTGTCATTGAGTGAATAGTTTAATAATAAAAGAGCTTGAAATGTATCTGAAACTGACAACGGTTAAACTTGGGTGCGTGAAAACTCCAGGAAAATCTTATCAGATTTTCCAGCCTGGGTGCTGAAGTCGCAGTTAAGCCTGTTGCGATGTTAGAGAAAGAGATTTTTCTCTGGTGTGATTATTGTACAAGAGATTCTTTTCAGTACTGAGAAGAGGGTGTTTTTGATAAATGGGGTTGTATTTCCATAGTGTGTTTCAAAGCCTTTTAAGGCGTTTTATATATAAATAGTTTGGTCCACTCTATTTGCTCTTTCTTTATTTTGCTTCATAAACTTTTGTTTTAGATTAAAACCAAACCTGCAACATTACATTTCATTGAAGGACTTCTTTGTCAAAACCACAGCGAAACAACATATGATCTATCAAGATAGATTGTAAACTGGGGTCTGACTTGCCATTAAAATCATCAGCCCAGATCAATGCACTGTGTAAAGGACTCTTCTAATTAAGAGATCCTGTAATGTAATTCAATTTTGCTGGCCTAGAAAGATCGATAAAGTTAGTAAACTTTCAGGGAAAAGCAGTAAAACCAATGAGAGGGTGACAAGGAGTGATATCAGTAAGAAGACCCTCACTCTTAAGAACAAAAACAGAAGTTGCTGGAAGCTCAGCGGATCTGGAAGCATCTGTGAAGAAAAATTCAGAGTTAACGTTTCAGGTCTAGTGACCTTCCTCCGAACTGACTCTTAAGAAACCGGTTAACAATAAGGTACACAGTAACTAGCCAGTCTATGAATAATCATATGTTGAGAAGCCAATTAGATTCAGAGCTGCCCTTGCTGATGTACAGGGATAGTGGCTGATATGAATTAATATGCAGTAACTCATAGCAGTCCAGTGTGTGGCATTAAGATGAGAAAAAAAAAGTTCAGTTACAGAACAGAACATGCTTCCAGTGATCCTGAAGTTGTGAGTTGGTGCCTCAACATTGAACTGACTGATCCATTCGTCCAGTTTCAAGTCCCACCTGCTACTGAGGCATGTCATAACTTCCCTGAACAAGTTGATTAGAAAACATCACCAATTAGAATAGGGTGATATCATCTTCCAATCTATAACTGAACATTTTCAGCTTCATTTCTGCCAATCTTAGGAAGTAGCTGATGACCTCTAGTAGTTAGGATGATGCAATATGTGACAGCATATTGTGCTAGAAGCGAAAACACTGTCTGCCTCTGACTGAGCCTTAAGATTCTTTGGTTGCTGCCAATTTGTCTGATAGTTCAACATATCTGTGTACTGATCTGCACTTGTACAGTGGAAGAAGTTGAAGGTGTTGCACAGAATTAAATCATATAACCTTCACCCTTCTCTAGATTCAGTTTAAGTGTCTGAGTAAAAATAGTGCTGGCTTGGGTGCAAAACATCCTGAGGAACTATGCATTGATGGCCTGGCTAGGTCTTATTGACATCATCAAGGTGGTCTGTGCATCCTACAAGCTCTGATATGAAAGATATTCCTTTCCTTCCATTAAACATCTAGAATGTTTTTGATCTATCATCCAATTGAAACTAGAGTAAGTACATAGTTTAGAAGCTTTACTTTATCATTTTCTGTGATATAATATTTAGCAATTTTGGTCTAGGTTAATTACCTGTGGCAATAAGAAATTTTGCAATTCAGCTATAGACAGGTGTGGTCACTGAGTTTTACCACTCCCTGATGTGAATCTTTCTGATCTCAGAACACAGTGCAATCAATTAAACCTCATAAAGGAGAGATGAAATGGGATGTTTTCAAATCCATTGTTAGAGTTGTTGAACCTGTGATAATTCTTTCTAATTTCCATATCAGTTCTGTACTGTAAAAAAAACCATTGTATTTTCCCAGTGGCAGATCCCCACTTGCAAATAAGTGGAGATTACCAGATATTTCTTTTCGCTCAGATCCTACCTCAGAAAAAGAGAAAATTGTAGAATATTTTAAGCTAGTCCATTCTCATGCATTAGCACATAGCTGCAACTGTGAGAGAAGTCTGAAGGGATGGTGTTACCTGAACAATGAGAGTAATATGAAAAAGAAAACAATGACAATGTTTACTCAGAAAATGGCATTTTCTGCAATGAGGTTAAAACAGAAAAGAGAACTGTATCTTTTTGAATAACTTAAAGTCGCAATGTTTGTAGCATACTTTAGTACTTAAAAATCATGCACAGAAGTAACTGCAGTTGTAGTCAACAACAAACAGCATTACTTGAAGTACAATTTTGCTGCAACAAAAAAAAGGTCCTAAGAAATGAGCAGGTATAAATCAGTGGTGGTATGTTATAGTTAGTCGATGTAAGTTTATTTAATTTTAAAGATCGCAACAGGATAATTAAAATATGTGTATATCGAAAGTATATTCAGAACTTGTAGTATTTTCACTCATGTTTGTTATTTTATGAGGAAAGATCACCAGACCCGAAACGTTAACTCTGGTTTCTCTTCACAGATGCTGCAAGATCTGCTGAGCTTTTCCAGCAACTTCTGTTTTTGTTTTTGATTTACAACAGCCACAATTCTTTCAGTTTTTATTTGTTATTTTATAAACTTGTGACGATGCTGTCACTTTAAGTGGTTATTTTGTCCTGGTTTTGTTTTGAAGAGAGGTTGTAAGGCAGAAGCAGGGAGCTGTCTCTAAGTAAGTAAATAATTTGTAAGGCCTTGGCTTTTTTTAAGTTGGAACAATGGAAGCAGTGTGGGTGCGGCCAGCTCTCAGACCAGGCTTTATAGTTTTTTTTAGTTTTCAGGTTTAGTTTTAAGCAGAAGATATTAGGGTCTTAAAGGAGTTGGAAGCTTAAATGAATGCCTCTTGGTTGCTATTCTCTCTGAAACTTCTTTTGATGTTTTTTTCCTCCTGGATTGGAGAACTGCATGTGAGAATCTGTGTCTCAATTTGCCTTTTCGCCGAGGGACGTGTTTGTGGAATGTTACTATTTTGGAACGGTTAATTAGTAACAGTTATTGTATCTATTATTCGATTAAGTTTACCAATAGTTAAGATATTCTAAATTCCTCTTTCTTTAGTTTGTATTTTAACCATAGTGTTTTAAATAAATTGTGTTTTGCTTAACGTTGAGTTGTTTGCCCAGTTGCATTGCATCTGGAACATGGCACTTCACATCTACCTTTAAAATAAGAAAAAGTCAGGGCCTAGGCTACCTTCTTAAAATATTTTGAGGGGATCTGGTCTGGTCCAAAACAAACTGCTGCTAAATAATTGATATCTATGAAGTGAAGAATAATTAATGACTTTGCAAAGTATTTGTAAGCCTCTGTTCTGAAAATGCATAGGTTAATTTTTTCTGGAATACGTCTGCAAAGGAACCAAAGTTATTAAGACTTAACAATTTTAATAGAATTTGCCTTTGAAGAATTTTTGCACAGATGATGTAATTCAAGAATGTGCCAGATGTTATTTTAGTTTTCCATTCACTCTTTTCTCCCCACCTCTTTTCCTTTGCTTAATGTGTTCTCTGCAATGGGAATCCAGTATGCACCACTACCTTAAAGTGCTTTATTCATCTGTCCTCTCCTTTGGGAGACTTAAAAGTGTAAATTTGCTTTCCCTTACTTTGGCATTCCTTGCAAATTATAGTAATGATTGCAAAAAAAAAATGTTAGTGGCTGTAGAGAATGTAAGTGTTACTTTAAAAAAGACACCTTTGTCTAAATAAAAACCAAAAGGTTCTGTAAGTCAGAAACAACCATAGAAGTTGCTGAAAAAGCTCAGCAGGTCCGGCAGAGTCTGTGAAGAGAAATCAGAGTTAATGTTTCGGATCTGGTGACCCTTCCTCAGAAAGCTTGTCTAAGCTTTTTACTTCTGAATGTTAAACCCTGAAAAGTGCCCAGTACACCTCAGGTTATCCTGGAATGGTAAGGTATCTTGAAAGTTTGAGCATCAGGTGAAGCTAGCTGTTTCATACTTCTGCTAAGCGGTTGCAACACAATTGGTGTTCACCACTAACAGGGTGCTGCTGTTAAGCCAAAAAGGTGTGGGTATTGTATAAATGAGTAATGCAATATATCAACGTCACTAAAGTGATGCTACAGTGTAGTTCATACGGTGCAAGGACTGGTGGATTGTTTCAAACAACTTATCCATTTGAATCTCATTTTCAGCTTGGGGACCCTGCGGCCTTCCAGACTCAATATCGAGTTCAGCAATTTTAGGGCTTCAGCTCTTTCATGTCTTTATCCTAACCCCCACAAACCAGACCTTGTTATCACAAAGTCTGCTATTACACACCACCCATTGTTAGATACTGACAGTCCTAATTCATAGCTATTCGCCCTTCGAGCCAGATTGTTATCTACTTCCTTGTCTGTCCAATTGTTCTCCTGTCTCTTTGGGCTCTATCCCCACCTATCGTTTACTCCTTACCCCTGTAGCGCTCCCCCCCCCACCCCCACCCTATCTTCTGCATATAAACCAACATTTTCCAAGCTACCGTCAGTTCTGAGGAAGGGTCATTCGACTTGAAACATTAACTTTGATTTCTCTCCATCTATGCTGCCAGATCTGCTGAACTTTTCCAGCAATTTCTGTTTTTTTAACTTATCCGTTTGACTGTTCATAACCAGCAAGCTACTGCCAGAGTCAACTAGCCTGCCCCTGTAAAATTCCAAACACAGTGTCCAACATTAGATATGATTTTACATCTGAACAGCATATGCTAAATAATCTGAAGTATGCAAGTAATTACACTGACAACCAATTTAGGATTGTCAACCAGACTCATAATGTGGTGCATTTGCATATATTAGAAGCCATATATATAAATATATTTGGAATTGTTCTTTGCAGACAGTGGGAACATGTACATGCACTGCAATGATTCAAACTCAAAGAAATAAATGATAGCCATTCTTTGGTTCATTTTTCAGGGCAAATCTTTGACCAGCCAGTCAAACTTATTGTTAACTGTCAGTCATCATCCAACTGTTTTGTTCTTCTTGGCAATTCCTCCACTAATCAGTTAATATACCATCCAATCAGTGCTCTCCTCTCTGACAATTTAAGTATTCTTGTGGATTGTCCTGATGATTGTAAGACAAAAAGTTGTTTAATAATGTTCTCAGGGAAATAAAATGTTGTCAGGGAATAAAAGTTCTCAGGGAAATGCATGACAGAAGTGTGGAGGTTGTTGAGGGAGCAGTTGCTATAGGTACTGGATAGGTTTGTCCCACTGAGGCAAGGAAAGGATGGTAAGGTGAAGGAACCTTGGATGACAAGACATGTGGAACACCTAGTCAAGAGGAAGAAGGAAGCTTACTTAAGGTTGAGGAAGCAAGGATCGGACAGGGCTCCAGAGGTCTACAAGGTAGCCAGGAAGGAACTGAAGAATGGAGTGAAGAAGGGGGTATGAAAAAACCTTGGCGGATAGGATCAAAGAAAACCCTAAGGGGTTCTATGCTTATGTGAGGAACAAGAGGACGGCCAGACTGAGGGTAGGGCCGATCAGGGATAGTGGAGGGAACTTGTGCGCGGAGTCAGAGGAGGTAGGGGAGGTCCTTAATTAATACTTTGCTTCACTATTCACCAATGAGAGGGACATTGACATTTGTGAGGACAGCATGAAACAGGCAGATGTGCTCGAACAGGTTGATGTTAGGAAGGAGGATGTGCTAGAAATTTTGAAAAACATGAGGATAGATAAGTCCCCTGGGCTAGACAGGATATACCCAAGATTTATAACGGGAAGCGAGGGAAGAGATTGCTGCCCCTTTGGCAATGATCTTTGCATCCTCACTGTCCACGGGAGTAGTACCAGATGATTGGAGTGTGGCAAATGGCATTCCCTTGTTCAAGAAAATGATCATTATCAATATAGTTGGATAAAATGTTGATATACTCTTGATTTACAGATGTCACCTTTCCCCATTCAGGTAATGAGTTTTACGTTTCACATTCCCTATTGAACTGGCTCTGCTTGTTCCGTGACCAGCAAGTTCAATAGTCACAAGCAGTCATTAATGGCTAAATGCTAAGTGAATCCGTATGTGTTCCTTTGTTTGCTGTTTTAACAATCATTAGCCTGTTAATGTAAAAAATTAATAACCCTGCTGCTTGACATAATATGAAATGAACAGCTATTGATATCTTTAAGTGCTATTTCGAAGCTCAAACTTAATTTGTGAACTTAAAATTAGAATGTAAAAGAATGATCATAAGCACACACTGCTTCATTATCTATTTAAATTTCTATGATTAGAAGCAAAGTAAGTTTGTCTAATTTAAATCTTAATCACTTTGAATCCAAAAGACAATAATATTTCATCTTGATAACAATAAGGTTAACTTTGATTTCTCCTGTATTGTGTGGGATCCCTGGAATAAATATGACCCAAGAAATTCTGTGTCATGTGAAGTTCGTGATAACAAGACCTGTGGCATTTGAAGGCCATTCTGATAAGATAGTGCAGTAATGCCGTATCACAGGTGAAATGGACAGAGTGCAGTCAAGCTGCAGAATAAGAAGGGACATACAGGATGGCAAGAAAGATCATCTTTAAAAGGTTATTTTAAAAATTGAATAACATATTTTGATTTTTTTAAATTCACTTGTGGGATGTGGGTGTGCTGGCTATCCAGCATTGATTACCCATTCCCAGTTGCCTTTGAGAAGGTGGTGGCGAGCAATCTTTATGAACCATCACAGTCCATGTGCTGTAGGTAGACCCACAATGCCAGTGCCATTCTCATATGTCCACAGCCCTGTTCTTCTAGATGGAAGTGGCCATGGCTTTGGAGGTGCTGTCTAATGAGCCTTGGTGAGTTTCTGCATTGCATTTTGTTGATGGTACACACCTATTACTGATTGTTAGTGTTGAAGGGAGTGGATATTTGTGGAAATGATGCCAATCAAGTGGGCTGCTGTGTCCTGGATGTTGGCAAGCATCTTATTGTTGGAATGGCACTCATCCAGGCAAGTCGAGAGTATTCCATCACACTCCTGACTTGTGTCTTTTAGATAGTGGATAGGCTCTGGGGAGTCAGGAGATGAGCTACTTGCTGTAGCATTCCTAATCTCTGACCTACTCATGTAGCTACTGTATTTATTGGCAAGTCCTGTTGAGTTTCTGGTCAATGGTAACCTCCATGATGTTGCTAGTGGGAGATTCAGTGATGGTAATACAATTGAATGTCAAGAGGAGGTGGTTTGGTTATGTTTTTTTGGAGATGGTCGTTACCTAGTATTTGTGTGGTGCGAATGTTACTTGCCACTTTTCTGCCATTTCCTTGCCACTTTCAAGCACTTAATGATTTAAGGCAGAATTACGTACACAAAGGATATTTTATAAGGGTTGTGTTTGGGAATGCATTACATGACGGTATTTAATGCAGTTCTCAATGCAATTATTTTTTGAGCTTAATTGAAATGAGTTACAGTCATATATAAAAAGCCAGTAGAATATGGTAATAGCTTTACTCCTTGCCATTATTTGAAATATGTAGCAGAGAAAATGGCCACAAAATTCAATGTGATAGGAGCATAATCAAAATTGCTTTGGTACACAAAAAATATTTGAAATTGGATTCATGAAATTATGTTTATTTCTTAACAATTGTATTTTCAATAGAAATTTGGGTTTATAATTACGATTCATATCAAACTATTTACAAGAAATTACTTCAGACCATTCAAAAGGATCAAAAGGGAGCACACTGGAATATTAATAGATTTTGCATATAATGCATACTGTTTTGTAAATCATAGCTTAATGGTCCAGAAAGGGCTTTTTCTTATATGTGTCAATGAAATCTTACAGAGAATGGCGTGCTTAATATTTTCTGCACAAATGAAATGTATTGTTGTGAAAAGTTTTTGCCACTTACTCTGTGCACCAGTCTCTAGTTAATTTTGTGATTGCATAAGCAATTTGACAAAATTACAACAATGATTTCTATTTATAAACCATTAGTGAAAAATGTTCTGAAAGTGCTGTATATATGTGAAAAAAAATTCAAATAATTCAATACTGGGCTGTAGAAGGAGGTAGTTACATGACGTGGCTTAAAGCTTGGTCAGAGGGATGGTTTTAAAGAGAAATTTGATGGTGATGAGCTCGAAAGCTGTAGAATCAGTTGCTAACAATGGGGAGAAATCAGGGTAGAGCTGCAATAAATTACGGACAGAATTTAGGATTTAGTGAATGTAGAGTTTCGTGCTGGAAGACATTGCAGAGATGGGGAGAGACAAACCATGAAGGAATTTGAATAAGAGATTAAATCACAATAAATTTAGAGCATTTGGGACTGGGGTTAAGATAAATCATCAAAAAATTGTTGGTGGAAAAACATGGTGGCATAGAATTGGAATTAGGCAGTAGACCTTCAGTTCAGCTCAAGTTTAGGTTGGAGGATAGAAAGCTGATGAGGGAAGCAAGACAATAGTTAAACCTGAAAATGGCAAATGGAAGAAGAATGAAGGAGCAGATGGGCTAAGGCAGTGCCTGAGGTAGATGTATACAGAAGCAGTGAAGAGAATTATTTTTCAATCGTCTAAGCAGGCAGGCAGCTTGTGTGGGAATCTCCATTTCAGTGAAACAAGATTGGTTGGAATGATGGCAGGAAAATATAATTTTCATAGCCTTGTTGCCTGATTTGGTGCTGTCAAATTTCAATAGGGTACGAGGTCTGACTTCATGTGAATTCTGTCATCTTTGTACCTGTGGTACCAGGATTGCTATGAGGATGGTGGTAGTAACTAAGCAGACCTGACCCCTTGAAGAGAAATTGCTCATTCTTTCATTATTTTGCCATGATCTGTTTAAGATCGTATTTTGATCCCAGTCGATGGTACTACTGGACAAGTCAAACCACAGACTTAAATCTGGCTTGATAAATCATGTTTTGTTTCTTTAATATAACACAGTGGTCTTTCACTGAAACATTAGCAAGCAATGTTGCAGGTTTAGCAGTAAAACCAAAGTTTATTACACAAAAGAATTTAAGATAAAATAAAACAAAGCAAGCCATTTATGTATAGCACAATTTGAGAGATTTCAAAAATTACAGCAAATACAATTCCACCTATTCCCATCACTTTCAATACACAATTACCAGCAAGAGTTCCCTTCTCTATCACATTGATAGTTCTGACTTAACTGATTCTTTCAATTCTTGGTCTTGAATGTTTGATACCCTTATCCTTGATTATTCACAACTGAACTTCAATTTTCTTAGCTTCAAATAAATCTTTCTGGTTTTAACCAATAACTTCTGTTCCGGAATTTCCAAACTAAAACCCTTACTGGGGTAACCTATTTCCTAACTGTTCAGCACTAAATTCTTTCTCCAGGTGACACTGTTCTTATATCTGACCTTGCCAGATCTTCTGCGAACTGCTCAACAGCTTATCACTCTTTGGATTTCCTTAAGCAAAAATCAACCCTGATTATTCTAAACCAAAAAGCAAGCCAAGACCTTTCAATGTTTATGCTCTTTGATTGTAAAACTCTCCTCATACAAACAAAATCATTCTTACTCCCAGAGGGCTCCCAGTCACTTCCTTTCTGGCACATACTGGTTTGAAACAATGGTTCAAGACAGACTGACAAATTAATTATTAAACCCACTCATACACATAGATCAGAACCCAAATGCACCAGTTCAGAATTCAATCTTTAAAATAAATAATATTACATAATAATCGCCCATTTTACTTCACAATAATAATGCCTGTGAAATCTTGAAGATCTCCAGTATGTATCTACCATTTAAAATCCCTTGCTACAATCCTTATGAATTTTCAATATTTGCACTAATGGATCGTTTCCTTAATGGTTGTACTCCCAGAAGAGAATCCCACCACCACTGCCATCAAAAGTATGCTTAATAAATCCCAAATCGGTAATAAATGTCAAAACTATGATGCCTAAACAGAGCTTCTGACAGACGATGCAGCAATCTCCCAGTAATGTCAGTCAAAATAAATAGGCAAGTCCTGAGCCTCTGACTCAGATATCTGCATGTCCAAGCTGCCATTATTAGTTAATGCTGTGTTAATTAATTCCTTTAAAAAAAATCTGGATAAATATTTGACGAGACATGTGATTGAAGGTTGCAGGGATCACTAAAGACAGTATAGCCAGATGATCCAATAGTCCTAATTATAGTGATGTATCAGTGAGCAAGCACAGATTTCCTGCAGCTTAGTTCCTTCCTCCAGGAATCCTGGTTCAGCAAGTGACAGTTGATTTTGTATTCAAACATTAGTAGACAATGCTGAAGGTGATATTGTGATTTAGGAAGGATCTCAAACAACTGCACAAACCTATGAAATGTTATGTTAATTTTGTGTGCTAACACCTGCAGCATCAAACATCTGTAAGTAGAATCCACAGTAATATTATTTTATTGAGGTCCAGCAGATGCTCTAAATCATGTATCAGAAGATCAGACATTGCAGACATACGGTTTTCTGTCTATTGGTTTGGCTGAGGTAATATGGAAATACTAATATACATGGCTATTGTCAACAGAAATTGTCATTTCTGATTTTTGCCAAATTTTATATTTCTATGTAAGCCTCCACTTACAGCATTATGCCTTGCTCTTAACAGATGATCATATGGGGAGCAGGCTTGTTAAAGATATGAGGCAACATTTAATGCTTGGCTTTGGCGTGTTTCATTTGCCTCCATTTTGTTTTATTGTTTTGCTGGGTAACCCTCTACTTTGTTGCCTTTTGACTAAATATTTTCTTCATTCCTTTATTTGTTCACGGGATGAGAGCGTCGCTGGCTGGGCAGCATTTATTGCCCATCCCTAATTGCCCAGGGGGCTGTTCAGAGTCAACCACATTGCTGCGGGTCTGGAGTCACATGTAGTCCAGACCAGGTAAGGATGGTAGTTTCCTTCCCTAAGGGACATTAGTGAACCAGATGGGTTTTTCCGACAATCAACAATGGATTCACTGTGATCATTAGAATCTTAATTCCAGATATTTATTGAATTTGGGTGCCCAGAATGTTATCTGGGTCTCTGGATTAGCAGTCCAGTGATAATACCACTAGAACATCACCTCCCCTGACCACCTCACCTTCAATACTTTTGACTTTGACTGGCTTTGAAGTTGACTTTACAAAGGTATGACTGAATCCTCCTTCAGAGTTTCTGAAGAAGCTGCATAATTCAGGTGAGAAAGACAAGTTTCTGAGCGGGGCTAAAAATTATAAGTGCAACTATATGAGGCAACTGGGCATGTCTACGGAGTCCTGAATGTGCTGCTGCTTCTTCACAATATAGAGTACCACGTTTGTGCCAGCTTCTGCTCAAAAACCTACCCACAACATCTGGCAGAGGAATAGCACTGATTTAAAAGAATTGTCTACATGAAACTTTTATATTGCTTTTAAAATCATTCCAAGAAATGCTGCTACATGAAGCAACCTACAGTGGACACTTATACCAGGCAATCTGTACAACCACAGGTTCTGCATGGGTGAATACAAAGTATCATAGTATGAGTCTGTTGGTGTGATTAGATCCTCAAGGTCAATCCAATACTTAATCAGTTCAGATACTGATGAGAAATAAATAGGTTGTGTGGTATCCATAGTGAGGAGAAGATGGGTTTATGTTTTAGGTCATTGACTTTTATGAAAAACTCAATTGATGTTGTTATTATGCTGCTCATGCCATTACATGGATGGCATACTCAGCCAGCAGGTGTGATAAACCATTTTGTTTATTAGTTTTTTAAATAACGGGAAGGAAGAGATTGCTATCTTTGGAGGGTGTTCTTTCCCCATCGTGGATAGGCCCTTCCCACGAAGATATTGCCTTCCTTTCCTCCTATTCTCATGACTTTTAAAGCCCATTCCTGCACCCCCACCACTCTCCCACATCCCCTCATCCATGCTCAGGTGGCATACCAACCCCTACCAAAAGCCTTGTGACATACTTAGACTGGGATTTCACTGAATCTTGTTCATGGACTGGCTGTTGGACTCACTGCCAACTTTTCCTCCAGGTGAGGGTATGGTTGCGAACTGTCTGATTTCCCTCCATCACTAAATTTCAGTATTCTTTTTGATGTGTTCTGATACAAGAGTGAGTTTGAATCAAGACTGAGACTGATTTCTTTCACTTGATTTCAAGGGTCCCAATATAAGTCCATCAGGAGCTGGGATGACAGAAGACAATTAAACATAAAGGAATCTCACCAGGAATTTTCCTTGAGCTCTCTATTGTTAATTTTCTTAATTGCCGAACTTGCAAACATTTATTGACAAAGAAGACAAATGAGACATTTTAATAACAAACATTCTGCTTTAAATTTCTATAATTAGCCTGTTTACAGTTAGGGTATGGCCTAACCTACAGTTAGGGTATAATCAGCTTCCACAAGCATTTATATTCTTACACGACGGCCATCCCAGTCTCAATCCTAACTGTACAACAGCAAGGTCATTCCTCAAGCTGTCCTTCTCAGAATCTCTTCAGGCTCTGGCAACAGATCACTTCACCATTTGAGCACAATAATAGATACGTTTTATCATATACTAAACAGGAGATTTTTTCCTAATTTCATCGAGCTAAATGATAAAGTATAAAATTCTTTTATAGGTAATCAAACTCTTGATTGTCTACACATCAAACTACTGTGAACAATTTTTCTTTTTGAATTGAAACATAATCCATTTTACAAACGAATGATTATTTCAGAAAAGTTCAATATGCTTGTATTAAATTAATAAGATGTGAAAATACCATTAATTAACACTAACCAGATAATGTTACAGGCTCCAAAAATTAAAAAAGACAGTAAATTAGAACCCCTACCCTCACTAAATTTAGTAAAAGGAAGAAAATTGTATCCTTACAATTAATATTTAACTATTGTATACCTATACAGATGACTTATGTATAAAATCTGTTATCTTTAAGTTGGTAATGGCTTTGCTTTGAAAATTCCATCTTCCTCAATCCCCTTTGGCTATATAAAGCATGGCCAGTAAAACCCACATCATTCATTATTCAGACATTGTTTCTGTTAGAAAAATGTGTGCTTGGATACGAGCATTCATACTAGCACAGAATGATACTTTTGGCCCAATTTTAACTTGGAAACATGAAGGCATGAGATGAAGATTTGTGGCAACCTTAGTGCCTCAGCCTCGTTGTAATATTGATAAGATCTTTATTGCATATTTTCTGGCACAGGCCAATGGTTATGGAAAGCAGGAGTATGCTTGTTATCTTCCTGCTTTTATATTTTGTTAGAAAAATGTGGGTAGAGTTCTCATGGTGGCATTGAATCATCAGGATCACTCCAAGTTTTCCAGTGCTTTCCTGGGAGAGATCAGGGTAAAGATGACACATTGCCCAAGCTTGAATGAAAGGGAGTGTGCTAATAGCATTGACCCAGGACTTGGCTTCAGTGATCAGGGATTCAATAAGAACAGTAAGAATGAGCATAGCTCTAGATCTCTCTAAACATCATCTGTTAGCTCTCTTTTCAAATCTCTTTTCCATTATTTTCAACAATTTTCTCTCCACCATAATGTCCTTCAACATCTTTTTTTCTTTTTCTAAACATTTTTATTTTGATATTTTTCCCATCATTTGTTATAAGCATTCACTTCTCACATCCTGGCAGTGGCAGAATCACTAACATTTTAGCAGCCCTTTTTCACTCTTGCTTTCCATTCAGCCCTTCCTCATCTTTCCTTCACCTTGCTGCTTGACACACTTTCAGCACATTCACGAAACATACAATGCGTACGTGCCCCTACACTTCTTCTCAATACACATAACTCTGAGCCTTTCTGTCAACAGGACTAAACAATACACAACACAGGGAGAAAGTATCTGAAACGCCAGCATTCACCCAAAATAATTAGGGACTCCTCGTAATTGACAGCCTGAATATTTAGAAGAGGGAGGTTGATGGTGTTTCTGAGCGTAGGGTATCTGCATGTTACTTGCAATGTTTCATCTGTTTCAGCAATGTTTCACAGCTTCAAGCTGCATTCTGCAGATTGACAACTACTAATATCCAGTCTCCCTGTGCAATTCATCTCACAATCCCTCCTTTCTATGCTCTAAGACATTTCAGCAGCAATAACTTGGTGGGCAATACCTCAGCAGAAGATGTCCTCTTAAAGAAGCACCATCACACTTCCATCTCTCCCAAACATCTATACAGATGTTGGCACTGCCCCAGGTGAGATATATGGGTCTATATAAGGTCAAACTTCCAGAGTGAGTGAGCAGCAGCAGGTACTAGTGACTGGGATTGCTTGACTTGAGAACAAAATCTTCTCCTTTATCTAATAAACAGGATGTAACTGAGGACTTCAGATGTCCAGTTTTGTAAAGAAAACCGATCACTACACAAAAGCAGCTACATCAAGTATTGAAAGACCTGCCAAGGTTCAAGTTATGAAGGTTTTCTAGCCTTTATGTATCATCACACATTACATCAATACCTGGGTGAACATACTGTCCTCTAGAAATGCTGTAGTTGGTTTCTCAGAAGAGGTATTCAAAGCTTTTGCAATTTTGATGGAAGCTCAAATGGTAGCAGGCTCTGGGCTCCAACCTAGAGAGACCAATTTTCACTTTGGCCAGCTTTTGGGAAGTAACTCATAATCAGCAGTTTGCTTTTCCAAAAAAACATTGGGAGGAATAGATGTTACCCTCATCGTCAACGCAGATTGTGGGCCAATATCATGGAAGGTTCCAAGATGCAGCCATCTGCAGCCTGATTCTCAGAAACGTAAGTGTCCAATAATTGCCAACCACAAACATCTTGAGAGCCTCAATACATATGGGCAACAGTAGTCATCCATCAGCATTGCTGAGGCCACGAATGGAGCACCACATAGAAACAGATGAAGTAAAGAAACCTTCTGTTGAGTGCACAATGGATTGAAACTCGAACAGAATGAATTCAAGGCATTTATTATGTGACCTTAATCATAATTAGCATTTTAGTCTAGAGGATGGTCTTATTGCAATTGTCAGTGTGTCATTAGTGTAGAAATTAGCCAGGTATCAGAGCTAAAACCAGCCCTCTGTATAACTGGACTGTAGAAATCAGACTGAAAGTAGATATAAAGTACAGAGGCTGATTTTGAAAGAGTCAAGACCTGATTTATTTTACAGGGATTTATTCCCGACTATTTCATTATTTTATACCTGTTGCTAAGCAGGTCAAAGTCAATTCATTGTAGCCGCATTTAAGTTAATATAATGACTTAATGTAGAACATTGCTCTTTCATGACTGCTCCACTAGTGAACAGTTAATGGATTTTTAATTCAAGCCTATGTATTGTTAATTGAAACCTTCCAAAGGACAAATACACACAGAGTTACGAATGGAAACTGGCCAATGAATATTCTTATTACTAAGAGTTGAGTATACATTGGGAAATAATGCTGCACAGGATGTGTGTGAATATTTTAAATGCATATTGGCTTGGGTGGAAACTAAACACATATCTTAGTGAAACAGATAATTATTATTAAAGTCTAAACATAAATGCTTAAATATGAAGGCAAAATAAAAGTATTGGGTGATGCAATGCTTTAGTACATTTAATGTGGAATTTTCCCCTCCTTGGAGATGGTGAGAGAGGTGACAATAAGGAAAAATAATTGGATGGTTTGGCTCTGGTTAGAAACACAATCCTTTATTGCCACCAACTGGGAAACCATGGTGACCTGCCTGCAGAGTTGTTGTGGGGGTGGGGACAGTTACCTCCAATTCCCAAACTGGGGACAATCATTGTCACAGATGGTGAACAGGAGCGTGGTCTCTAAAATCCATTCAAGTGCCCTTGCCATTGACCCTCTCCATTCTCCCCTTGACCAGAGGCCAGTGACAAGAGGGTAACAAAATCATTGACTTTTCGCTGGTGGATCACCTCTGGTGCAAGTTTCAGTATGTGGACTCTAAGACCAAGAATATGTCAGCCTCTGATTTTCCAACAGCTTCTGGTGACCTGACATGCCACGGTCATCAGAACTGCCTATTAAGCAGTTTCTCGCCCAATCAGTTCTTAACGTACAGAAAGCCATGCAATTCATTGTGTTATCTCACTGGTGCAGGTGGTGTCTTCGTTGCCACCAAATTAGCAACTGCAATCAGTTGTAAGACTAGGAAATATCAAGCAACGCTGCTTTGAGCATGGTTTTAGAACATATTGTTTTGCAGACCAGAGAACAATTTCCACTGAAACAAAACCTGACATTGATGTACTTAATAACTCTAGTTAAGAAAGGAGAGAGTTGGAAATTAGGAAACATTAGGCCAATTAGTCTACATGTCTGCCATTGGGAAAATGCTAGAATCCATTTATTAAAAACATAGTAGGACATTAGAAATTTAAAGTGCAATCAAGCAGAGTCAAGACGGTTTTATGAAAGGTAAATCGTACTGACAAATTATTTGGAGTTCTTTGAAGATATAACAAGTTGGCTGAATATATAGCAGATATAGTCTGTTCAGATTTTCAAAAGGCATTCATTTATGTGCCATCTAAAATGTTACTGCGCAAGATAGGAGCTCATGATGTTGCGGGAGTTATGTGAGTGTGGTTAGAGGTTTGATAACAAACAGTGAACAGAAAATCATGATAAATGAGTTAGTCTCAGATTATCAAACTGTAACGAATGGATTGCCCCAGGGATCAGTGCTGAGGCCTCAATTATTTATGATCTATATTAATGACTTGAATGAAGGGAGCTACTATTATGATCATATTTGTTGATGGGTACAAAAGCAAGTTGTGAGGAGGATAGAGTCTACAAAGGGGTATAGATAAGTTCATTAAACAGGCATAAATATGGCAAATGGAGTATATTATGGTAAAATGTGACATATTGCACTTTGCTAAGAAGAACTGAAAAACAAAATACTATTTCTGGGTTGAAAAAACACATGCAACTTGGGGAGGAACCAGCTGTCGTGGACCACATGGATACTAACAACACAAATATTTGATTTTATTTATTACTGCCATGGTAACGAGGTACTGTGAAAGTGTTGTCTCATGTGCTTTACAGGGAGATCATACAAAACTGAGTGCAGGATACAATGGTACAGCTGCTGAGAAGGTGCAGAGAGAGATCAACATTAACATTAAAGAGGTCCATTCAGAAGTCTAATTACAGCAGGGAAAAAGCTGTTCTTGAATCTGTTCATACATGTAGTCAAATTTTTCTACCTTCTGCCCAACGGAAGAGGGTGGAAGGGAGTATCATCAGAGTGGGTGGGGTCATTGATTATGTTAGTTGCTTTCACAATGCAGTGGGAAGTATAGATGAAGTCACTGGATGGGAGGCTGGTTTGTGTGATGGACTGGGCTGTGTTCAAAACTCTGTGGTTTCTTTTGGTCTTGGGAAGAGCAGTTGCCATACTAAGCTGTAATGCATCCAGATAGGATGCTTTCTATGGTGCATCTATAAAAATTTGTAAGAGTCTTCATGGACATGCCAAATTTCCATAGCCTCAGGACTTAGAAAGAGGTTCTGCTTAGGGGGTATGAACAGCTAGGAACTAAATTTATAAAACAGAATCTCAAAGGTATTAATCTCTGTGTTGCTTCCTGAGCTATACGCAAATTGGAATAGGGTAAATAAGATTAGAGAGATGAATTTGTGGCCCAAAGACTGATATGTGAGAAATGGGTTTTGGTTTGCGGGGCTATGGCGCCAGTACAGGGGAAAGTGGGAGCTGTACAGTTAGTACACCTACACCTGAATCATTCTGGGACTAGTGTTCTGATGAAAAGTACAACAAGATGTATAGCAAGGACTTTAAACTAAATACCACATCTAGAATACATGAGCAGGTTGGTCTCCTTATCTGAGGAAAGATACACTGACATTGGGGGTAGCCTAGAGCAGGTTCACAAGGTTAATCCAAGATAAGGGATTTTCTTATGAGGGGCGGTTCAGTAGATCTGTACTCATTAGAGAAGAGTAAGAGGTAACACAAATGAAACTTTTAAGATTCTTATGAGATTTGATAAAGTAAATGCTGAGAGGTTGTTTCCCCTTGCGGGAATGTCTAGGACCAGAGGGCATAATCTCAGTGGAAGGACTGTCCCACTTAGGACAGTGATAAAAAAAAATTTCTCCTCTGAGGGTAGTGAGTCTATGGAATTCTTTACTGCAGAGGGCTAAAGATGTTGGATCATTAAGTATATTCTGAGATAGATTTTTAATCAGTAAGGGGATCAAGGGTTATGGAGAAAAAGATAGGAAAGCAGAATTCAGGATTAGCAGATCAGCCTTGATCTCATTGATTGGCTAGCAGACTCAATGGACAGGATAGCCGACTTGAAAAATTGGTTTAGAAGTGGGGTTAAGTCGCCTTACAGTGTGCAGCATTTACAACAGAAATGATTAATTGTTAGTACAGGTACCAAGGACCAGGGTATGGTCCTTGTTGAAGGGTATTTGACATATTGAATGACAGAAAGCTAGGTAAAGGTGGTAGTGCAGTTCTGTTAATTAAGGATGACATTAGTACAAAAGAGAGCAATTAACTTAGCTTGAAAAGGCATAATGTGGAACTAGTTTGGGCAGCAAGAAGAAATGGAATAGGTAAGATATCACTTTTGAGAGTAACTTATAGGTCCCCTAACAGTAGTTACAGTGTAGGACTGAGTATTAGAAAGATGTAAATGGAGCATTTAAGAAGCTTACTGCAATAATAATGGGAAATTTCAATCTACACGTAGATTGGGAGAATTAGATTATCAAAGGTATCCTGGAAAATGTGTTTGTAGAGTATTTTCAGGACAAATTCTAAGAGCAGAACATTCGAGAGCCAAACAAGGAACAAGCTATTCTAGACCAAAAACAAACTAGGAACTGCAGATACTTGAAATCTGAAACAAAAATAGGAATAGCTGGAGAAACTATTTTTGTTTTTGTTACAAGCTATTCAAGACCTGAATATGCTCAGTGACAGGATTAATCAATAACCTCACAAACTGCTGGATGACAATGACCACAGCATGATAAAATTACATGTTTAATTTGAAAGGGAGAAGTGCAGGTCCATGACTAGTGTTCAAAAGCAAAATAAAGATGGCTATGACTATGAAGATATGAAGGCTTAGCTGCCTAAGGTAAACTGGAAAACTATGTTAAAAGATAGGATGTTAGAACTAGAGTGGCAACCTTTTGGGGAGACAATAAATAAATCTTAACACTGATTTATCTTGGTGAGAAAGAAACGCTGTTCAAGAAGAATGCATCATTTGTGGCTGAATAAGAAAGTTAAGGATAGTATTTAACTGAAAGCAGCACTATACAAATCTGGAAAAACTAATGGTGAGTCAGAGAATTGGACCGACTTTAAAAACCAACAAAGACTGACTTAAAATATGATAAAGAGACAGAAAGCAGAGTATGAGATAAAGCTAGCTAGTTAAATAAAAATATAGCCAGACCTTCTGAAAATATTTGAATAGTAAAGGAATAACTAAATCTAGTGTTAGTCCTCTAAGGAGTGAGTCTGAAGAGTTGATAATGGAAAGAAAAGCATGACAGATGCTTTGAACAGGAATTGTGGGTCTGTCTTCAGGGTGGAAGTCTTAGAAGACTCCCCACTGTTAATTGAAACTCTAGATGTGATAGGCAGGGATGAACTTAAAGCAATTATCATCACTAGGAAAAAGTGATAGGAAAAGGTTGTTGAGATTGGTTGGCTCGCCGAGCTAGTTTGTTGTTTCGCAGACGTTTCGTTACCATGCTTGGTAACATCCTCAGTGCAGCCTCCGATGAAGCATCAGTGTGTTTTCCCACCTGATTTTTAAACTCTGGGGTTCATTGAGATGGATTGCCTCACTTTCAGTTTTCTTTCATAGTGGAATGTATATGGGGTCGAGTTCAATGTGTTTATTAATAGCATGCTTCGTGGAGTACCATGCTTCCAGGAATTCTCGTGTTTGTCTCTGCCTAGCCTGTCTCAGGATCTTGGTGTTGTCCCAGTCGAAGTGGTGGTTCTCCTTGTCCATGTGGATTGAGATGAGTGAATATTGGTCGTGTCTTTTTGTAGCTAGTTGTTGTTCATGTACTCTTGTCGTTAGTTTCCTTCCTGTTTGTCCGATGTAGTGTTTTTCACAGTCTCTGCAGGAGATCTTGTAGATGACATTGGTCCTGTCCATGGCAGGGAGTGGGTCCTTAGTTTGGGTGAGCAGTTGTCATAGGGTTGACATGGGCTTGTTTGCCGCTCTGATGCCCGGCGGTCATAGGAGTCTTGTGGTGAGTTCTGATGTGTTTCTGATATAGGGTAGTGTGATGAGTGTGTTGGGGCGTGTAGTCGCTTTCTGATGCTGTTTGTGTAGGCATCTTCTGACCCAATTCTTTGGATATCCGTTATCCTTGAAAACCTGGAAGAGGTATTCTTCTTCTTGGCGTAGTTCCGTGTTGCTGCGCCAAGAAGAGTGTGGAATTCTCTTCTCCAGAAGGTACTGAATGCTGGGACATTAAATTTATTCCAGGCTGAGTAAAATTTTTGGTAAACAAGTGAGTCAAAATTGATGGGTACAGACAGGAAAGTCTGATCAGGTATAATTTTACAGAATGGTGAAGTAGGCTGAAAGGGCCATGGGGCCTACTGTTGCTATTCAATCCTAAATCCTTTTACAGTGGAAAGGGCCTGCAGAATGCAGTGGGATCTGGATTCTTGTACATGGTTCACATACAGGTGCAGTGAGTAATGAGGAAGGTAAATGGCGTTTATTACAAGGGATGGTGTATAAAAGTAGGGAAGTCTTGCTATTACTGTATAGTGCATTGACAAGACCACACATAGAGTATTATATACGTAGTCCTGATACTTGTATCCTTGTTTAACAATGAATATACTTGAATTGAAAGCAATTTGAAGAACGTTCACTGGACTGATCCCTGGGATGAAGGGGTTGTTTAATAAGGAAAGGTTTGTGAAATATGAGGCAAAATGATTAGTAGTTAGATGAGTGAGAGTGATCTTATTTAAAGACCAAAATCTGAGGGGGCTTGACGGGGTAGATACTAAGTGGACATTTCCATTTTTGGGAGTGTCTAGAATTAGGTGACATGATATAAAAGTGAAGGGTCTCCTGTTTAAAGTGGAAATGAGGAGAATTCATATTACTAGTCTTGAACTCACTCTTCTCTCCCTGAAACTGAATGTAAAATTGATTCATATAATGATCTTATTGCTGACACTGGACATCTGATTTCTGAAAAATGTTTCATTTCCTTCAATCAGCACCTGGTAAGCACCCAAATCAAATACCAACTGACAACATTGATCTTGGAAACCATAGCCTGTTTGTTCAAACTCTACAGTAGAGGAATTATTGGACTCTGTGAGAAAGAAAGCAATTCAAATACACCTTTGTGAATGAAGGATAAATAACACTGCTGCAGGGAATCACAGTAAACCAGGGTACTTCTCAGAAAATTCAGACAGAACAGAGGATATTGAAATAAGTAGTATGATAATCACTTGGCAGAATGACATAACAAATGTTAGTCATTACTAATTGTAGCTTTAAGTAGACAGTCATAGATGGTGGAGAAAGAAAACATTGCGCTAACAATGGATATTATGTCAAAGATTTTATTTTTAAAATACTATTTGTTGTGAAGGTAGAGAAGACACTTTTCATAGCTCCATGAAACTCACCAATAAAATTAAAACCAGTTAATCTGTTTATGAATCCACCTTTTTGTTGAAATGTTAAACTGAGGTCAAATCTGCATTTTGAGACCCCATAGCTGGCCACTATACTGCTAAATATTTAGCCCAAAATTAATGTCACAAAAACTGATTATCTGGTCAGATTTCTCATTGGTATTTGTGAGAGTTTACTGTGTACACATCAACTGCTGCATTTCTCTGTGTTATTACTGGCTATGCTTCAAAGGTAATTAATTGATCACAAAGAACTTTGAGCTTGTCAAACACACTATATAAATACATTTGCATCTTTCCTTAATTGTTGGAAGAGGATAATTGGGGGAACATTGGGAGAATTCCCTATGTAAAAATCCATATTCCCTGAACAAGTAATTAGGGCATTAGTTTATAATGTTAACGAGCATAGTAAATCTTCAGCAATGTACCTCTCCATCGCAACTGAATGGGTACCACCTTGTTCTATGTCCAAAACTGTAATTAGTTATTGAGTCAACGGTAAGAATATTTTCACCTGAGAAAAGCTGACCTCCCAGCAGTAACAAAGGAATTATGGTATTCAGGACATTCCTAAGTAAATTTGATCAACAGTGTGCTTTCAGGATCTGTAAGTTTTCAGATGATAAATTATGTGGAAAACAATGTCCAATGGAAAGTTATTGAATTCTGTTATCTAAGGCGTCTTAGCAATTCAATAAGTAAGTAATAAATTGCATGTAATTCATAAATTTAAACAAGCTTAGGATAATGTATGTAGTTGAGATACGTCTGCAAAGATATAGATTAGGAAGATTCTGATAATACAACTGGCAAAATACTGTAACCATCATAACAATAGATGTAGCAGTTGCAAGGGCAATCAGCATGTCAGGTGTATAAATAGTTCCAAATCCAAGGAAGTTACATTGACACTCAATAAAGCAAGTGAAATATTATGTGACCAAAGTCACAAAATATATGTAACCATCGGCAAGATTTCAAAAGAAGGATAATGGAGATGCTTCAAAGTCTTAGAATTATTGAGAATGTGAAAATAGTTGAAGGAGGGAAATTTCAGCTCATTTGAGAAACAATTAAGGGAGAAGAGCCGGTCTTTAAAATAATGAAAGGAATTTATATTAAATGTAATGAAGTATTTTTAACCAAACAAAGATGAAAGAATTTAAAATCACAAATGTACTTGAAGGATTACATTTTTATATCTTGAGTCTCCGATTTACAGATTCGGGGAGCTGTAACAAGTATGTGAATGCTGACTCAGCATTCCAGATGAAAATGAATTGATCTTTGATTCAGCAGAGACAAGAAGAACATGAAATTACTTGAGGAAGGAGGGAAATAAAAATTGGGCAGTGATATTTTTATAAAGAATCATACACAACATGGTTGGCTATTTAGTTTAATAACTTTTCTTCAAGCATTTTTTTTCAGAATATAATTTTTCATGATTATTTCCTTTAATTACCCATTATAAATTATTAAATGGAATTCAAAGAATACATGTCAAATATTCTTCCTCTGTAAGGGAATTGACCTCTGCCTGATTGTCTGGTAACTGCTATGCATTGCTTCTTGATAATTCCTGGATAAATGTAACTGAGAAATTTATGCTTACTCTTTTCATTGGACTGTCAGTCATTCAGAGATGAATATGGAACATTTCAGATAGTTCTATCTATAGGAGAAATAATATATTAGCATTGATCATTCTGTTTTTTCAGAATGGTATTCAGACAGCATGTTTGCACCTGTTAAACTGCTTCATAATATTCTAGAACCTGTAACAATTGCACCTTTTTGGATGTGTGGGAGTATGCAAAGGTATTTGATTTAAAAATTATCGAAAACATTCAAAATTAGAGAAGCTTTGGCATGTTCTAACCTCCATTTTATTTCTGAAATGCTTATTTTATCCTATTTTAACAGAGATTGAAAATTATTTCGTATCTCTTATAGCTGACATGCAGAAATTTTGTCTGAATAGTCCCAATCTTAATATTTTCACTGCAGATAAATCCTCAACACAAATCCTGCCTTTAAAAAGAAATCACCATTCTCCAATAATGTTCAATAAATTATTTTCTTATCCAGATGTTGAATGTAGTGATGCAAGTCATAATGAAGATTTCTAGTAATGTGGGCATGTAACTATCAAATGGGCATTGACCTATGTGCTTCTTCTCCTCACCAAGCAATGGAGATAGCTCTGCTGACCCTTAAATTTCACCTTAATGTAACAATGGCATCAGGAACAGCAAAAATAACAAGGGAATTGGAAGTAAAATACTCTCACTAACATTAGAATCAGGGAAAAGTGTGGAGATGTCTGTTCTCTACTCAGTCTTTATTTTTGCCTATCAAACACTGATTGATATAATTTCATATTTACCTTGTTGAGCATAAAATTTACAAATTGTTCATATATTAATAGATAATTGAGTTTTTATACTGTTAAATTTTCACATGTTTTGATGTTAATTATTCAATTAAAATCTGTTGGTATTAACTGGCGTTACTGTCAATAGTAACATACTGAAGTCAGTGATTAAAAAAATTAAACATTGAAATTAGATTAGTATGTTATTTTAAAATGGTGAATAACTTAAATTACATAAAATTAACTCCTCTTAAAACAGTGAAAAGAAGATCTAGTTAATCATTTGAGCACTGACAACACATGATATCATCCCACAAAAAAAAATTTGTTTACCAGCCTAGCTCTTCTGATTCCAAAGATGTTAGAAACCACTAATATTTCACATTTGTTTCAGTACTTTCTTTACCATTAGATATCATGTCTGGGTGTACAAAACAATGGATATTACACATAAGTTTAATATTCAGATATTGGGTGGCAGTCCTCTGGCTACATTCTATCAATGGTTTAAATTCAGCCAGCCTATATATAAAGACAATTTAGACTTTACAAATTATGATTAAGTAGTAGCTGACAAATCCCAGAGCACCAAGTAGTCACTTGGCACTCTTCTGAAGAACAAGTGTAATCTTACAAATTTGTTAAAGATATTATGGCACAATAAAATGTAGGACTGGAACGGCCTCCATTCCAGTGACTGAAGGGAAGACAAATGCTAAATACTTTTAATGTCTTTTAATATTGCTGCTTGGTCCTGAACCTGTGCTGGTGGATGTACAAAGTATTACATTAAAAAAAAACACATTTATACCTAAGAAGTACTGGTAACAAAAGGCTGTACATTACATGCAAAGTTTTCCAAAGATTGTTGATAGTGAGCATTTAGTTGTCATCAGCACTTTTAAATTTCCTCCAGTGCTTTTATTTTATTGTTAATATTTGAAAGCTTTTGGACACCTACAAATCATCCAGAAAACTGCCTTACTTTTAGCACCTGCTTATTGGCCCCTTGTGTCTCATAAATAGTAAATTTGCTGG
This sequence comes from Rhincodon typus, assembly GCF_021869965.1. Taxonomy (NCBI): domain Eukaryota; kingdom Metazoa; phylum Chordata; class Chondrichthyes; order Orectolobiformes; family Rhincodontidae; genus Rhincodon; species Rhincodon typus. Next base: position 29,854,624 of record NC_063350.1, read on the forward strand.
CTAACTGAGAATGCCAAGTGCCTGAGCATCCGTCATACTTAACTGCATTAGATGCCTTTCCTCTTTTTCCCGTCTCTCTTCGCTCTCAGTGTCTAATCCCAACTGTTGTGTGAGAAATTATGATACTGTAGGCTATCTTTATAGATTATAGGTACACTGAAACATCATTCTATTAATCAGATCTTATGCTGATTGTTCACATATATATATATGAAAGAAAATAACTAGTTCAGTAGCAGATTTTTTGAGCAGTTCCATCAGACTCCGGAGGTCTGGAAGAACTGCTGGGTAAGACTATGACCCAATGAGGTAGGGAAATCCCGGACAGTCTTAAGGAACAGAGCCTCCATTAGCTCATTCAAAACCATTTCAAAGTGGGTGATGGAAGTTAATAGTGTGGGTCATTCTAGTCCATTAGATTCGGTCCTATTTCTTCAGTTAATAATGGACTTTATGTAAGATATGAGCCTGGTATCCTGAGTAAGACAAGCAAATTTGCCTCCTAAGGCCTGGAAATAACCAACATAAAGGAAAACAAGGTCAATATCAGTAAAGTGAACCTATCTGGTTCAGTTAAGTGTTCTTGTAGGGAGAAAGGAAGAGCAGAGATCTGTAGCCTTACATTCATCTCTCAAGTTATATCAGACAGCAGTTTCCAGATTAAAGTGATTGCTGCAAGATTCTTTATTTAGTGGGGGAAATCCAAGTGTTCCACAGATGTTCAATGATGCAAGCAGAAGACAAATTATGCGGGTTCTTGTCACTTGTATTCATGTCACTTGTATACATGCATTTTGAATTTTTAACATTTAAATAAAGCGAAAGCATTATGGTTTGGTGAACAAGTGCCAATGAATCCCTAATGTAAAGACATTAAAAATAATCGTGCCTTCGAAGGATGACTTTCAGTTACTTATGAGGGTGCCACCTATTGGCAGAATGATGCATTTCTAACCTCCCGACCACATACCCTTCCCATAACCTTACATCTTTTCTAAAAAGTGGAGTAGCCCCTGCCTCTGTTATTCCTTGGCAAAGTATCCCATACTCTTTGAAATCTCTGGATTAAAATAATTCTCCAATCTAAAGGTTGAAATACAAGTAAACCACATATAAATGTAGAATAAAAATGTCCATTTATTCCCTGGTATCAAATAGCTTACAATTTATTCATTGTTAAAGACGCTGTATAAAATGGAAGTTTGTTGTTTTACAGCAATGTTAATATATTTTTGAGTGGAATTGTCCAACATTAGGCGTGGCAATTAATTTGCAAAGTTGGGGTGGCATGTTACGAGGAGTAGATGTCTGTGCATTTTAGTACCTTGATTAGTTTTATTACGCTATTTCCATATATATAAAATTAACATAATTGCTATCTCATTTTCACAAAAGTATTCTGAATAAGGAGGAAATTAGGATCTATGTTACTTTCTAAATTTGGCTTGATTTCAATTATTAATTCAGTTTGGAGTTCATCCCTGTTTTGCTAGTGGCTAATCCTGTGACAGTGTCAAGTCACACATGTTTCATTACATAAAGTACGTTCTGTAATACCAGTCTGTAGATGGTTCTTCTGAATGGTATTTCCTTATAACTTGAAACCATTATTCCATGTTTCATAGAATGCAGTTGACAGAAGGCAGTCCTGCTGTTAATAAACTGTCACCAATTTTTGCACTTTGTATTTGAGAAAGACGCTTACAATGTAAGTTGAACTTTAATTTGGTCATATTGCTTGATGGAAAACAGATTTAACTGTCAGAAAATCTCACTGTGTGGTAGGTTTCAATTATCTATCCTTTGGGCTCACTCATTTAAACCAATGTTACTATGGTGTTTATTCTGCAACTAGAAAAAAACGAGCTTATTAAGCATAACAGCAAGCTATACAGCAGTTGGACTGACTGCAGAGGTGGGTAAGTCCACTACAGAGAAGTAATGCCAACTGATTAAGGAATACGAATTCTTGGGTGGTGACACACACCTGATGAAAGGGTTTGACTTTACCCTGCTGCAAAAGATCCGTACTGAAGTCACCAGCAAATAGAGGGAAGAAGAAGATATTGAGAAAGTGCAGAAGGAAAAAAATGACTTAATATTCCTTCTCAATCTATATGGCAGAGTTGTTCAGAGTTTTATGTAAGGAAATATCTTTCCCATATCACCGTTTATATTGACAACGACCTACATCCCATTGTGGTTCATCATTCAGGAATTTCTGGACTCAGGAATTGCAAATAGAACAGAAGCATCAAATAATAAAGTGTAGATAATACTGAGGAAGACTCCAGAATGGACATGTAAATGGCAGATTAATCTCAGAATGGATAAGTGTGGAGTGGAGTATTTTGATAGAAGGAATAAGGAGGCCATTTATTATTTGCATATTTTTTGGAGACCTGAAAAAAATTAATCCCAATCAGGCACTTTACTGCCTACCATCACCGTCTCAGATGCCTTCAGGATCAAGATTCCACCAAGAGCTGTTAGCAAATCAAAGGGCCAGGAGCTTTTCAGATTTTACAGCACTATTAAATGAAGTGACCTGTATGGAAATGCAGAAGGCCAGGACACAGAGCCACCTCGGAGATTCCGGAGGAGAGCAAAGTGGGTTGTCTCATTGCGACCAGTCGGGGAGGACTTGATGAGAGGAGGAAGGGGTGTCGGGTGCTGGGCAGGAAATCTCCTGATGTAGCGGAGGCCCTTGCTACGAGAGGTTGGTGGGAGATTCTGCTTTGAGCATAGGGTCCACAAGTTCCCATGTAGCATGTGTGTGCGTGCGTATGTACGTACATACATACATACATCCACACCACACCACACCTCCCCAAGAGTACAGCGATGGTGGGTAAGTCCCTTAAGTACTTGTAATTCACCACTCAATTGGCTCAGAGACAGAAAGGCTGACCTTGACCTTCCCCCATCCTAGACACTAATAAGGGTTAATCAGCAAGAACAACAAGCTCTCAACTCTGTGCCTTCCTATGGCCATGAAATTAATGTTGTTCTTTACTCTCTATCTTTTCCTTTTTGCCTGTATGGAAACTCCATTAATTGTCTCTCCCTAACCATGTATCTTATGGCATTGTACTACCAAACAAACTGCCTAGCTTTACCCTTGTTGATGGTCTGAAGTTGAACTGAAAACCTGTTTATTGGGCCATGATGGACTGATATAAAACACTCTCTCCCAAAGCATTAGAACTTAAATAACTGCTGAATAGACCAGAAAAGTATTGGGCATTTCAGTTTCTGTCACATTCACTGATAATGGTGTGACCAGTGATCAGCAGGTAAGTGCCCTTTGTGAAAGTTTACAACTTTCTATGCAACTGTGCCTCAGATGACTAGCTAATAAAGAGGAACTTAAAAATCCAAATATATCTAAAATCAGCTTAAATTATATTGGGAAATTACCTTATGATTATTCTTCTAACCATATTCTGATAGAAATCTAAAACAAGCTACAGCAGTATTGGGGAAGCTGAAGACTGAAATATTTATATTTTTAAAAAAAGCATGATGACCACTGACCTGACACCGTTAAACTTCATTTTTTGTTACCGTTAGTGTTTGGAAGAACAAATTCAATAGTAAACAAATTTTCTCAAATATTTTCAGAGAAAATTGGGAAATATTTTACAAATTCATATTACCATTGTTAAATTTCAAATGCAGGCAGTCCATGAGAAAATGATATATGGAAGACAGCAGACCTTGTCAGAATTTTTTTGTGTCCATTATTCTCCTTACTAGAACCATGTATTCTACCTTACAGCTTTTGATATAGTTGACTCCTTAAATAATAAAGTCATGCACAATGGTTATTATAAGTACACTGCTCCCCAACAGCAGTTACTAGATATTTCTTAACTCACTTGATTGATTATGATGAGTATTGTATGACAAAAGGCAGTTTTAACCTTTAGGTTGACATGAAATAGTCCATTCTGTGAGGGAATGAAGTACCATGAGCCATGAAATAAATTTGCTATCTGTTGATTTGAATGGTACACTTCCAAGATTGAACTCAGAAAATCTGTGAATACCAATTTTATAGAAATTAGGTTTTGACTTCCTGAGCAAAAATAGCTCTTAGGATCATTTTGTACTTGATAAATACATAACTTTTATAAATTGCTCTCACTGTCAAAATAGATGGTTGTGACTTGGAAAAAGAAGAGAAAAGGCAGAAGAAGCATTTCAAATGTAGTATCTGTAATCAGAGGAATTTGTTAGAAAGAAGAAGTTATAGTATTGTTTATATTCTCTGGATGGCTCCTAACATTTCAAAGCTAAATAAGTACTTATGACATGTAACCACTGTGACAAGGGAACAAATACAAATGTTGGACGATCTTGCAGAAGTAATAAGAAAGCTGACCAATTTTTCTGTTATAATTGTGTTGGTTGAGGCATTTCGGTTGTCCACGACATGGGCAAACTCCCCTGACCTTCTTCAAAATTGTATCATGGGATTTTTTACATCCACCTGCACAAATGGACAAAGGCACAGGTCACAGAGATTCTATAATGTAGTGAACACAATGGAAATCACTCAAAATCACCATCCCCATCTCCTAATGTGGCAGTTCTCATTTCCATGGGGTGAGAGTGGAGCCCGCTTAGGAATAATGTATGCGTGGTTCCCAGGGACAACTGGCTGAAAAAGTAGTCAATGTTTCAATGTCATCTTGGGAACCACAGTATATACAACTTGGGGGACACAGTGTAGAACAGCTGAGAGCAGATCTATTCTTGGTGAATTTCTTTTGTGTAACCAAGGTATCTATTTCGAAAACTGAAGTGTATATGGTCCCATGGCATCATGGTTTTGGAATGGTGTCTTGTCCAGCCCTCCTTTGCAATAATCCTTAGCTCTTCCTGGGTTGCTCAAAACGACTTTCAATCCAGTAGAGGGCAGGGGAATGAAGGCGGTAATGAGTAAAGGTCAGATTTGCAGACCCAAATATTGTCCCGCCTCTACACACCCAACCCAGGAACTGAAATCAGGGCTACAGTTTGCCTTTGCCACCAGGCAGCTTCCCCAACATCTAACACAGCAGAGCAATGCCTCACTACCCCAATATCAGCACAGATTATGTTCACAGATCTCTGAAGTAGAATTTTACCAATCATTATCTGAGGGACTAGCAAATGTGCTACTATTTACTATAAGTCTGTACTTATTCAGGCAGCTGAATACCCTGTATACTCACAAAGTGCATTTTCCTTCTGTACCTATAGAAAAAACAGATTCCTTTCTCTAACTTTTCATCCTCTTCTTGAAGGGAAGGGAATGAAGGGAATGCCTCATTGAGGGATGTAATAGTAATTTGCTGGAAGACCTTATGTAAATCAATGACATTATTGCTGTTCATTAACAAATGTCATCAAGCATTTTAAACCAGTGAACATTGCAGCCACATTTTATATTCAATGCCTACAGAAATATTTTTCACGAAATTTCTGCAGGTGTTTTTCATAGCATCAAAGAGATCAATAACTAGCTACTCTGCCTCAGCCACCAAAACTTCAAGTCAAAGTTCGATGTCATTATTAGCATGCTGATGTGGATCGGCCATACAATCTAGGGATTAAATCTAGCCAATTTACTCTGTGAAACATTGAAGTAAGCAAGTACTTCTTTTCATTTCTGTTGCAAAATTGTCTGGAAAGTACTAGGTATTTGCTGAAAGTGACCCAAGTTCAAAAAGTTTCAGAGATAGTAGGAACTGCAGATGCTGGAGAATCTGAGATAACAAGGTGTAGAGCTGGATGAACACAGCAGGCCAAGCAGCATCAGAGGAGCAAGAAGGCTGACGTTTCGGGCCTAGATC
>NC_063350.1:29875466-29963677 GCF_021869965.1 Rhincodon typus
AAAGCTGACGTTTCGGGTCTGGACCCTTCTTCAGAAACGTCAGCTTTCCTGCTCCTCTGATGCTGCTTGGCCTGCTGTGTTCATCCAGCTCTACACCTTGTTCTATCAGTATTCTATATGTTTTAATCAGATTCACCCCTCATTCTTCTAAACTTCATCAAGTACAGACCCATAGTTCTTCACTGCTCCTCATTTGATAAGCCCTTCATCCCCAGGATCATTCTCGTAAACCTCCTCTGGTTTCTCTCGAATGCCAGCACATCCCTTCCTTAGATATGGTGCCCAGAATTGCTCACAATATTCCAAATGCGACTCCATTGATTGAGGTGTGCTCCCTCACACATGTGGGATTGTTTAAACTGGTGTGGGTAGGGCCTGGGACACCCATAATATTCAGCCGATATTCATTACATTCTCATATCCTTTGGTGAAGGTAAAAGAATGGAAGACTTGTATTGTTGCAGCATTTCTCACAGCATCAGCATGTCCAAAAGTGCTTTACAGTGAATGGAATACTTAGTCATAGAGCCAAAACAAAATCACTGTTTCAGTATATGAAACATCAGTGCTAATTTACACTCACACTAAACAGCAATATGGCAAATATACATTTTTTTGTGATGTGGATTGAGGGGAATACTGCAATCACACTGTACACAGAATAAGAGAACAGTTTACTCCTCGTTGATTCTTCGCTGAGCATGTTGGGTGGAGGAAGAACAGACAACTTACGAGTGCTGTCCCATATTTGGTAACATGAAAACCATTCATTGAAAAATTAAGAGAGAAGGCAATTAGGTACTTTTTCTTTGCAATACTACAGGGAGCTCAACACTCAGGCCAGATAAAACTTATCATATTTCTGCTTCACAGATTCAAGTGTGAAGAATTAAATGAATACCATGGAGTTGTAAATGAAGCAAACATCTGGACAAGCAAAATTTCAATTGATGCACATTTTGAGCAAATAACATAGAAGAGGTGAACTTGTTCAGGGCCTGCAGGTTTTGGTGACGGCACCAGAGTTAAATGTCACCTCAGCTCAAGTGCTATGAGGCAAGCCAAACTCAATCGTGTGGCAAGTAGCCAATTAAAAGCAGAATATCTTGAATGCTAAGAGCTTGAAATAAAGACAGAAACTGCTGGAGAATCTCTGCAGGTTTGACAGCACATGTGGAGAGAGGAACAAAGAGGTATCACTTCAAGTTGAATGACTCTTGTTTGGAACTTCTGAAGAAGAGTCCTTGGACTTGAAATGTTAACTCTGCTTCTTGGTCCACTGATGCTATCAGATCTGCTGAGTTTTCCCCAGCACTTTCTGTTTTTATAACTAACTGGATATATGGGGAGGAGGGGTGGGGGTGGTGCGGTGGTGGTGGTCATCTATTTAATAATTGGGACAAGAAATAGGCACCAATGGCAGCTGCCTTGTTTAAATCAGTTGCCTCAGCAGCATTACAAAAGACCTCCATTCTGCAACTGTCTAACAGACTAGGGCCTCACAAAATGCCAAGCTGATGACCTGCTCCTACAGACCCTGACAAAAGTTAAAGCAATAGCTGTCAGAGCTGTCTGTCATAATTCACACTCAAACATGGGCAAAGAGAAATCAATCCAGCTATGAGAGTTGTCATGCTTCACATTTGTACATACATGACTTACTTCAACAAGATGCTAGTGGTTCCTTTGAAGAGATGGATCCAGCATATTGGTCAGCGAAGACTGAAAGTGTACCAGAACTGCAGTGTCACTTTGTCCATAAGCTGCATACATAGGGGCAAGGCAGAGGATGAGACAACTGAAGTCTCTGTCAGATGCTCATCTTTCTCAGGTGATGAAGGCAGTGTAAGTGTACTTCCACGCCACAGGGCTCCTTTGTATCTGACTGACACAATCTGTGTTGTATGGGTTTTATATTGTTAATTGCACCTTTCTCATACACGCTGCCTAATGTCTTAGGCCTTAGGTAGCTAGAAGATGGCCACCAAATTTATCCCAAACCACTAAGAAGCGCAGTGGCATATTTCCAATACCAGTTGCAGTGCATGGGTCACACACCTTGGAGGAGCACACATTAAGTAGAGCATCTACATGTCCTTGCAGTTGATAAGTGGTTTGACTTTCTATGTGCTAAGGTTCGATACAAGAATGCCAATTAATAAATGTCAGAATTGCACATCTTAGTGATCCCTTAACTTCTTGCTACCTTCTTAGATGTCATCTATGAACACTTCCACGAATAATTGTTCATGTTGGACTAAGCTGCGTCAATCAGCTCTTCAGCATTGCCATTATGCATTGGGAACATGGCGATAGAATGAAAAATAAAGGAGATAACAACAGGTCCATATCACAGCAAATCTTTATTGTACTGATTGTGGAAGAATATCAGAAAATGTGACTGTTCCAAGCCTCTTTTTCACACCTTTTCATTCCCTTCTAGGAAATACTTATCCTGTCCCACCTGGTCAGCAGCATCCTCCACTTCCTCCTTGTTGGGGAAGGAGTGGGAATTGATGATGTACTTCCTCCTTCTGCAGTGTTAGATTGTGCAAAGCACAGCACATCACCATAATGCCCAAGACCCTCACTGGGGTACAATGCAGGACTCTGTGGCATTGATCTAATCAATTAAATCTCATCTTCAGTTGCCCAATGGCCTGTTCAATGGGTTACTCTCTGCTTAACAGATATTGTACCTCTCCCCTGCTGCAGGGTGAGGATTCCTGACCAGCAAGTGCAGGTCATGTCCTCAATGGGAATCCTTATCCTTGCACTACCATCACTGAAGGCTCAGCTATCAGTAACTACGTTTCTGGAAAGCCTCAGTCTGCGTTGATAATGCTGCCCTGACATCTGTAGATAGTTGAACTGGTACAGTCTGTCTGGAAGCTGTTAGTGTATCCTTCTATGTCCTTCTCCAATGTGCCGATTAGGCGATGGTCCTCTTGTCACTACCAGTTGTGTTGTTGCCCCACCTCCCTCCCTTGGGGTGCTGTTCACCTTCACAGGGAGCCTTTCAGACCAGTTGGATCAGTCCATGTCAGGTGGACTGTTTCCTGTTCCCATGTGTTCCTGGCAGTTCACCCCTTCTAAAGATTTCCATTCTGGTCTTCTGGGATCAAGTGATGAAGTGATCAGGTAATATTCTATAATTCTAAAAGCAAGTGCAGTTGATAATGGCAATCTGTCATTTCCTCAATTGTCACCATACAGTTCAACCGTAGAATTTGCAATAAATCTCAATTTTGACATTTATTAATCTCATTTTTTGTGTATCTGTTGTAATACTAGCTGCTTAACTGTCTAGACATCCTGGTCTTCCTTCAGGGGAAGAGATTTTCCATTAGAAATCAGTACCTTTGTCGACTCAACCAATCAAAATGATCAGCAACAATTCAAAAACTGCAGTAAAAAAAACAATCTAAATGTTCAAACAAATTGATCAAAAGCACCCAGTAAGGTTTTTCACTCCGTACCTAACAGTAATAAACAACTGAGATTTCAAATCAAATTAAATGTGCTCTTTACTGCACAGACTTCTATAGTGCAGCTGTCAATCATAAAACAATTTCCTGGTCAGGACCAGTCAGGGACCTTTCTGCAATTCAATATCAATTCAAGATTTCAATTCAAGCTTGAAACACACCTAATAAAAGAAAATTATGCATGACGTGACATGGTGGCTTGGATTTTGTAGTGAGAATAATGCTGAGGGTGTCCATGCTAATCGTTATTAAGGAGTAAATTGGAAAGTAACCTAAAAAAAAATGCATAAGGAGTTAAATGCTCATATCCAAAGGTTACTGTCTGGTTTGACTGGTTTCTCCACGAGCTTTGCTGCATAAATACCTCACTGAGAAGCTTGCTATCAAAACACAAAGAAAGTGAAATTGTACTATTGCCAGCTAGATACCCATCAAACGCCCTCAAAAACCTTATATATAGATGTAATTTTTTTTATGGCATACATATAAATCACCTTGAAAATATACTTTGCTAAATATGGAGTCTCATTCTTCAAGATTTTAATTATTGTTAGTTTTTATTACCTTTGTTTTGTTTTATGTAAAAATGATTTTTACATTGAATTAAATATTCTGATACATACTTTCTGATTTAAATTATGTACATCTCAGTGAGGATCCTTCAGTCTAATTGGTGGAAGGAACACATTATTTCATGCCCCCGTTGCATGTCTCTCAGACCCCTGTGAAGGGTACTGTGTTAAAAAGAATCTCAAGTAACTATATATTACCCCTCAGAAAGCCTTCGGAAGCTGTCAGCATAATTGTAATTAAGTCTATTCCTTTGCTGATGACCACAAACCTGAGGCCATTTTAGTCCATTTTACTTGTGAAGCTCAGGGTTCAGTTACCCTAGTGTAGAGCCTCAACAAGAAGTTCTGGTCTTTACGTTGGTGCTTTTCTGAATGCATTTTGTTCTAGTTATAGAACCTCCTAGCCTAGCCTTCATTTCCAAACCTCGCTCACACAATCCTGTATGCAGGTCATTATCACTGCCAGTGACCCTGAGTGTAACCAACATCCCGTCGTCACATCTGTCAAAACCTATGAGATTATTGTACTCAACCAGTAGCTATTCTGAAGTCAGCAAACATTTGTGGTGCACTGCGAGGACTAAAGACCTTCAGCCAATTGGTATATGAAGATCAATATGATACTGTCAGTAATTTCAATAACTTTTGGCTTTGCGAAAGCTCTACGTTGTGAGATAAAATGGGTCAACTCTATATAAATCCTGAACTGACCCAATGTTATCCTAGATCTGTTTGCTCTCAGCTGTACAATTTATGTCTAATCTGAGGAGATTGTGCCCCGTCAATAGCATTCCTCACTCCCAACATTAAGTCCTGTCCCTTACTTCAATCATGTCCATGCAAACAGGATTATTCCAGTGCTTCAAGTTTATCTGAAACACATGTCTTTACTATGACTAATCATAAATAATGTGTTAAAGATTCTGCTGTATAACTGTAAAGAGCCATTTTCCAGTTCTCTCAAATCACCAAACCAAACTCCAAGTAGAGTGATGGGTAGTTTTTTTTTAATTTATAACCAGCTTTCATTAATCAGTTTTTTTTCTCTCTATTTTGCTTTTTCTTTCTCTTCTTGCACAAAACTTTAGACTCTCACTGGGCTTTGGAGCCACAAAGGTGTTGACAAATAATTGTAATATAGATGGCTGTATCTGCTCTCTAGTAGCTATTTTAAACAGAACTCAGAATCCAAGCAATGGAAAGAGAAGACGTGCGTTTATTTAGTGCTTTATCATGACCTTGGGATGTTCTAAGCTCTTGACATCCCATGAATGACATTAGAAGGGTACATCCAATCATCCAATTCATGAACAGATCAGTAGTGAGAGAAACCACCAGTTGATCTATTTTTAATTGAGAAATTAATGTTGGGCTCGACAGTATGAGAATTCCTACACTTCTTCAAATGGTAAATCAGATCTTTGAAAACAGCCTCAACCAACTGGTAGATAGGGCATTGATTTTATATCTCATGCAAAAGGCAGTGTTAACAACAATGGGACACTTCATAGTACATTACTGCAGTGGTCATTTAATTAATTTTGCTGTGGTATAGTGTAATGGATCTATGAACTTCCATTTTTCCGTGTAAGTAAATATTATCAAAACTATCTACTTTGGCTCCTATAAGTAAAGATGTTACCTCAAGATAGACCCAGAGTTGCAGAACTCAACTTTCTCATCCACATCTTAACTTTCACTGAAACTACAGCCTCATCCCTGCACTGATCATGCCAGCATTGGGTGCATCCTTACTGCATTTATGCTCACTTACTTCAATATTGTCCTTACTGGTGTCTGTGTTTCCACTTTATATAAATGCCATTGATCCAACCAACTGTCACATGGCCTTGTGTAGGCAAAGACTCAATTCCATCACCCAATATCATCAAACACTCTTTTCTCCCAACAGAGTTGTTTTGCTGACATCCAAGTCTATTTTGGTAGTTGTGGCCTCTTGAGCCTTCTTGATTTTAATTTCTCTACCATTGGTGGCTGTCCTTTTAGCTGTTAAGACTTATGTTCTGACACTCCCCCCACCCCACTAAATATTTCAACCCATCATTCCTCATTCAAAACACGACTTTAAATCTACATCTTGACCGAGCTTTTGGCAATTGCCCTAATATCACCTTTATGTGGTTCAGTGTTAAATTCTGATGTGGATGACACACCTGTGAAATGCCTTAGGGTAGTTTACTATGTTAAAGTGCTATATAAATACGAGTTTTTGCTGTGGTATTCATTTGAATTTCTAATTTGCAGTTGATGTTCTGCTTCTGCTGCAGTGGAGTGATGAAGAAATCCAGTGTAGTGTAATCTTCTTCATCAGTTTGAAAATGCTCTTTATTCTCACCAAACATTATCTCAGCAGTAGGAGGATAAGAGGGTAAATATTGCTTGGAAAAGTGAAAGAATCAACAGCAGAAAGATAGCAATAGACAGAATTATGTGCAAGTCAGCAAACCTGAAGATGTATTCAATCTTTCTATTGATGCTTTTTGAATAAAACTTACTGAAATTTATATCTGTACTTTCAAAATCATAACTTTTTCATGCATTAGCCCATTAACTCATTTATCTTAACATTCTTAGACTGTATGACATGGCCCTACTATGTAACAACAGATATTTTAAAAATTAGGACAAATATTAATCTCCTTCAGTGTGCAGCAGCATGCCAAATATGAATGGGAAAATCACAACTATTCAATTGTGTGTTTTTGTTTGTTTGTACATGGAATATGAGAATGACTTTTTTTTTGTATCTTTGTTTGCGGTCATTTACTAATGGAGCAGTACCTTAAAAACAAGTTAGCTGATTTTAAACAAGTGAAATATGGGACTTTCACAGGCAGCAATGTTCTGGGAAAGCGTGGAGCACTGCAGAATTCATATGATGTGTTTTGATTCCCATTATTTACTGAAGTGCTAAATGGAAATTCTGTATCATCTACTCCTTCACTGACTTTGGCAAGAATTTATTGCTTTTATCAGTCAGCATTAACAATTAGTGTGAGTTTTCAATAGAAATGATTTGACATTTGTTCAAAGTCAAATTGAGCAGCACTGGATAACAGCTTAAAACTGAATATGAATACGATTCCTTTGTCGTCACCAGTACAATAAAAGTAAAAGCTGACAGCAAACAATGTCATTTGTCCTTGTTTTCTGACTATTTAGTGTGCAAAAAAGTTCATTAATAATGTCCATTTCTTCAGATTGCATTCTCTATCAATAGTAACAGTAGAACAATTTTATCATTCAGTTTTGGGATGTGGATGTTGTTGGCTAGACCAGCATTTATTACCCATAAATAACTGCCCTTGAAAAGATGGTGGTGAGTTGTCTTTTTGAATGACTGTAGTTCTTGGATTGTAAGGACACCGATAGAGCGTGAGTCAAGGAGTTCTAAGATTTTGGCACCGCAACACTGAAGGAGTGGTGGTATAGCTCCAAGTCAAGATAGTGTGTGGCTTGGAGAGGAATTTGCAGGTGATCAGGTTCTCATGCCCTTGACCTTCTAGTTTGCAGATGTGGAAGGTGTCTTGGATTACTGCAGTATGTCTTGCAAGTGGTATGTGTTGATACCACCATGAATGAGTGAATGTTGAAAATGGTGGGTAGGGTGCCAGTCAAGTAAACTGCTTTCTCCTGAATGACTTTGAGATTCTTGAAAATGTTTGGAGCTGCATTGATCCAGAATAGTGGAGAATATTCTATGGCACCCCTTTCAGGCAATGGGAAGACAGAAAGTGAGTTACTTGCCACAGAATCCATAGACCCTGATCTGCACTTATGGCCTCAGTATTTATAAGGTTGGCCTAGTTAAGTCTCTGGGGTCAGTTGTAAACTACTACCACCCCCTCCTCCACCCCAGTCCCAGGACACTGATAATTAAATGATGCACCACCTAAATGGTAATTTGCTATTACTTACATTAATAATATACTAATTCACGTCATTATCATAGTAAGGGATAGGAGTGTAGTGATTGTAATGAGGTCAGCTAGCTGGACCTCATAGAATGTGAGTTCCCTGATTGGGACTATTAATCTGGTCCAATCATGGAGCCCTGGCTGACATAAAAATGTTGAGTGTCAGAGATACTGACACTGAGGTACCTGACTCTGTATGAGGCGATACTATAGTCAAGGATTATTCATGTGTAAATAAAGGTGACTCGGTGATGGGATACCAGCCTCTGTGGAGTTATTTCAAGAAGAGCTGGATATGCATTAACTCCCATTACTAACTATAATTCCATTAAGGCCCAAAGAAAATATAGCTTTAGCTCACAGATTCCTTTGTAATCGTTGTAAGTAACCATATATATATATATGTATATATATACACACACATACAAATGTTTCATAAAAGTTGTTTTTTTCTCACATCTTAGCCAAGCATTCTCCATGCACACTTGTATTGCCATGTCCTGGTTGGTGTAAGCATTGGCTGTTAGAGCTCAGCTTTGAACCAACTTAAATGTGAAGCTTTCCAATAAAGCTTGTAAATATCCACATCACATCTCTTGGCTTCTGATGCCGTATTATTTTTGCAAATGTCACAGACTTAATTAGTTTTCATCACTGAAAGCTGCAGACACCTAAAGCAAATTGAGAGCTGATGTTTTTTATTGTTAATGCTGCTGACATCTGCCAAGCAATGAATAATAGGGTGGATGTTGCTCTGAGCAGCAAACGAACAGTGCTTTCCCTTTATTAGACTTGCACTTGCATGGACAATGGAGTTTTATGTGGCTATCATCCAAATACATGATATCTGGAATAGTATCTTAGATTAGCATCTCATACTTCCTGATAATGGGAGCAGTGACAGACCATGTTGAAGGCTGTGCTGGCAGTAGGGATGTACAACTGAAGGTAAGTCATAGAACCACAAAGTCATACAGCACAAATACAGACCCTTCGGTCCAACATGTCTGCATCGACCAAACGTCCCAATCTGACCTAGTCCTATTTGCCAGCATTTGGCCCATATCCATCTAAACCCTTCCGACTCATATACCCATCCAGATGCCTTTTAAATGTTGTAATTGTACCAGCCTCCACCACTTCTTCTGGCAGCTTGTTCATAAATGCACCACCCTCTGCATGAAATTGTTACACATCAGGTCATTTTTAAATCTTTCTGCTCCCACCTTCCGCTCTCACCTATGCCCTGTAGTTTTGGACTCCCCCACTGTAGGAAAAAGACCTTGGCTATTCACCCTACCCATGCCCCTCATGATTTTATAAACCTCTATAAGGTCACCCCTCAGCCTCCAATATGCCAGGGAATTCTAAAAGTGGCCTTACCAATGTCCTGTACAGTCGCAACATGACATCCCAACTCCTATACTCAATGTTCTGACCAATGAAAGCAAGCGAACCAAATGCCTTCTTCACCACCCTGTTGAACTGCCACTCCATGTTAAAGGAACTGTGCATCTGTACTCCCAGGTCTCTTTGTTCGGCAACACTCCCAGGGCCTTACCATTAAGTGTATAAGTCCTGGCCTGTGTTGCTTTACCAAAATGCAATATTTCACATTCATCTAAATTAAACCCCATCTGATCAAGGTCCCATTGTACTGTAAGGTAGTCTTCTTCACTGTCCACGATACCACCTATTTTAATGAAATCTGCAAATTTACTAATCATATCTCCTGTATTCACATCCAAATCGTTTATAGAAATGACAAAAAGCAGTGGACCCAGCACCGATGCTTGTGGCACATAGCTGATCATAGGCCTCCACCACCCTCTGTCTCCTACCATCAAGCCAATTTTGCATCCAATTGGCTAACTGCCCCAGATCCCATGTGACTTAATCTCACTAATCAGTCTACTATGCAGAACCTTGTCGAACACTTTGCTAAAGTCCAAATAGACAGCATTTACCACTCTACCTTCATCAATCTTCTTTATCACCTCTTCAAAAAACTCAGTCAAATTAGTGAAACACCATTTCCCGTGCACAAAGCCATGTTGACTATCCTTAATCAGTCCTTGCCTTTCCAATAGCATGTAAATCCAGTCCCTCAGAAAGTGAAGCAATTTCAAAACAGGTGAAGCAACTTCCAAGAAGTTGGCAATTGCTTATAGAATCCTCACGGTATGGAAACACACCATTCAGCCCAACAAGTCCACACTGACCCTCCGAAGAGCATCCCACCCAGACCTATCCCCATCCCCCTACCCTACCCTACCCTACATTTCCTGTGGCTAATGCACCTAACCTATACATCCCTGAACACTGCAGACAATTTAGCACAGCCAGTCCACCTAACTTGCACATCTTTCGACTGTGGGAGGAAATTGTATGGTATTAAATCATATTTCGCAGGAAATCATATGGTTTATTTTCTCCCAGAAACTTTTCTACCTCATTTATCTTCTTGTGACTTAGTTCTGCAGTTTCTTGCTTTTCTGTGGTTGTTTCCTGTTTTGGTGCATTTTTTGATAGGGACAGACTTTCTACCATAAACGTATTTGGTTTTAAAAGCTGTGCACTGTTAGCAATATGTGGTTTCTTTGCTTCACAGCATTGGCAAGGACCTTAGTCCCTCTTGTCTGTCCTACCGTCCGCACTGGCTTATCTGGTGTGTCTTTTTGTGCTGTCGTACTTTCGGTAATGTATAGATCCTATCGACCTCTTGTGCCAAGTTTATATTTTATGTCTGCCTCACTTACCACAGAATGGCTTCCTCTAGAGCTAGGCTGTAATAAATCTGACAAAGGTTCATCAGTTATGTCTACAACAATCTGCTTTCTTACAAATTCCGAATTTAAATCACGAAAGTCACATCTCTCCACTAGTCTGTAGACATCATTAATGAAATCATTTGTGGATTCACCAATTTTGAGTCTTGCCCTTTCAACCCTATAGCTAATAAAATTCTTGAAACAATTTCCAAAAGGTTTTAATAACTCTTTAAATTTATCTGGTGTTTCACTTACCATTTGTGAACAATAACGTCATCTGATATACTGCCATTGGTGGACAGAAGTGTATTTATTTGCTCAGCAATTGTCTTAGTACTCAGTTTAGAAGCTATTCTATACTTTAAGAATTGTCTTTTCCAAGATATCCAATTTTGTCGTCTTTTTGGCCCATCTCTGAAATTAAATCTTTCTGGAAATACAATTTCTGAAGCAAATCAGACATGCTAGAGAGACTCAGCAGGCCTGGCAGCAATCTGTGGAGAGAGAAACAAGGCCAGCACTTCAAAGCATTAAATTTGTTTCTCTCTCTATAAATGCTGCCAGACCTGCGGAGTTTCTCCAGCATTTTCTGTTTCCAGTTCAGCTTGCCAGCATCTGTAGTATTTTGCTTTTCTTTACTATTTCTGATGTCATAGCTTTCCAATGTGCCTATGTTTTGTTTTAAGATTTGATTCTTCAGGAATGGTGGTTCTTCTGAGCTTTGCTGTTAAACTGGAAGGGTTTCCCAAGCTTTGCGGCTGTGATGGTTATTTTTTCTGTACTTTGTACCTTGCTGTAACCCCATCACTTATTCCTTGTTTCCCAAAAACAGTTCTGTGTTAGACCAGAATTCTGTAGATCTTTAAATTGCTCAATACTTAGCTGTTTTCAGTGGCTTAGATTGTGACTTTTCTGTCTCACTTCTCCTGGAATATCTGAATTTCAACCCGTGGTCTTCTTTTGATTTTATAACCCTGACTCGTAGTGTCCACATACTCGGGCAGCCTTGCTTGAACAGAGCTGCATTTTGTTTCTAAATTACTAACAATTTTGCATTAATTTCTAGACTCACTCAATCCTTGATATCCTGTTAGCTCACTGGTAGAGTTTGGACTTAGGACTGCTACCTCACACTTTTAATGGAGCCTGTGCTCTCTAGTTTGGAGCTAGAGATTTATTCTGTGTCCACATTTCTTCTGTCAGGCCTGAAGTGTTTCCTATGTTGTTGTATCTGTTTCTCTTGATTTCTTCTGTGCCAAATAATTATTTTTCCCCTTTTTTGAAGGACTAAATTCCAACTCACTTAGTTGTACCATTGAGAAATAGTGCTGCTCACTATCTTGGAGCATGGGGTCCTACCCATGCCACCATGTTGTCTGTGCATTCCTTAACAACCTAAGTGGTCTAATTTGAATAAGGATATTCATCTTTCTGGTCTAACTAGATGAGTCTTATTAAGTATGTGATATGAATTTTAATGTATTACTGCAACTATTTAAAGGTTACATGAATTTGAACTACATTACTTCAGATATTGTTCAGAGCATACCAGCCTAGGTCAGTCTCCTACCAGCAACTTCTTTACTCTGACCAAGTCCCTGTAACATCATTACAATGGGTGACGCTTATATCACTCAATCAAGCATTAACCCTTTCAAACCCATGTACAACACACATGGCGATGGGGAGTAATGAATCCATTTGGATCCTCCAAATTCAAGCAGTGCATAATAGGATTTACTTAAAGAATTTTCCTGATTGGAAGTAAGGTCAACCTCATATTTATTGATATCCTAAATCACTGGCAAGAACAGCCTTCAGACATTAATCTCTATAACACCCTTTAATGATGTATTTCTCAAATAGATATCCCTATTATTACTCATCAGTTACCAATACATAAAAACCTTGAATGCATAGCTGCTAAACAAAGGCATAGCAGATCAGATCAAATAGTAACAGAAGAAATATTAACAAATGCCTTCCTTTCCCTCGTTCTTTCAGGATCCAATAAAAAAAGACTAGGATGTGACATTTCTGCCATGAAACTAGTTTTAACACAAACTAACTATGATCTGCCAAACAGTTTCGTTTCACTTTTACAATATGTCTCACTTCAGAAGATAATTAATGGACAGATTTACTCAACGTAAAATTTTCAAATTTCGGTAGCTATTTCAATTAAATTTAGATTTAGTTTTAACGTACAGCACTTAACCTTTTTGAAAGTATTTTGTCTCTATCTGCAGCCAAAAGATTTCTCCCTTCAAGCTTCCATTAACCTAACCGTAAAATCATCATTTAGAAGTTACACAAAGAAGAGTAATTCCCATTCATGCAGTATATTCCCCACTGGCCTATATTTATCACTTCCTTAGAGGTAGATAGCTGAAACTGGCAACTCAATGCATAGAGCACTGCTGTCACAATCTTACATCTTACCACATTATGGTTGAATATGTTGGAGTCTTTCCTTCTATCAGAGCTGACTCTTGATAGATTTATAAATTAACATTCTTCATTGGAAGTTTTTGATTCTGCAATTATTTTATTTTGTCTTCCATTACGTTTCAACACAGAAATATTGATGGGAAACCAAAACATAATTAAAACCAAATCAACTCCTGATTGCCAAGGTGACATAATTCTGCTCTTTAGATGTCAGCTGTTTCATTAAATTATAGCGTTGTTGAGCAATTTCAGTATAACAAAACTTACATTAACACAATATCTTATTGTGAAAGAACACCTTGGAATAGTTTAAGTTTAGAAGAGAGAAGGTAAATAGGAGCAGGAAAGATTTTTTTTTGCACTTTAAAATGTTTTATAATTGAAGCGAAAGAATAGAAAGGGCAAAGTGGCAATGTGAAAAAATTAGACAAAGCAGGAACATTGTTTAAAGATTGTAAACTTTAAAAAAGTTTAAAGAGGGAAATAACTGTGAAAAGAAAACTTGGGAATAAATGTATTGATCATACAGGACCTCCGCTTTGAGTATACATGAGCCGAGTCAGTATGTGTCATTCGCCTGCTTTATTTAAGGTCTTTAAGGCTTTATCTTCTGGGTGGCCGCTAATGTTAGAATAGAGGAAGTATGTTGGAGTGTGGAAGGATGGTTAGTAAGGAATGAACCACAAGTGAATTGGAGAGCAAAACCTATGATACATGTCTTATGATAGAACAAAGGTATTGGGGCCTGAAAAGCCATGGAGCAAAAAAGTGAAGTTTAGGACATATATCTGGAGAAAGCCAAAAGAAACTGGAGATTTGAAAATACACCCAAGAATCAGAGAAAGAGGGAGTCTGTGAATTGTTATTGAGATGAATAGTGGTACACAGGTCTTTATGAGAGAGGAATCTCAAGCCAGAATTTTCTGGATTCACTCAAGCTTGTGGAGCATGTCAGAAGAGGCCAACATACAGCAGGTCCTGAGAATGAAGGAATATGGTAATGTTTAACTTGTGATATTAGCCATGAAACAGTCTATTTGACAGTTAAGTTAGCAACTGACATCGACAATTCAATTGAAGACAACAGATATTAATTTAATTTGCATTTGGTCTCTGATGGCGGATCAGAGAATCAGCATGAGAATCAGTCTGCAATCAGTGTTTGTGCCCTTTGAAACTGACAAAACCCCGATTTCATAAATGACCCCTGTCACCAGCAAAGAGAGTGGTTTTTCACCCCAGGAGCCTAATTTGGATTTGATACACAGGTCTCAAAGGTAAACAGACAGTGTATAGACTTAGTGAATAGTCCAGTCACAGGAAACAATTTTTCATATTTTTCTTACTATTTTGTTTAGGTAATAACACAAGTATAAATGACAAAATTGCTACAGTTTAGCAGTTTAGCTGATGAGCATGTAATATAACATTTCCACAGTTCCTTTAAGTCGTGGGATGAAGCCACTTTGGTAAAGCACTAACTAAAATCCATGTGCTGCATTCATGTAATGCTGGAATATTGAGTGTCCATCTTTCGTCATTATCACCTTATTTCTGTAATAGGGATTTTTAAAGTAATGATAAGTATTTTCCAGTATAATTTTGATCTTTAATTATTTTTAACACAGCTTCAAAAAGTGAGGATGTACACTCCGTTTTCCCTGAAAGGTTTTTCTTTTAGATACAGAAAACAGTAAAATGTTGCTCTGAACTTCCAGAATTTAGTTTTACGGAAGGAGAGGTTGGAAAAAAAATCCAAAGCATTTTTATCTATATTGTGAGAGCAGCCCCTTTTAGAATTTGGAAAGATTTCAGGAAATGAAGGTAACTTATTGAAACAAAAACAAATTGTTTAAAAAACAGAATGCCTCGGGAAGATGGAAGAAAAGATAGAAACTAAAATTAAAATAAAACATTAAATTATGTAGTTTATCATAATAAACACTGAAATCTAATAAACATGCTGTATGTTAGAAATAATCACTGCCAGTTTGTGGGTAAAGTAGAATGCTGTCACCAATCCTCTTTCTGTGCTGAATCTAATGGCTTGTTTGGTTAACAGTGGTAAAGGATTGACCACCAGTGAGCCTTAGGAATAGATACTTGTCTGAACAATAATATGCAGTTTATTTAATGATAACAATGGCTAAAAGTAACATTGGTTAGTCAGACATTACCACAATTTCCACCCACCCAACAAATGGTTTTCTTCCCCATTGTTAACAGTTAAACATTCAGGTATATAATGACATCTACAATTACCATAATCCTGTCCCCACTCTTCACCCACCCCAAACCCCCTTTCCCCACGTGTCTTACTTCATATATTCAGGTGATCCAAAGATTTCAAAATTCTTCTAGTCTTCTCGATTTGGAAGATTGGTAGACCTTTGGGTTGAGGGCTGTTGGCCATGATTGTGATCATCTGTAATTCATTTCTGTGCTGGGTACACTCTGCTGGTTTATCTCTTTGGATGTCCTTCTCAAGAATGTCATTCAGCTAAACCAGGTAGTTGGACTATTACTTTATCTAGAGGACCGTTAATCTCCTGAAATCATTTGGAGAAGAACTCTTCACTGTTAACTCAGGTCATTACCTTATGAATATCCATCCCTGAAACACAGCTGCTCTATTGAAGCAAGTACTTCCTGGCAGTATCCTTGGTTTTCAGACAAGGCCATTTCTTTTTAGCTGTGTCATGAATTAGTGAACATTGATCTGTGGATTTACATGTAGCTCACCTCCATTTTGTTCAGGCAAACCTCAATGTTACTGTTAATGTACTGATAAATTTGAGTTTTGAACTATGTAAGGTCTTTATTTCAACTCGTTCAGTATGTTAAACATCTTCATTCAAGCTTCGCGAGTGTGAACTTGATGAACTAGATATTTTTTGCAACCTAAATCACAGTGCCAGAGGATTGTTGCTGACTTAGCATGTTCTTTGCCACTGGTCCTGAAAATTCTTCTTTGAAAGACAAGGGATTGAAATGTTGCTCTTGAACTTGTGTTGGCTTATATCTGGCATCAAAATCACGTCAGTTATATTAGTATGATCAGTGGGCTGGTTTGCTGTCTGGACAATTTCATTTAAAGATTTGTCAATGAGCTGAAGTGCACTGTACTGTTCATTTTTGTTCTTGGTATTTGATTGTTCTGGCAAATTTTACTGATAATTTATTAAGGCTCTTTGGTAATAATTGGAATAGAAATGATGCCTACAATTCATATAAAGTCATAGTCTTCCTTCTTGTTGCCAGTATGAAACAATTCTCTTATACCAACATGGATAATATCAATTGATTCTTTCTTTCTAGACACCTGATGTCTAGAAAGTCTAGGAAGCCCAATTAAATCTATTGTTTAACCATTTCCCAGTTGGTCAACAATGGCTTGTTTCTAAACCAGTTATTCTCTTGAAACTAGTTCAACATCTTCTGCCACTGCAACAGTGTTGATGTCAAGATATGTGTGCAGGCTCAAAAATGTTGATTGTGAATTATGTACATTTTCAACTTTCTTATATACTTTGTATTGCAGTGTTCCTTATAAGATATCTTTACTGATGAGATTTACTCCATCTGGAGCAAGTTCTGTCAAATTACTTTTGGTTGAATTATTAATTTCCCCTAAGAATCCCTCTGGTATCTTTTCTATCACATTAACCTCAAATTATGAATAAGCGCTTGGCTCTTCGCTGCCTTGAAGCTGCATTCTATCTCTGAATATCTTTTGGAAGTGACCTATTGCCTTACAGGTGTAGAAGTGTTTTGTTGAAAATGTTGATAATATTGTTTTGTTTGTTCCTCTAAGACTTTAACTGTTCTGTGATGCTGAAACTGACTCTTATTACCTGCTGTTTGGGCCCAACCTTCATGTTGGCCTGTCAAAGTGTTTGTATCTTATGAAATGGATAGGTTCTGTTGCTGTACTTTGGTAAAGTTGTCCTCTTTTCAGGATTTGGCAGTGGATCTTCCTAGTTTCTGGTTCCAGCATAAATGGACTTGCTTTGTTCAAAGTTAATTCATCCTAGGACTGTAATAAGTCTGACGAAGGAGCATTAATAATTCCAACAAGAATTATGTCTTTTCTGGATTCTAATGTCTAAGCTGATAGTCAATATTAGATTAATCTGTTGAGATCATTAATACAATTATGTTCAGATTCCCTTGAGTACTGTTAAACCTGTCCTTTCAAGAATTTTGTTTGTTCTCAGATTAAAATAATTATCAAAGGCAAACAACATTTTAAAATGTCTCTTCTTTTTACATTTTGGCAATATATAAATTCATCAGCTGTAGGTCCTTTTGGATTCAACAATGTATTCACATATTCATTTAGTATATAACTTTGAAGCGCATCAATTTGTTAAGAACTGTTTTCTCCAAGGTGTCCGATCCTCTGCTCTATTTTGCTCATCTGTTATTGAAGCTTTGTTTAAGAATTAAATTAAATTAAATCAAATTTAAATTTAAGAATTAAATTAAATTAAATTTTTATTTCCCTTTTTCTTCATATAATTCTCTACTCTTCTTACTTTAAATCTGTTTTAAATTTTCAGCAACTCAATGCTATTTGTAATTTACTGGCGTGTAGGTTTTTACTCTTGCAGTATCTCAATTTTGCTTTAACTCCCTCATTTTATAGTCTTCTCAAGTTTTTAACTTATATCATTTCAATGCTTTTTCTTTTCTTACAAGATATTAACTCTATTGTAGCAATGGTGCATTCTTTTCCAATAAAACTTTAATTCTGTTAACTGAGAAAACAAACCATGGTTTCCCACATTCTTTGAGCAAAATGGTCACTTACCCACCTTCTACAATTGTGGTAGTGTTTTCTTACTTCTTCGTGGGCAAAATGAAGCTTTCCCACCTTTCACAGCTTAAAGCACAATGTACATCCCTGTCTCCAATTTTCAAATAAACATCTGTGGCTGCAGCTTTAAGAAAGCTTCCTGCCTTATCCATATTTTAAATTATATATCGCCTGATGTTAAAACTGTCTTAAAATTCTTCTGTCAGCTTTCTGTAAAATTCCATCATCTGAACTTTTAAATTGCTATCAAATTAAATCTGGTCTGCAATGTTCTTGAAGTTATGATCTCAGAATAAATTAATTTAGTGGCCTTTGACTTTGCTACAGTAACCGTGCCTCATGGTGAATGTTTGCTATAGAAACAGTGCTCATTGTAAAATGCAACTGCTCCTTTTATAATCTGTATTCTACTCAGCCCAGTTATTTATGCAATTAATTTAAAGTTTTTACCCTTTGTCAGCAGCGATGTGGAACTTTAGTCCTGGAACGCCAAAACTTTATTCCCACACACACAGCTTTCCTGCCAAATCCCAAATCAGAACAGTCCCTACCGAGTCTCCTCCTCTAAGGTCTCTGAATCTGCCAAATGGAGCAAGATGTTTTACTCTGTTCTTAACTAATATTGTCTTTCCTGCATCATTTTTTAGCTCAGGGTAAAAAATTTAGCCCAATTGCTTTTGCTCTGCTGTTCCTTCCACAAATCTGAACAAATTCAGCCACCATTAAAAAAAGACCACCACTCACTGTTTTTATCTGCAGAAAGTATATCCATCAGGCCTGTGCTCAGTCCCCAGTAATCTGCTTCTGGTTGACCTGTCGTGTTTCCTTTATCCTACAAGTGTCAGAAGTGTAGCATATCTTCAGACCATCATCCAGACTGTGGCTGCTGGGAGTTAAGGGTTATCCCTTAAGGAGGTGACTCCTGATTCCCATTCAGAGATATTGAGAGCAGTGCTTCATCAAGTTCTATCTACTAGCACAACTCTGCAATAAACAGATTATTAACATCTTGAGGATGCTTTAACTTGTCAGGTGAGTGCGCCAGCCAAGATGTCTGGAGCTGAATGAATAGGAGGACCTTCAGCACCACACTTTTTTGTGGTTGACAAGGAGGAAGAGGACTTGTGCACAGAAATTACCTCTACGCCCTTCACTCAGAGATAGAGCCATCAAATGAGGCTACTCCTTGTGGCCTCCCATTGGCTCTGCTGTAAAATCCCTCGATGTAACGTCATGAAGGTCAGCAGCACTGTCACAATGCTCAAAATCATTCGCCTCTGGTGTGTAGTCATCTTTCATGAAAGATCAAGAGAGACCATTGTATAAGTATCCAGGCTGTCTTACCTATTCCTCAACTGTACCCTATATTAGAGGGTGGCTGAGACTTTAGTGATGTGATGGAACATTTAACCTGATGAAGTTTAGATGGGTATATTGTACCTCCATATCTTCTCAGTGCTGCTGATTGGCTGCCAGGCTCTTTGCTGAGTCAATGAGTGTTTTGAATTTGGAAAATAGCATTGCATCACTGACTCTGATGCAGCATTAGATGATAGCCCAGAAATTATCCAGATGTCGATTCACATGCCTGATTTGAAGATCAAACCCATGCTGTTTTTATTTCATATATGTTCACAAATATTACGTCCAATGTGTTTGTGATATTTGTCAGAGAATCACATCCTGTACTAAGTACATAATTCTGTTGCACACTGCTCACATGTCATTTAAAGTCCGTCTGTGTCAAATTCTAACAAAAAAAGTCCTCTATGTCACTTGCAACTGTACTTTCACTCTCCCCACAACTCAATGGAATTTCTTTATTGTTCCAGCATGTGTGTTAAGCATCATGATGTTAATAATGGAAATCTTTCAAAGGTGATATACTGAAATTTTCAGATAGTCTAAGATTCACAGAATTTATATTGGCGCATCTAAGCAGAGCGATACAATGAGTGGAGACAAGAATCATAATTTTTTGTACTTTCAATCAAGCCACCATTCATTATATTCAATTTGATACACTATGTCTCATCTGAGACATTGGAATAGCTGACTGCCAGTTGCAATCAAATCTAAATTATTTGGGTTATCATTCATACGAATACACAACCATCTACTGGTTGTTTTTTGTCATATCACATGGTCTACCAATAAAAAAAAATTCATTTTGCAGCTCATCAATTCCTACCAGGTTTTACATTAGGTTTCTCATAGATGCCCATTCTTATGCAGCTTTCTATTATTGCCTTGAAACGACAGACCAACACAGTGAAAAAATTACAAAACCATTCAAGGAGACAATATAAAATCTCTTGCCAACACACTTTTCTGTATATGTTTAGTTGCAGGGATGGTTGTTCGAAGCTCAGTAAAATGTATGTCTTATCCAGAGGAAAATTCTAACCATTTTAATTCATAAATTAATTCAAGATTTTGCAATTCACAAATTAAAGAAATTGACCAATGAAGGCATGATGAAATGTGAAATTGTATTTCTCACTGGCACTTTCTTTGAATAACAAAGAAACAAAAATAATTTTCTTCCTTCACTGTAACTGTAGCACATGGAACAGGATTTGCAAGGTATCTTCTGTGATTTAATAATATTTACACTTACATTTTGCATGGCTAGCAAACAAATCCATTTTTGGTAATTTTGCAAATGAGTCAACATAATGAGGCCCAAATGTGTTTGTAACATTGCAAATAGTCAGAGAGATGTACAGCACGGAAACAGACCCATCAGTCCAACTTGTCCATGCCGACCAGATATCCTAAATTAATCTAGTCCCATTTGCCAGCTTTTCGATATGTCCCCCTAAACCCTTCCTATTTATAAACCCATCCATATATCTTTTAAATGTTGTAATTGTACCAGCCTCCACCACTTCCTCTGGCAGGTTATTCCATGCACGCACCACCCTCTGCATGAAAAAGTTGCTCCTTAGGTCCCTTTTAAATTGTTCCCCTCTCACTTTAAACCTGTGCCCTCTAGTTTCAGACTCCCCCAACCCCGGGAAAAGACGTTGTCCAGTTACCCTATCCATGCCCCTCATGATTTTATAAACCTCTATAAGATCACTCTTCAGCCTCTAATGCTCCAGGGAAAATAGCCCCAACTTATTCAGCCTCACCTTATAGCTCAAAGCCTCCAACACTGGCAACATCCTTGTAAATCTTTTTTGACTTTCAAGTTTCACAACATCTTTCCTATAGTGGGGAGTCCAGAATTGCCTACCAATGTCCAGTACAGCCACAACATGACTTCCCAACTCCTATACTCAATGCACTGACCATTAAAGCAATTATACCAAATGCCTTCTTCACTATCCTATCTACCTTGACCCTACTTTTAAGGAACTATGAACTTGCACTCCAAGGTCTCTTTGTTCATTACCATTGAACATTAATGATAATGGACCTTACCGTTAAGTGTACAAGTCCTGCCCTGATTTGCCTTTCCAAAATGCAGCACCTCACATTTATCAAATTTAAACTCTATCTTCTATCCCTCGGCCCATTTGTCCATCTGATCAAGATCCCGTTGTACTCTGAGGTAACTTTCTTCGTTGTCCACTACACCTCCAATCTTGGTGTCATCTGCATACTTACTAACCATACCTCCAATGTTCACATCCAAATCATTTATATAAATGACGAAAAGCAGTGGACCCAGCACCGATCCTTGTGGCATACCACTGATCACCAGCTTCCAGTCTGAAAAACCACTCTATACCACCACCCACTGTCTTCTACGTTCGAGCCATTTCTGTATCCAGATAGGTAGTTCTGCCTTTATTCACCTTGCAAACCAGTTTTCCATGAGGAACCTTGTCAAGCGCCTTACTGAAGTCCACATAGATCACATCCACCACTCTGCACTCATCAATGCTCTTCGACACTTCTTCAAAAAATTCAATCAAGTTAATGCGACATGATTTCCCACACACAAAACCATGTTGACTATCTCTGATCAGTCCTTGCCTTTCCAAATATGTTATAGGAAGGATATTATCAAGCTGGAGAGGGTTTAGAAGAGATTTAACAGGATGTTGCTGGGTATGGAAGGTTTGATTTATAAAGAAAGGCTGGATTGGCTGGGACTTTTTTCACTGGAATATAGGACGTTGAGAGGCGACCTAATAGAAGTTTATAAAATAATGAGAAGTATAGATAGAGTTAATGGTAGTTGTCTTTTTCCTTGGATGGGGGATTTCAAGACTAGGGGGCACATTTTTAAGGTAAGAGGAGAGAGATTTAAAAAAGACATGAGAGGCAAATTTTTTACACAGAGGGTGATTCGTGTGTGGAATGAACTTCTTGAAGAAGTGGTAGATGCAAGTACAATTACAACATTTAAAAGACATTTGGATAGATACATGAATAGGGAAAGGTTTGAAGGGATTTGGGCCAGGAGCAGGCAGGTGGGACCAGTTTAGTTTGGGATTATGTTCGGCACAGACAGGTTGGACAGAAGGGTCTGTTTCTGTGCTGTATGACTCTATGTAAATCCTGTCCACAGGATTCCCCCCAATAACTTGCCCACCACTGATGTCAGGCTCACCGATCTATAGTTCCCTGGCTCTCCCTTACCACCCTCCTTAAAGAGTGGCACCACGTTAGCCAACCTCCAGTCTTCGGGCACCTCATCTGTGGCAATCGATGGTACAAATATCTCAACAAGGGGCCCAGCAATCACAAATCTTAGAAGAGAAAGCATAGTTAGCTTATGAGCAAATAAAGTGATTGAAATAATAGCAATCAATATTTGGTGCTGGAACATTTACTGGGACTTCTGAACATACTACCTAACAATCCAAATCATATGTGGAAATTATCCATATATATAGATTGAAAGAAGATTTTATAAAATTTCAGGATCTCTATGATTAAGTAATTAATTTAGAGAATCTATACCAACTTTTAAGTACCATTTTAACTCCCATGTCCATCGAGATCGGGTCATTCAAGAGGCTAAATTTTAAGCGAGATGCTACACACATTTAATTTTTTGGATTTTAATGGCAGCTTCACTGACAACAGCCTTGAGCAGAATTTGGGTTTGAATTACTTATATGTGGCTGAATACCTGGCACTCAACCTGTACGTTTCTCACTTACACCATCCCATAGATTTGGGATCTAATTAGCCACTTGCAACCATTACAAAGTCTAAGGGAGAAAAAAAAACTGGAGTTAATTGAGAAATGAGCTACTTTTATTATTTTCCCTGTAAATCCAAAATCATTTTATACTATTAAGTCACATTTTGACCTCCATGGTTTATTTACAAGCCATGATTCTGTGTAAAAACTGATTTATAACTATTGAAAACCGCAGGTGAATAGATCAACAATAGGATGAAGTTAGAATGTTTTATTTTGTTTTAGTTCCCTACATCCCTGTTGCCTGTTAAATGACCAGTTTCACTGCTGCCGTGATATAATTGATCATGAGGAGATTGCATACAGAATGCAGCTGCCACCTTTGGCTGCTTCATGAAATAAGCTTAGAATAACATTAAATTGACTTTTGTAATAAAACTGAGGCATCACAAAGCCTGTGTTCTCAAAACCTTGTGACTTGGGTGGCTTACAGATATCAAGAAAGAAAGTTCAACAACTTTCATCTTCACCATTTGCAGCATGCCCTGTAAAGGATAAAATCATGAATGTGATAGTCCTTTCAAAGACAAGTCTGCCACATATGTTGGTGCTCGTCATGCTATGATGAGATCACTAGTTTGGGCATGTTGGCAAAGTGAAAGAAATTTCTGTAACGAGAGCCAAATGACCAGGACGATGTCTAAAGCTCTGCTTTAAGAATGTTTGCAGATTAGACTAGAAGGCCCTAAACATTGCTTCTCACATCTGGGCGACGTTAACTAACAACAAGAGGAAAATGGATTCAACATTGTCAGTCATTATGTGCCACAATGATGATTAATGGCTACAGTGGCTTGGCAATAGGTACCAACAGCAAAGAACAATGACACCTGATAGCCAGTTCAAATGCAACTCTTGTGGCAGCACTTGCGTCTCCTGAATTGGTTTCTTTAGCCATTAGCAAAAGTGCATCACGTGAAGCTACCCCATCCTTAACAGATTTACTTTGCTGCACCTCCATCATACTATACCAATAGAAAGATGTTGACAGCACAAAGAGGTGCTAGGAGCAATGCCAGGAGACTGTGACAAACTGATGTTAATCATTTGCATGTCAAATATTCAACCCACATTCCTAATGAGCAAGACTTCCTATCAGGATTGGTGTCTCTTGAAGGCCAATCTGCCAAGTTTCCCTTTATTTTATAAAGACAAGGACTAATTATGTAGGAAATCACAGATTTGGAGATAACTTTCAATTCTATGTTTGAGCAATCTATAATTTGCAAGGGAATTCAAAGTAGCATATTCAATGGTAACCTTCACTGAGCAGGATCATGGAGTCACTATGCTTCAGGTTTTTAACATACTGATTGTGTGGTACCAGACGAGAGCCTTTTTGTACGGAATTCATATGTTATACTTTGGTTCAAGACTCAATTAGCTTGACTCAGCAGTCATCAACAAAACTGGCTACACTCCCAGATCTGGTTATGGAAAGTTTTGAAATACATTCATATTCTTAGGTGACAAGAACCAATAGTTTTTTCAGTCTTGTTGTGTTTAAAAAATATATAACTATTAAACCCTTTCTGAGGAAGCGTCACTGGACCTGAAACGTTAACTCTGTTTTTTTCTTCACAGGTGCTGCCAGACCTGCTGAGCTTTTCCAGCAGCTTTGTTTTTGTTCCTGATTTTGAAAAGAAAAGCTTGCATTTATATAGCGCTTCTCACGATCTCAGGATTCTCAAAGCATATTAATCAATCAAATAATTTTTAAGTGCAGTCGTTATTATAAAGTCAGAACTATGATAACTACCTTGTACACAGCAAACTCACACAATAAGCAACGTGATAATACCAAACAATCAAATTTTAGTGCTGTTTACCGAGGGATGAATAATGTTTTGGCCGTTGGAGATAACTATCCTGCTCTTGTTCAAAATAATGTCATGGAGACTTTACGTCCACTCGAGAGTGCCGATGGGAACTTAACTGAACATCTCGTCTGAAAGTCAGCACTTCCAACAGTGTAACACTCCTTCAGTTTTTTGTTGTACTCTAGATTACAGGCAAAAGCACTGCCAACTGAGCCACAGCTGACAACCTGATCATACTTAAGGAAATGTTGATGCTTTCGTATTTTATTACTGCTTATTTTCAATGCCATTGCTCAGAGAAATTTCAAACTAGTTAATGGATTTGTATCCAATTATAATTATTATTTTTGCCATGCAGAAATTTAAATTAAAAGCAAAGGATGAAGTTCTTTGAATTTCCTGGTTTCCTCTCTGTGAGAATAATTCAATGTGAGTGGCTGTTTGCCGTGCTGACATGAATACTGTTACATCCTTGGAAATTCATTTGACTTGGCACACTTTGTAAACTTTGTAAACTAGAGTCCATTGACATAGGCATCACCAGACCTTATGGCTGATTTTCTCCTAGGTCAGCAGTGAGCACTGTTTCTTTACCACTGAGCCCAACATTTACCCCATATTTGTGGATCTGCTTCAGGAAATCATTTCCCAGCTTTGAATTTCAATTGGGTCAAATGGCCGCTTTCTCTTTTGTTTCATTCTGTGGATGTAGATTTTCCAAACCCCAGGGGCAGGCTGGGGGGCAAGAGTGCCAAAAATGATGGTAAACTCTATTGGGATAGTTCCTGATGCAATCCTGTCACTGCAAAAGGTTCACATCCTCAGAAATGGCAGTATCTTGACTGCCAACCAACCAGAGGTTGACAGCCAACAGCGTGAGTCAAAGAACTTGTTCAGATCCCATTACCTGGGTCTCTGGAATGTGGAGGGGCATTAGCTGCATGGAGACAGCCTTCCTGTGGCTTCCCATTTGCTATTGAGATCAGAGGCTTCTAGATTGGAGCAGGAGCCATCAATGGCAGAGGCTACTCCATGACTCCAGCGTCACCACTGGAGCGGGGGTTGGGAGTGGGGGTGGAGGTAGTTTCTCCTTGGTTCTGCTACACTGACAAGGACATCCTCACTTTCGCCTTGCTGCCTGAGTAGCAGGCACCTCATGGGCACTACTGTGGTTACAGGTCTGTCTGCCCTCTGATTCAGCTGGCAACACCAAAGATTTGTGCAGCTCTGGGTATTAAAACAGGACAAGTTTGGCCTCACAAGGAGTGTGCTGACCACCCAAAAAAAATTTCTCAATATTAGGATCTGAACATCCCTCTCAAGGGAAATCCTCATTAATGATTCACTGGTGAGCCTTCACAGTCACACCATATGAACCTTAAAATCATTCATTTTATTGAGTTTCCACAGTCACTTAGCTGATAAATGTTCGTGCTGGAGAATTAATGATATTTTTCACTCTTCCTATTTTTTACAATGCTC
Source organism: Rhincodon typus (assembly GCF_021869965.1). Taxonomy (NCBI): domain Eukaryota; kingdom Metazoa; phylum Chordata; class Chondrichthyes; order Orectolobiformes; family Rhincodontidae; genus Rhincodon; species Rhincodon typus. The sequence goes on from NC_063350.1 coordinate 29,901,975, forward strand.
CATCTTGATTCAGGATTTCAAAATGTGTCCCAGTTATTTCTCACATATTTTCATTTTGCATGTTAAATGTTTTACCTCTCAATTGGAGTGGAGGTTATGATTAAGATGATGCATAAAGATGTTTTGTGACTTTTATTGATATGTATTGATGGATTAAGGCAACAAAAAGAATTATATTTGACATCTTTGCAAATGGCTGAATGGGAGTTTCCATCAATAAAACTGGATGTTAAAGTCCAAAAATTGAAAGATCAGTACTTTTGTCCTACTCAAACATTTAGATTTTCCTTAAAACAATATTAATTTCAACTTTTGTTTTTGTTAAACTATATTATCCCGCATTTTATAAGGACTCAAGATTTTAATTTCCCAGCAAAGAATTTTGTGCAATAGCAGCGCAATGGGTATAAATTACACAGATCATGATCCAGATACATTGACCCCTGCATCTGAATTCCCAATGGACATTAACACTGCACAGAATTGTACACCAGGACCACTATATTTCCAAATGTACCGTAACACAACAATTCAATAAAGGTAAGTTCAAAGTGCATTCCTTTTACACTTAAGCACAGATAGTCATTTGTCAAAGGATTAAGATGAATTTCTATGGAGCTTTTTTTTAAATGATCAATTGTTTAGGTCAATATAACAGCACATAAAACACATCAATTCCCAGTTCTGGAAAGCTTTCAAGTTTCCTTCTCCTTTTTACAAAAACTGATTGTACCATTTTTTCAGATGTAGGCATGTGACAGTGATTGAAGAGTCCCTTGTTAATACCTTAAAGTCATTTAGATGAACAAAAATCCAAATGTATGTATTAATCTTCTTATGTTTGATGAGAAACACTAGAGTTCAAGTGATGTGACTGTGGATGCTCACTGTTTTCTGGTGGTCACAAGGTTACCAAAGATGCTATTTCTTTCAAAGTTACCATTATTATCTGAAGTAAACAAACTTTAAAATTCCAACATGAAGAAGGACAGGAGTAATATGATTTCTGAACATTATATTGTCTCAACTCATTTGATATGCTGTTCTCCAGTTGGAGACATGAAGGAATAATTTTCTGTTTTGTTTATGTGAAGAAAATAATTATCATGATAATCATCCTGAACTAAATTCTTTATCATATTCATTCATTCATTTTGATCAATGTCTCCAGAAGTACATTTGACAGCATGCAAACCCTCTTAAATAAAAATATTTCTTCTGCTCCCTGTCTTAAATTCTTCACATATGATAATGTGTTTTGTGGTTTTCCAGTTGTTAGCCCACATTAATATATGTCACCAATCATCAAGTTCCTGTTGACTCATATATCTTGAAGTTTATTTACACCATTGTTTAGAAAGCTATATTATCACAGACTTACACACAGTATCTGGGTTCTTTCAGGTGAGACCAGAACTTTTACATCAAAATCATGTGCTGTGATGTCATATAAATATCTGAAAGAGGCTTATCTGGTCTGGCATCTATATCATAATGAAACATTCCGTCTTTTCCTTTTAAAGAATGGGAACCCTTTTTGATAACCTGCAAAATGATGCTTCATATATGGCCAAATCTTATGTTTTTTTTGGTTAAGTCCAAGTTGCATGAACTTTTAGGAGGGAATTCCAACACCAGGCCTAGGACGTTTTCTCATCATAACTTATCAAACTTGCCTCATTAACTACCTATCCTGCCCCTATATCATCCCCCATATTCACTTCTATGCCCATTTATCTCACGCCATTCCCTGAACAATTCACCACTCAGTGAATGTCTGCTGAAAGACTGTCATCCATTGCACTAGTACCATCCTTGAAAGGTTGCTGCGCAGCAACCAGACAAGAGTTTGGAAATTGGGCATTGCCCCTCACTGGTAATGTAATAACACAATAAACATAAAACCACATGTCCACAGCATACAGCCACGTGGCTGAGACTTCCTTACACATACAACCATACTCTCTCACCCTAGTCAGAAGTCACACAGCACCAGGTTATAGTCCGACAGGCTTATTTGAAATCACAAGCTTTTGGAGCGCTGTTCCTTCATCAGGTAAAGTCCTGACACTTCACGTGATGAAGGAGCAGCACTCAAAAAGCTTGTGATTTCAAATAAGCCTGTCGGACTATAACCTGGTATGTCATGTGACTTCTAAATTAGTCCACACCAGTCTAACACCGGCACCTCCACTTCGTCTCTCACCCTAGTCACTGTTTAACCACTACGTCATACACACTTCAACTGTCCACAGCTACGTCCCATTTTAGCACCCTGTAAGTCTGCACTACATGACCCCAGTGCCCAGTGTAGACCCACATTGCCCAGTAGGGAACCATCAGATACAGATAAGAAATTGGACAAATCCATACGTGAGCTTTTTATTACAGACCGGAAAAAGGGAACACAAACAAAACTAATAGAGGCTGATGTTTGCTCAGACAATGAAGGGATTTTGGTCAGGCTTTGGCATCATGACCAATGATTGTTTTTAACTCTGATTTTTTTCTTCACAGATGCTGCCAGACCTGCTGAGCTTTTCCAGCAATTTCTGTTTTTGTTCAGGAACAAAAATAAAGTTGCTGGAAAAGCTCAGCAGGTCTGGCAGCATCCGTGAGGGAGAAAACAGAGTTAACGTTTCGGGTCCAGTGACCTTTCACTGTTTTTGTTCAGTCAGGTATTGTCTGGCTTATAGCATCCAATATAGCTGAGCTTCTGTCATGGACAGTTACAGCTTCTTCTTACCCAGTATCCTCCTCCTCCTTGGAAGACGACAGCTGGTTCCCCCCACACCTGCCGACTTCCTCAGCATCCAGGACATGACCTTGCTTCTTGTTCCAATAGTGCAGTGTACAGCACGCCAGAAAAACACAGCATAATCTCTCCGGACTATACTGGAAGCCTTCCTCCCAAAAGACCAGCCCATTAACAGCATCTTCAATTGCCCTACATTCTGCCCTTGTCAAAGCATGGGTAGCATTGTATCTATGCTCCACATTAGTCAGAAGGTTGTGCAATGGTGTCATGAGGCATGGTCGAAATGATAGTCCTTGAGTCTCAGCCTGATAAGGCTCTTGGACCCTCAAATACACCAACTGGACATAAGTGCTCCATGATGTAGAATTCATGGCAGCTACCAAGACTTCAGAGACACACCTCTTGCAAGTAATGACAATGATCAGAGTTGACCTGAATATTAATCAAATGGAATCCCTTCCTGTTGATGAATTTCGCAGTGTTGTGACACAGCTCTCTCAGCATCACGAGTACAGTCGATGGTACCCTGCACCTAAGGGAAGCTGGTTGTGTTCCCAAATCAAACTGCCCAGGCTGCAGCACTGATCTCATCGTGGAGGAGCAAAGTATACCAGTGTGATCTTGTACAGATGCCATTGATCACTGTCCTGATGCATTTGCGGGTGCACAACTGAGATTGTTCTCATGTGTCCCGTCAGTCCCTGGAAGGATCCTGTAGCATAGAGGTAAAAAGTGACTATCATCTTCACAGCCACAAGGAGAGGATGGCCTCCCACTCCTGCAGCCCTTAGGCCCCACTCCAGCGACTGGCATACTTCAATCACAATATCTTGGGACATGCATTGCCTACATCATGCAAAGTGTTCTGCATCATGATGGTTGATAATATGTAGTTTGGATATGTCACCTATTTCTTCACTGGTCTTGACCATTGTTCATTATAGCATTATATGGAGTTGGGCTTGAAAACTCTGGGCCTCTTGCAAACTACATGCATCCTGAAGTATCCTGAGCTCGGTGTTTCTCATCCTCCACAGCAACCTATTCCTGCTCCTGGGTTTACCATTAGTCCTGGTCCCTCAGCATCTTCCTTTGCCTTGTTTGAAGGGCAGCCCACAGCAACCAACTTTTCACCAATGGTAGGGCCCATGACTCTGGGTGGAAATGACCCACATTGGAAAAGCAAGGACTGAAAGAGGTTCACAGGTATCAGAACGTTGAGTCAGGCACCCCAATAACAAGAGTCATATCTCCGTCATTCATTCAGCCTCAGCCTCAGCATGTGTACCAATTTGATGAAGGTGCTGCTTTGGCTGAATGACCAGCACATTACATCAAAAAGGGAGTGCCTGAAGTGCTACAAGACCCTCCCTAGCCCTGACCTGCATCAATCAGGATGTGATGTTGTGTGACTCCCACAGCACCCTGGGAAGTTGCATGAATAATAATTCACCTTTGGCCAGTGTAACATTCTTGCTGCTAACCTCAACATCATTGAAATGCTCATGTTCAATTTGTAAGCACCAAAGGCATGTTGCAAATCACCTTTGACCAGCATCTGATCCCTAAGTACTTGCACTCTGCTTCCTTTACAAATAGCTGATAAAATGATTGCATATTAAATGTAGCTGGAGTTTGCAAATGGCCACTTCATGCATTTGTTCCTGCGCTGCCCGAACATGCAACAAACACGTATCCCATGCTTTCATCCATCAAAATGACACTGAGTGTTGTCTCAGCCATTCTTTAGTGGCATGGAAATCAGGCAGTGAATGCAGCTTGCATGATATGTTCAATATCCAAGTCAGCATCCTGTACGATGGATGGTTAATGATATTCAGTCCAGATAGGTCTCCTATTTCTTCACTGGTCTTCACCATTGCTTATTACAACATCATATGACCTAGGCTGAACATAATAATGTGGTATCTTTCCATGAAGACATGTATTCATGCAAAAGTCTTGAACCTATATGGTTTATCCCAGTTCAAGTAAGAATAATTACATGCTTGTCGGTTGTGCTCTTGCACCGTTTCCCATTTCTTTCCAACAATGCATCATACACATGGTGCCTGTGGTTGGGTGGTGAGAGTGATGGAGGGAGAGAAGAACCATATGGATCTACCTCCCAAACATGAGAACTGCTTGAGTGTAAGTTGTTGTCTTGCAGAATAACATGTAGATTAAACATAGTGATCTGAAAATCTTGGTAAGTCACTCCACATTTCACGATCATGGGTTTTACAGTACAAACAGTCCATTCTATGAGACCATTTGACTGAGAGTAGTGCAGCTATAAGATGTTGAACATTGCATTTCCTGCATGTATCTTGGAAGCATGCACTAGTGTACTGTGCACCATTGTTGGGCACAAATTTTTGAGGTACACTGAACCTACTGAATATGACAGTAAATGTGTCAACAATTGTGGCATTAGTGATATTTGATTTGTTGCACAAGAGAGAATTTAGTGAAATAGTCAGTCACCAGAAGGTAATTGTGACCTAGGATATGGAAAATATCAGGGGTGACCTTGGACCATGGTTGTAAGAAATCTCATGAGGAAGGAAATATTCTCTCGATTGTCAAAGTTAATGACATGTTTCTCAAGACTGTTTAGTCATTTGATGTCCTTCGTGATGCTGCGTAAATACACGGATTCACAAGACAAAATCTCTTGTTTTTTTATGCACCATATGACCCACGTATATGTCCAGCATGTGGAGCTTGTGGAATTATGACCTGTTTATCTTCAATGATTCTTTGAAAGTACTGGTTTGCCTCTGAACAATCAGAATGAATGTACTAGCTTGGGGACATACTGAATGAAGTCAAGCAAACCAGTGATGATTATTTCCTTGAGCTGTTGCAGCTGGTCATCATCTGACATAGCTTACTGAATGTGTGGTTGGTTGTGTCCAATATTGCAGATGATAAAATTTTAGTGTTACTGCTAATGAATTTGTCATTTCATTGGTCGTACTCGCATTATGTCTCTCAATCAGTAAGTCAGTGTATTTTTAAGAGAAACAGGATGTCAGCACACCTTTAAGGGACATACTAATGACATATTTACTGCAATATAGCTTATAACCAAATGGTATAAAGATGTAATGCAAATTTACCTTCAACAGGGTATTTAACCTGATGTAGCAATCCTTGTGCTATGTGCCATAACATAAGAAATTGGAATGGATTTCATGGTATTGAAAAATCCAAAGGACATTTATTGCAACACAAAATATATACAGACATGACATGCCTCAGGCACACCCAGTTTAGTGTCAAGTTGGTAGTGGAGTGTGGTTCTTGTAGAGTGGCATGGGGATCGGTTTTGCAAGGTTGGATGGGTGATTGTTTTGTAAAGCAGTGTGATGCCAACAGTGTGGGTTCAATTCCCACACTGGCTGAGTTTACCATGAAGGACTCTCCTTCTGAACGTCTCCCCTTGCCTGAGGTGCGGTGGCCTTCAGGTTAAATCACCACCAGTCGTCTCTCTCTCTAATGAGAGAGCAGCCCAATTATCTGGTAAGACTATGGCAAGTTGATTTGAGAGTGGCATATCTCATGCATTTGGTATCCCTTTTGGGATAAATCTCTTAGTTGAAAGTAAAAGCATCAGTTTTTCTGATATCTCTGAGTGAGTTTTCCTGATGGTGTCCATGTGATATGCTAGGTTTGCCTTATGTACTGTCTGACTTGGGTTTGAAGGCTGTGTCATTGCAGTTCATTGTTCATAGTTTGGTAATTCTTCACAGAATGCAGTGAAGCATTGTGTGTTGTACTTTGAGTTTCTATGGGTAATTAGACTTCCGGCAGTTTTAGGTTTTGCAGCTTTCAGTGACATCAGCGGCAAGTGCCTTTTCTATATTGCTGATGCCAAAATGTGGGTCATTGAATTCAATCTGATTTTTTTTTTGTCTGTTACATCATTTTATCAGCTTTTGGTTCTTAGATTCATATTACTGTGCTTTACATTTTAAACTAACTCTACTACACATTATCTTATTCATTTGAAAACACTGATTTTTTTTTCTTTTTGCCCTCTACTAATGATTTATCCTGACTTCTCAGGGACCCCACTTTATATTTAGCAGTTTAAATTTTCCTAATATATTTCATAGAATCCCTAGAGTGCTGAAGAGACCATTCAGCCCATCAAATCTGCCACCCTCCAAAGAACATCCGACCCTATCCCAACATTTAGCACGGCTAATCTACCTAGCTGGCACTTATTTGGACTGTGGGAGGAAACCAGAGGAAACCCATGCAGACATGGGAAAAACATGCAAACTCCATACAGTTGCCCAAGGATGGAATTGAACCCGGGTCCCTGATGCTGTGAAGCTGCAGTGGTAACCAATGTAACTCTGCCTGCAGAGTTATTTTCAGAATAATTCACTGTCCCTTTTTTCAAGAATCTCTCCTCACACTCCCTTCTCATTTTCCTTATCCTTTCCTTATTTTCTAATGTTCTCTCTTATATGTATCAATTGTAGAGGCTGAGAGGTCTGAAATCCATTACTCTATTGAAACACCTGAGCCCCAGGGAAAATAATGCTCACGATTGCACAATGTTTATTTACACGAGGTTAAGAAGCTTCAAATGCTTGCAATGATTTCTATTCATACTTTAAACTCTCTAAATGATTGACAATTTCTTTGAGCTGCAATAAAAGGACATTTTTTAACAATGTGGAATGTAATGAATGAATGATTTTCCAGCTTTGTTCTTGCTCATTCTATTGTCAACAGAGTATTAATTAGTTTGTAGCATTCAAGTTTATTTACTATGTAGTATAGTCATGGGCATGTGTGTGCCATAGATTGTGATGGGGGTATGGTATGCCAAGAGACTGGTTGTTGGCACATAGCCTTACAAAAGAAGTATGAGGGTCATTGAGGTTGGGTAGAGATATAGCTCGGTATAGGTGGGATATGGGGAATGTGTAAGGCATGAGGATGTGTGACAGGTGAGGATGAGAGGGCCTAACATTCTTAATTGAAGTCCCATAACTCTATGACAGGCATTTTAAATGTGCCCCCTTGGCAATCGACAGCCTCTGATACTGTGTCCAATCAATTTCCTGGATCAGTTGGCCACATTTTTGCAGAAATTCCTGGGCCATTGTGCAACACAAAGTGTCTCTTTCCAAACTGTTTACTATACACGTATTATCCTTTGATGTAATTAAAAACCATACACTGCTCACATGACAATAATTAAAATCTTAATAGATATCATTTAGTTTAACTATTTTATTTTGAAATGAGAGCCTAGAAATTAATGCCAATGGTACTAAAGTGCATTCAGTTCGCATATTCACAGAACATTATTTTGTTGGCTGCTTTAATGGAAGCATTAACACTTTTCATTTTAACTGCATTAAGCAAGCATAAGTTTAACATTTTTTTCACTAATTTTAAGCTATAATCTTTATTTGTGTAAATCTCTTTAGAAGCTATTTATGTAAAATATATTAGAATAATATTTAATTCAATTCTAAGACTAAATAGTCAGTTGTGATTCCAGAATCTATTGATTAGGACTATTCTTAAAAAGAGAGAAAGCATGGACATATATCTCAAAATTGTATAAAAAGCTTAGAATATCTCCCAAGGCATCGCACACAGGGAGGAACACCAAGTCACAGAATGCTAAACACCAGTACATTTCCTGCGAGAAGCCCCACTAATTAATTAAATTCCCACATGCTCACACCAGAATGAGATCAGAATAAGTTTAGTGTGCTTGCTATTCATAAGCTCCAAATTAAAAGGTATAGCACAGAATAAGGCCTTTAAGCCTATCCCACTTGTACTTGTGATGGTTCTTCATCATTACTGTGATTGTATTTCACTTACAATTATGTGCTTTTTTTCCAAAATATTCATATCATCCTTTGCCCGATGCAAGCCCAATCTGTTCTGAATCAAAAGGTTGTGGGTTTAGTGTACATTTTAGAGACTTGAGTATAAAACCCAGGCCAGAATGGGTAAATCACATCTCACAGGCCTTACCCAGACTGTGGGTGCTTTTCATCCAGTGGTGAAGCTGCATTGCATTGTAAAAATACATCATTATGGTAGTACAATTATGATAATAAGTCAACTTTAGTCTATTTCAACCAAAATTTATTTTAAGATAGCTTCTTCAGAACTAAATTGATTAATAAAGATGTTGCTTAATAAATTCTAGTTTACCTGGAAGCTATATGAATTTGAATATATTTTTGTTATTGCCACAGTTAAATTGAGAGTTATTATGATTCAATGAAACGTAATCACGGATTTAAATGTAAAGAAGTCATCAATAAATAGGAAAGTTACACAACAGTGCACTGAAAAATGTTAGATCTAATAACATTTATGTTCTGACAGGAGTGATACTGCATGGTAAAATCAACAAATAATTCAAAAATATGACTTCCCAGCAGTGCATTTTTCTCCGCACTCCGCACCAACCCCATTACACCCGGCACCTTTCCCTGCAACCGCAGGAGGTGCTACACCTTCCTCTCACCTCCATCCAAGGCCCATGATAAACTTTCCACATCCGACAAGGGTTCACCTGTACATCTTCCAACCTGATCTACCGTATCCATTGCTCCCGATGTGGCCTCCTCTACATCGATGAGACCAAACACAGACTCGGTGGCCAATTCATGGAGCACCTGCACTCTGTACGCTATAATCAACAACACCTTCTGGTCAATAACCATTTCAACTCCCCCTCCCACTCCCTGGGTAACATGACCATCCTGGGCCTCCGCTAGTGCCACAATGATGCCACACATAAACTGGAGGAGCAACACCTCATATTCTGTCTTGGGAGCCTACAGCCTGATGGCCTGAACATAGAATTCACCAGTTTCAAAATCTCCCCAACCCCGGCCTCATCCCATGTCCAACCCTTCCTCTCATCCCTGCTTCCTTGACCTAACACCACCTGTCCGTCTTCTTCCCCATCTATCCACCCCACCTATCCCACTGACCAATCCCCACTACCCCTACCTGCATTCACCTATCACCATCCCATCTACCTTGCCCCAGCCCCACCCCTCCTCCCTCTATTTATTTCCCAGCTCCCTTGCCCCTCCCCAGCCCTGATGAAGGGTCCCAACCCAAAACGTCGATTTTCCTGCTCCTCTCATGCTGCCTGACCTGCTGTGTTCCTCCAGCTCCACACTGTATTGACTACTTTAACACAGTGTTGACTTCAGAGGGAAAAAAACCTTTGATCTTCCTGTGCCGTGAGCATCAATGGCATCTATATACAATTGCCATATCCAGATGTAGTGCTCAGGCTGAATGTTTACTTCAGCTGTGATCTAGGCTGACACTTCGGGACAAGACTGGGACAGTGCTGCATTGTCAGACAGGCTGCACCTTTAAAATAAATCATCATCTGTATTTTTAGGTGGATGTGAATGATGACCTAATCCTCTTTGAAAAATAGGGCAAGAGCACTCCTGGCAGCCCCTAGCCAATGTCTATCCTTCAACTAATAGCATCATTATTGTTCTTTCTGAATATTATTGTGTGGGGGACCTTATGTGGAAATTAACAGCCATATTTGCCTACAAAACAATTGGATTTCAGAAAGACTTTGTTGATTGTGAATCAGTTTCAGTTGTTCAGAGGTTATGAAAGTTGCTATATAAATGCAAATCTTTTCTTTGTTTTGGTTCATAACATTTATTGTCACACTTGCTGTGTTGACCCTTCTTTCTAAATAACATTTCAACTGAGTCCAAATCAAGAAATCCAAAATATTTGAAGTCTATTTGATCTACTGATCTGTACCTTTTTAATCACATCAGCCAAGATCGAATGGTGGAGCAGATATGATGGGCCAAATGGCCTAATTCTGCTCCTACATCTTATGGTTTTATGGTCCAGTGTAATGATGCCTGTTTTGCTACTCAGAACAACTTAATGTATTGGAAGGTATTAATCCTCTATCTGAAATCTATACAGTATTATCCAGATAGGAACCAATAAATTCAGTCCTTATCTCAATGAGTAACTGGGGGAAGAACCGTAACATTTTTTGGGTAAGTGCAATTTCCATCAAGTTTGGTGGAGTGATTCTCGCCACAAGACCAAATGAGTTGTCTTGCCAAATTCTTACCAAACTCGCAGCTTTTTTTGCCGTTTAAGCCCTCCTGGTGAGAATCACAACTTATTTCCACTCCTTCTAACCACGCACCATTTCCAGAGTAACTCACCACTCACTGGAGATCCTGGAATGGACTGGTATTCCTGTCACCATATTTAAAAGGCCGTTATGTGTCCAGACCAGCACTTGCAGTCCAGAGCTGTCCTACACAGTTTCTGATATTTGCCTGGGACATGGCAGATAGGGAGGAGTTGCAGAACCAAGAGTGGAAGCCATAGCACCTGATCATGCTAGTCTGGTCGGAGATTGCCACCCATGTTAAAGCAGTCTCAGTGTCTGGAGGAATGCCCAGCACTATGGGAAGAAGGCCAATGACTTTCTCCACTCCACCAGCATAAATGCCACAATTTGTCTCTGATACCTCCCACTCACTTGATGTCTGCTACTGTACTCACCTCCCACCAAGGTGTATGCAATATTCACCATTCAACCTCACCAATCCCAACTAGTGATGCCACTAACCCTGCACATCCTCTGCATGGCCAATTAACTCACTCAGGAAACATCTCCACCCGCATCAACAGCTGTAATAGCTCTACCACCCACTTTGACCTTCTGTATACCCAGTACCGCTCTTATTCCAGGAGGAAAGCAGCCCACAATAGCACAGAAAGAGTTCATGCAGGTGATGTTTTAGCTCCTCACCCTTTATGAAGAGAGGATCCTGACTTCAACTGCTGGTATTGGAGGCTGTGCTTGACTTGCTGTCCCAGGATCCCCTAGGCAATTGCTATCTCCCTTGACTGGATTGAGGCCTGCTGACAATCAGAGCAAGTTTCCCTGCTTTATGTCTGTTCTAAATATTATAGCAAGACAGGCATCTCCAGCTGAAGAGGCAAGGAAAAAAGACAATGCAAGGCAAGGATGATGCATGCAGCCAGATGGGCTCAGAGGGAGTGAGTGCTATGATAGCAAATGAAGAGCCCAAAGAGAGATAACCTGGTCCAATCCATGAGCTGGGTGTGTGTGTCCCTGCATGCAGAGCATTACGATGATATTTGCTGGTGCAGCTCAAGGTGAAGCAGTGAGGTACAGAAGTGTTCTGCAAGTGGGTTGGAGATGTGCCATGAGGGTTCATAGATCGTGACATGTGTCAGATGCCAATGTCGATGGATATAGAGTGTAAGTGTCCAGTGCCCATTGTGTGTAGCTGAGATGTTAGTGCCCAGTGTCCAGTGAAAGGTCTTCGGAGCAAGTGGTGAGTTAACCTGCCAAAAACCCGCTTTGGTTTCCATGTTGAATTTTCCAACAGTTAGTTTGCATGGTAAGTTTGGTCAGATCACAACCTGTCGCAAGTTGTGCTGTTAACAGGCCATCTAACAAACAATAAAAAGCCCCAATTGGGAACCCACTACTGCCTGGTGAGAATCTCGCCTATCACTTCAGCAAAGAGGAGGAAGTTAAGGCAAGATGATCTCAATGTCAAAACAATCATCTCACTCAATTCTACCACTTATTTCATTATAATTCACATTGTTTAGAGTCTGGTAACATTACACCTTATCTGTACCTTAGTCATTAAGTGGCAGTCTTTTTAAGAACGAGAGGTAACTAGTTGGAGAAAATTTTGCAAATATTAGGAGAAGCAATCCTCTATCAAATCAACATCTGTTAAAAAAAATTTCACTAGAGTAGTGATAATGAAATAGAATAATTAATACCCCCATGTAGAAAGACACTAACCAGGTAAAGGATGTTTGATCTTTTACATTTGATGTTGATCTAGTTTGATTGCCACAATAATTAAATAATGAAACTATAAAATAGAATTGAAAGTTTTTTATAATGAGGACAACAATTCCTCAACTTTCTTTAAGTCATCTAAGTTGCTTCACATTAATATTTGGGCCAAGGGTCTCAATTTCTTGTATTTACCTTTGGGAACCCTTGCCTCCTAAACTGATTTTGTATTAACAATGTTCTTGTATTTAGGACATTCCTTTTATATATAATTTATTTAATTGCTTGCATAGCTATTTTTATTCATTATTTAATGTAATGTCAGATCAATGGGACTTTCTTTTAGCAAAGATTACTGGAAACCAATCAGTTCAGTGCCTCTTTACCATTCCACAGAATCCCATCAGCATTTGCTGTTCAGTTGGCAAAATGACTAAAATTGTGGATGAATGTAGAATAGCTCAGCAGGCAGCATTTTTGTGAAAGAATCAATTCAACTCTTAGGAAAAGATATCTATGTTTGGTTCCTGAAAAGCATTTAGTTTTGTGTGTGTGTGTGTGCGTTTAAAAAGCAAGAATCTCTATTTTACATATCACATTTTCAGCACATCCCAATGCTCTACAATCAATACATTACTTCAGATATTTTATCCTGCCAAAAGATAAGTAACAGTATTAGTGTGCAGGAAGTAAAAATATTTTTTTGTGAAAAAAGACTGTAGTACACTAATATTGAAAAGAGAAGGTACTATATTTCCACTTTGCTATTCACAAAGTCAAAAGCAAAGTTTGACATTGGTACATCTCTACTAATGCAATGAATATTCTAGTCTGTTTAATTTTGGAGTAAGAGGCCACAAGATAATTAAAGCGCTTTCCTGTGTCATGTTTTCATTAGCACTTTGTCCTGACTTCTGGTATAACAATGCTGGAACATTATTTATAACCACATTAGTTCTAAATAAAGAACCAATTCTTTTGTGATTCAACCATCACCACACAAATGTAAAGCAATTTGGCTTAGGCTCAAAGTGATCCACATACAAATTAGTTACTTATTTCAAAAATCTCTGCGAAGACAATGTTAGCTAATGGACAGTTGATACGTTTCTATGTCAGTTCTTTGCTGCCATATTGGAGGCAAGATCCTTTATAAAGCCAGTTGACACCAGCGTTTATCATATCAGTCAATGGAATGTCATACAAAAATATCAAAGAATTTTCCTTCACCTCTCTGCCCTCTAGGTTACATAAGTGAGCAAAATCAGATATGGAGATTACAGTGCTTCTCACTGTCATATGTACCTCAAATCCATTCCTTTGATCTGATACATCCTTTCCTCCTCTTTCTCTGTAGGGAAATCATATCACCCATCATCTGATACCCACCACACTTAAATGACAGCAAGTAGAAAGGTATGCCCCAGCTACTCACAATACAGCCCCAGCTATTCACAACATATATTAATGATGGATGAGGAAACTAAATGGAATGTTTCCAAGTTTGCAGGTGACACAAAGCCATGTGACAGGATGAGCTATGAGGAGGATGCGGAGACGCTTCAGTGTGATTTGGACAAGCTGAGTTGGCAAATGCGTGGCAGAAGCACGAGAATGTTGAAAAATGTGAAGTTATCCACTTTGGGAGCAAAAACAGGAAGGTTGATTATTATTTGAACAGCTGTAAATTGCGAGAGGGAAATGTGCAACAAGACCTGGGTGTCCTCACCAAGCAGGCGCTGAAGCTAATCAGAAACAAAAACAAAGTTGCTGGAAAAGCTCAGCAGGTCTGGCAGCATATGTGAAGGAAAAAGCAGAGTTAACGTTTCGGGTCCGGTGACCCTTCCTTAGAACTGAAGGTGGCTGGGAAAACATCAGTTTATATGCAGAAAATAGGGGAGGGGGATGGGGCAGGGAGTAAACAATAGGATAGAGCCCAAAGAGAGAAAACAGCAGTTGGACAGACGAAGAGTTGATAACGATCAGGATGGGAGGGTGAATAGTTGTTAATTAGTAACTAATAACAGGTAGTGTGTAATGGCAGGCTATGTGGTAACAAGGCCTGGTGTGTGGGGTAGGGGGATGGGACATGAGAGAGTTTAGGCCCTAAAATTATAGAATTCAATATTGAGTCCGGAGGGCTGCAGGGTCCCCAAGCAGAAAATGAGGTGTTGTTCTTTCAGCTTGCATTGAGCTTCACTAGAACACTTCAGCAAGCCAGAGACAGAGATATTGGTCAGGGAACAGGGTGGTGTGTTAATGTGGCAGGCAACAGGTAGTTCAGGGTCTTTTTTGCGAGCAGAACGTAGATGTTCTGCGAAGCGGTCACCAAGTCTATGCTCCGTTTCCCCAGTGTAGAGGAGACCACATTGTGAGCAGTGAATGCAGTAGACTAGATTCTGGGAAGTGCAGGTGAAGTGTTGCTTCACCTGGAAGGTATGTTTGGGCCCTTGGATACTGGGGAGGGAGGAGGTAAATGGGCAGGTGTTGCACCTTCGCCGGTTACAGGGAAAGGTTCCGTAGGGGTGTGGGGAGGTGTTGGGGGTGAAGGAAGTGTGGACCAGGGTCCCAGAGGGAACGGTCCCTGCATAAGGTGGACAAGGGAGTGGAGGGGAATATGTGTCTGGTGGTGACATCTTGCTGGAGGTGGCAAAAATGGCTGAAGCTAATCATGCACATGCAACAGGAGGTAAAGATGGCAAATGGTATTTTGGCCTTCATAGCAAAAGGATTCGAGTATAGGAGGAGGATGTCTTGCTGCAATTATACAAAGGCCTTCATGAGACCATACGAGGAATATTGTGTGCCGTTATGGTCTCCTTATCTGAGGAAGGATGTTCTTGCTATAGAGGACTGCAAAAAAGGTTTATCAGACTGTTTCCTGGCATGGCAGCACTGACATATGAGGAGAGGTTGAATTAGTTAGGATTATATCCTCTGGAGTTCAGAAGAATCTGGAGGGATCTCATTTATAAAGTACTATCAGAACTGAACTGGATAGATGCAGGAAGGATGCTCCTGATGGTGGCAGAGTTCAGAACCAGGCAACACAGTCTGAGGATATGGGGTAAACAATTTAAGAATGAGATGAGGAGAAATGTTTTCATCCAGAAGAGTGGTGAGCCTGTAATATTCACTACCATAGAAAGCAGTCAAGCTAAAACATTGTATGATTTCAAGAAGGAATTGGATATAGCACTGGGTGCTAAATGGATCAAAGGATATGAGGGAAAAGCGGGACCAGGAGATTGAGTTGGATGAATGACCAGCCATGATCATAGTGAATGGCAGAGCAGGCCAAATGGTCTACTCCTGCTGCTACTCTTTATGTTTCAGTGGGGCTTATTATTCATTAAGATTTCCCTTTCTTTTGAAAGGAAGAGGCATTAAGATGATGGCAGAAAGGGGACAGGCAAAGAATGATGATATAACAGTTTTTCTGAGTGTTTGGATTAGTCATGGCATTTCCCACCCCTGTAGTTAACCATGGTGTTCAGCTAGGCTCAATTAAAGCTAGTTATGAATTATTTCCCTGCTGAATTTGAAAGTTGCTGTTCCCTTAAAACTTGGCTAACCCATTACACCTTCTGCAGCAAGTAACACAGTTCACCAATGCATAACCTTTTTCCCCACTAACCCCCAATTCTACCCCAAATATAACAGTGGACCCCAAGGAATATTTGATTTTCTAAGTCACCACAACCCAGGAAGGGGGCTGAGGTCATGGCAGGGTCAAGGTGCTGGATGGAAGTGTCCTAGATGATTTCCACAGCAGTCCTACCAAAGAATCCCTACAGTGTAGAAGCAAGCCATTCACCCATCGAGTCATCACCAACCCTCTGAAGAACATCCCACAACCACCACCATCCCCCAACCCTGTCCCTGTAACCCTTCATTTCCCATGGTCAATCCACATAACCTATACATCCCTGAACACTATGGGTCAATTTAACATGGCAATCCACCTAAAGTGCACATCTTTGGACTGTGGGAGAAACCGGAGCACTTGGAGGGAACCATGCAGACATGGGGAGAATGTACAAGCCCCACACAGACAGTTGCCCAAGGGTGGAATCGAACCTGGGTACCTGGCACTGTGAGGCAACAGCGCTAACCACTGAACCACCATGTCGACCATTCAACAAATATTGATCACTCATTGTTCAGCTGCTAATTTGATAAACTATCCTTTCTAAAAAGTGGTAAGGATCATAAAATGAACATTGGTTGGTTACATCTTGTATCATTTTAATTCAGTTTAACCTCAGCCCATTGAATATCAGCATAATGTCAAATTGCAGTCCATCACCGCGTGAGTTCTGGTAGTAGTTTGTGATTTTGTTGCCATGCTATCTATCAAAACTCATGTCAAAGGGCCCACAAAAGGATTTCAGACATATCCTACACAGTCAAAGCAGTCAGTTGTGAGTAATTTTCTTCTCATTTTGATCTCATGTTATGCTTCAATGATGTGTATTCTGGCATATAATTAGGGATCCTCAAATGGATCATATATAGTCAAAACCTCCAGATCATAACTTTGGATCATAACTGGATTAATGGAGCAATTATAATTTTTATTGAAGTGCTCCAAGTTTCGTTTAATTTATTAATGAATCTTAAACCAATTTAAACAAAGATGTCCCCAAGATTAGAGTAAAATACTGGATGCTGAGATACTAAGATGCTAGAAATCAAAGCCAGCATCAAAAATGCTAAAATTACCTAGCAAGGCAGATAGAATCTGTGGAAGAAGAAACAGTTGACATTTCAAGACAATGAGCCTCTGTCAGAACTAACCAGCTAAGTATTTTGTCATTTTCCATTTCTCTGCCCCTGCGGTTCTGCAAGTTAAATGAATAGGTAACAGATCGTTCCAGGTCTGATACTGAATCTACTGCCCACTGCTGTAATCCAGGGTGGAACAATAGTGCTTCATTTGGCATCAGTAGCTTCAGGTTAAAGAGACAGCAGAAGCAGGAGTTGCCAGATCAAAGCAAAATTGCTATTCAAAGGCACCTGCAAGAAAAAGCTATAACCTCATTCCACAACACAGGTATCCTTAGGAAAAAAGAGAAGAGTATTAGAAGATGGAAACAATATGGAATTGTGACCTTGCAGCACATCAAAAGCAGGTTTATTAAATCTAATGTTGGAACAGAGTGATTGGTTGATTGTGTTGATAAAAAAAGTACCTCCTCTTTTCCTTCCTGTTAATTGTCTGGTGAATTTTGACAGTCAGGAAAGAATCAGCCATTGATTATAGATATGCAGGGCATTCCTAAGAGAAAACAATATCCAGTATTAGATCTAAGTTGAGCATTTAAGTGCCATTTAGTTCTGGACTCTTACATCGAAAATGTCACTGAATTATTGATCAGGAGAATTAGAATGCAACTCCAACGTCTGAAATACTCCACATACAATTACTTCTGTCGTGAGTCTAGCCATTTATTGGAAAGGGTTTTCAGAATTCTGCTTCCCTTAAAGAAATACAGTTATTAGCAGCAATGTCTATTCAAATACTTAATGATTTGCGCTCGGAATTTGGGAGATTTGTATTTGCTGATAATGTTAATTTCTTGAAGGGCACGATGGGATATTTGGTCCTCTGCATATCAACATTAATGGATAGAAGTAAAAAAGAAGAGTGAGACCAAGAAAATGGATAAAACCTTTTGCCACTCCTGCCCTGCAACATGAGGGTCAGCTCAATAGTCCCTTTGCAAAGGACAACAGGTGTATAAATGGCGCAGTGAAGGTACTAGGTTAGGAGAGCAAATCTTGCATAAGTTTATTTTTGCCCATCATTTTAGTGAGCTCAAGTGGCTGACACCATTTCATGACTATTTCTCATTACAGCTCCAAATTTGATGGGTTTTTTTTTAAAATAACTCCCTGAAAAGACCAAATTTACTTTACCACAGGACATTTCAAAATGTTTCACAGCCATGAAATGAAGAGGGGGAAGGGAGCTGGGAAATAAATAGAGAGAGGAGGGGTGGGGCCAGGGACAGTAGATGGGATGGTGATGGGTGAGTGCAGGCAGGGAGTAGTGAGGATTGGTCAGTGGGATGGGTGGGGCAAATAGATTGGAGGGAAGATAGACAGGTTGTGTCGGCTCAAGGAGGCAGGATGAGAAGGAGGGTTGGACATAGCATGAGACTGGGGTTGGGGAAATTTTAGTTCGATCTTTGTATATGTTTTGTACCCTTATACAATAATACTTGCATTGGACTTTTTAAGTACTTAATTTTTATCTTAAATTTACAGGAAAAATAATGGCAAGCCGTTATTTTCACTGCTTGAAGTAAACTATATGCATTATTTTGTGGCTGAAGTAATACAAAATGGGTGACAAAAGTGCAGGTTCAGCAGACAGCACATCATTCTGTAGATCTTGGTATCTGCAAATGATCTGAAGACAGCCATCTCAGTTTGCCACATACATGCAGTTGATCATTTTCAAGGGGCTAAATCTGAATAATTCTGAACTATGGACCCTTGAGAGAAATTTCACAGAACATTATTAATCTGTGTAAAACACAAGTGCTGCAGGAAAATATTTAACTAATATCCATACACTAGCCTCAAAACATCTAACAGTGCCATTTCTTCATATTGATAGCATGAATGTTGGGCACATATAGTGTTGTTGACAGATTTTATACAGTGCAGACTATATTAATCTTTTCCTCCCATGCTCACATGTGTTTAACACAAAAATACCCTCATTAGGATCCTGTAACAGGCTGGTCATTGCATAAGGCAAGGATAACTCAGAAATTGATTTTATCACTCACAATCTCTGCTAATAGAGATATGATTTAGTATGTCTACTAAGAAAAGGTAGAATAGAATGCTGTCTTCATATCATGGGTTCTGAAGCTATTGCAGATAATCTCATAGTGCAGAGCTTGAGAAGCGAATGGTTAAGAGGGTATAGGAGGTGTACCGCTCATGGAATAAACCACCTCAGGTGGCAGATCTACCACAACAGCAAATAGCCGCATGAACTATATACAGGAGCATTGAATAAACTGTCCTGAGGTTCAGTGAGAGCATTATGTGTTAGATGCTTCGTTGGTCCAAAGTGATCTATAGATGTGGTCAACCATCGACAGGCAGTAACTGCAGAGCAAGTCACTCTGTCATTTTGTGCATGAGGAAGCTTCCAGTCATTCACTCAAAAGCAATTTCTGTGTGGCATACTGCTCCATCGGAGGTATTAACTGAAGTTCCATTTGCCCAGGGACCTACCTAAATAAAGAGCAGCCAAAACCAAAACAGAAAGAAAGGGGAGTTTGGTAAACTCTTTGCCAAGTTCAAAGGTATTACTTACTGAACGTGCAAAATGATTTGTTCATTTAATAACACTTCTGTGACATACCAGTTTGGGGAGCTATAAGGCATGATTCCACAATCCGGCATTACCAGTGAGGACTAATGTTCCTCAGTGAGGTAATTGCAGATAGCAATTTTCCATGCATTAACTTAATGGATGTACAGGTACTACTCCCTGCTGGGATCAGCATGTTGCAAAATAGCCCTGAAATAATGTGTAACCACTGAAAACAAAATACAGAGTACGCCAGGTTTCTCAGCATACTACATTTTCTTAGGCAATCAAAACACTTAGTAGCAGGAAGGAAAGAGAACACAGTTCCTCAAAAATATACACTCTGTTATCACCATTCCTGATGATGTTTCTACATACCATCGGCACAAAAAGGATATTGCTTTTAGCAAGCTAATATAGACACAGTGGAATGTTGTACAGACCTGAATGATATGGGGGCTATGGTGAGAAATGTGGCAGAATCGTGTGAGAAATCCAGCAAGAAATAACTCGTACCTTTTGACTAAGTTCCGGACATCAAGGCATGTTTCACAGTAGATAGCAGCAAGCTGATTATTGTTTTTTAACAATTTTAATTTGCAGCTTCCTATCCTACGACCCACCACAAGCAAAGTAGATGCTGAGAGTTCTCGACATGGAAGTCAGAGCAGGAACCTTGTGACTTCAACTCACCACTTGTTCCAAAAGACCTCCAGGTTGGACACTAGGCACTCGCATCCCAGGGCACACTGCATGGCCACCAGCTACATGCATCTAACACTCATGGACATTGGCATCTGCTGTGTGCCAGCCTCTAAGAAACCTGACTGTACATTTCTGACTCACTTACAGGACACCTCTGTACTTCAGTGCTACACCTCAAGCTGTACTGGCAACTATAATTGTAATGTTGCAGCAGGAACACAGTGTGCTCAGGGACACACACCCAACTCAACAGCTGGCACTCTTAGTTCTCACTCATTTTCAGCTTACCAAGATACTCATAGAATCTTTACTTTGCCTTGCCTTTTTGCACTTTGCCCCTCAGTCAGAGATACCAGGCTCATCATGCTGCTGCATTGCCGTGCCATTGAGTGCAGGCTTTCAAAGCAGGAAGCTTGTCATTATTGTCAGCAGTCCTTGGTGAAGTCAAGTGAGATAGTCTTCAGTCAAGGGATCCTGTCACAATAACTCAAGGGCAGCCTCAAATAACAGTTGAAGGCTTCTTTCAGATCTCTCAGACTCATTCTATCTCTGCCGCTCCACCAACATTCCACCAAGGCTCATGCTCTACCACTTTCACATTTGCCTGCAACATCTCCTCTCACTCATTATCACCTTCCCCAACACCCAGTACCATGAACTCTGCATGTTTAGGACACCCCCCATCTGAATTATCAGCTGTGTCATCCACTTTCATCTCCGTTATACTTGCGTTGCTTTCATTTCTGGAGGAAAATAGCACAAAATAGAGCAGAAAGTGTTAAGAAGTGTAAGTGGGTTGGCCAGCATTCAGCACCTCATCCCTTATGAGGAGATGATCCTGACTCTGGCTGATTGGCTGATTGACTGTCCAAACCCTTCAAGATGGTGTCATTTATCCTGGTGAAGTGGAGAAAGTCATTGACCTCCTTCCTACTTTGCACTGCATTCTGCCAGATGGTTGAGATTGCATTAACAACCTCAGCTGCCAATAACTACTTGTGGCAACCTCAGATAAGGCTGGTATTGATCTTGTCCCATGGTCTCTACTGCCAGTCCTGAGGGGAGTGGACAACTCACCTCTGTACCACTCTGTCCATCAGGACCTCCAGATCCCTGCCCACAAAGGCAAGGTGTCAGTTTTCCTTCTATGCCATGTTGTGGCCAGATGTCAGGAATCGTGGAGGGCATTTCCAGACTCAGTGTCCAGGTAGATAACAGCTGCCAGACATGCTGGTCCATACCTGGATATATTGGCAATGGCAAATTTTTGAGGTATGGTAAGTGGTCGGTTGGGATGGAATCAAATGATGGAGGAGGGTAAGGCAAGCTTGGTAAGATACGATGAGTGATCTTGACAAGCCTCACAGAGAGAAACCCTCTGTGTTACTCAACGAAACTGACACTTAGTCAAAAAAAATTAAGAATCAGCTTAATGTACTGAATAGTCATTTTCTGTATTGCTAATCTTTCATAATTACAATTAATTTTAATCCTGAGATCTGTCGTTTCAGCTCACTAATCAAGTAGCTTTTTATTAGAATCTTTTATGGGTGTTTACAATCAACATCTGATTGTAATTATGAATCAATGTGCAGCAGTCATCAACCTAGGCTAGAATAAGCCAAGTATAAGCATACTTGGTTATGTTGTTCAATAAGTAACATAAAAAAACTGATGTTGGTTTCATAATTGATAGTTGAGGACTACAAAGCCTGTTGAATGTTTACAAGAAATTGGTTAGCTATAGTTAAATTATATATGTGATTCAAATCACTGGTAAATAGAAAAGTTCAATGGATACTGTAGAATGAGGGTTCATTAGAAATGAACCAGTAGTTATAGTTATGGACAAAGATTTGAAATTTGGGAGCTTTTCTCCAGTGCGACAAATAACACACTGAAAAGGTCTAGTGAAAGCTTTTCAAAACTATGAAAGATTTTGCAGGTATATATAGGGAAAGATTGGGCAGAGCTAAATGTTTGTAGTGCTGGTCTCATCCACTGACTGGAGGGTCAGTGGGAACCCAGCCATAGCTGTTCCATCCCTCACTAACTTGATTTATTGTCAATCAGGCACTTCCTTGGGTGGCAATAGGTTCCTTGACATGGGAATTTTTTGCCTCCAGGAGCTTGCAGCAAATTACAGGCCACAACCCTTCAGCATCATCAGCACCACTGGGAATAGTGGTGACTGCCAGTACTGCAGTAGGGACAGGCTGAAGGTCATTCTTGGAGCCCAGGAGAGAAGACAGGTGAGGCAGTAATGTCAGGGCCTGTCTTGGAGGCTCCTGCAGGATTGGGGAGTGGGGTTTAAATTAAAGGATATAATTGATCTCTGCCGTCATGGGCTGCCCAAGTGTGAAGGATTCCTGTCAAACTTGTCACAGTCATTTGTGCAGTGTATACCTGATGGGTTGTCCCTATTGTGTGATCCCCACCAGTGACAGTGGCATGAGGCCTTTAACTGGCCCTTAAATAGGAAAGGCTTCCTTGGCTTCTTACTGTCCCAGATCTAAATGGGAGAAGCCAGAAATGCAATGGATCTCCACTAAAAACATTTTTTGCAACATCTTCATGCCCAATTATTTGGCCTCCAAACTACTGAAAGGGGATTCAATAAATTCTACCCAATGTTTCCACTAATAAGTGAATCAATAACAAGGGCTTCTAGACTTAAAACTAGAAAACCAAAATGGGCTTGGTTGCAGGAAAATAGAGTGGTTCAGCCTTAGTTTAACAGGTGAAATGGGCTGAATGATGTTCTCCTATGCAGGAAATCCTATGATAACAATAAGTTCTAAATTAAAGTGTGCTGTTTATAATGTTAACAAAATGTTCGAGTACACTCAATGAGCTGGATGACCTACTTCTGTTCCCAAAGCCTTTCAAGCAATTTGATTCTTCCCCAGCGTATTCTCTGGCTCGAGGCTGCAATATCATGTTTATTAACTATCAATGTGCATCATCCACTTTAATCAAGTAGTGCTTAATCATCGTTAGTTAAAACTCAGTCATCACAAAGAATGAAATTTCTAATCATGACCAAGTATGATGTAGACTCCTAACAATATAGGAAAGAGTAGGAAGGACCTTCCTTTTTTAGCTAAGTGCCAGTTGCATTGAGTTTTCTGGAAGGTGTTTCACCCTGCGGCCTAGTGAGTTTTTCACATTGTCTCACCAAATTCACCTCATTAACCACCCAAAGTGTCCCACTTGTCCACTTTGAGCTCCATCTTGCCACATACTGTTCCCAGAACAACTTGCCACTAACAGGAATCCCAGAATTGACCAGCATTCCCAGCATCAGTGCCATCTTTAAAAGGCCATTCTGTACACAGACAAATGCTGTCAGTCTGGAGCTGCCCTGCACAATTCCTAAAATTTGCCCTGAACATGACAGACTAAGGAAATTGGCACCCTGCTTTGCAGGCAGAGATCTGGAGACCCTGCTGGACAGGGTGGTGCAGAAGAGGGATGCCCTTTACCCCCACACCAGCAGAGGAGGTCATGACACCAAACAATGCCACTTTGGTCGGAGATGACCACCCACGTCAGTGCAGTCCCAGTAGTCTGGAGAAATGCACAACACTGTAGGAAGAAGTCAATAACCTTCTACTTTTCACCAGTATATGTGCCACTATCATCTCTCCAATACCTCGCACTCACTCTATCTCAGCTGTATATCCACAACACGCCAAGTCTCATGCTCTATCAATCTCACTATTGCCAGCATCATCTTCCCTCAATTGTTGTCACCCCATCCTAATCCCTGACAGCACTTGCATGCCTTCTGCAGTTCTCATTCACTCAATCAAGACACTTCTCCACCCTGTACCAATAGTAACAGCTGTGCCACCCACTTTGACCTCCCTTAATAACTGCCTCTCTCTAATACCAGGAGGAAAACTTCAACTTTGAATGCTGGTACATGCTAACCACTTCCAACTAAATATAGGAATTCAAAGCATTTGTCTTCAGCCCCTGTTGGAGATAACCAACGACCTTGGCCAACCTCTCAACATTAATCAAACTGTTCTATTGTTTCCTGTTCCATCAACAAATCAAGCTTTTGCTATATGCTCCAATTGTCTGCTGGCATTAAGTTCTGAATGAGGCAAAATTTCAGAATAAAGTCCACACTGCTCGAGTCAATGTCTCGACTTCTTCAACTCCAGTTGCCACTTCAGATTATGTCTAACAGTGAAGAATCTTGATGCACCACTCAGAATTTAAGCTGAGCTTGCATCTCACAGTACTCCATTAGATATCATCAGTTTTCTCATCACTATACCTTTATTTATCTCTCGTAATTGATTTCAAGATGTTCATCGTAACTTTTAATTCTCTCCAGGGGCTCACTGCTCCATACTTTAGTCATGTCCACCATTCTAATATGCAACCATCATACTGATTCGTTGCATATTCTAGCTCCTTCTGCTCCACCATTTTGAAAGAGTCACCTTGCCCTCTGTGATTTGCTCCTTTGTTTCTGACCCTCATTTCATGTTAGTAATTTGCATCACCTGTAAGAATTATTTTAGACATCTTTCTGTAGGGAGGGTCATAGAAAAACAAAAATACAATGGCCATAGGACTGAGAGATTGGAGTTCTAAAGTCAAGCATGTAAGTACATCACCATTCAAAAATGTGATCCAGTCTTTTTCTGAGATATTTAGAACTTCCTGTTGTCAGAGCATTGATTTTCATAACATTTAACGGTTATTCTGCCTCAAGACCATCTATGTTCCTGACTTCATAACTAGGGTAAGTTTGAAATGACAATGGTACCAGATATAATTCAAAGTGTTTCAGTATTACTAAAATCACTGATATCTCAAAAAGACTGCGTGTGAAGCAGAGTGGCCGAGAAGTTATGATGATTTAACAAATGAACTCCCAACATACAATACTTCTCCAACTACTCTGATTTATTGTGGAGGTGCCAGTGCTGGACTGGGGTGGACAAAGTCAGAAATCACACAACACCAGTCCAACAGGTTTATTTGAAAACACAAGCTTTTGGAGCCTCAGTCCTTCTTCAGGTGTTAGTGAGAGAGGTAGTATCAGACACGGAATTTATAAGTAAAAGATCAAACGTTCATACCATTGATAAGGATGTACTAAACACACCTAAGATGCTGTTAAATCTTTAATCAGTTGGAAGCTTTTAATTGATTAATATGTATATGTAAATCCCCAAATTCCTTTCAAGTCATGGTCCTGAGAGAACTAAAGGTATTATCAGTGTAAAGAAAAGGTGACATTTTAGGTCAGATAATGCATATTAGGCATGAGACCTTGTTTAGAATTGGTTTGTGTTTTAGTTCGGAGTCAAGACTGGTTTTATTTCTAAAGTAGAAAAGAGGCGGGGATGGAGCCAGTAAAGGTGAGTGTAGGTGGGGAGGTAGGGAGGAGATAGGTCAGCCCAGGGAGGACGGATCTAGGCCCGAAACGTCAGCCTTACTGCTCCTATGATGCTGCTTGGCCTGCTGTGTTCATCCAGCTCTGCACCTTGTTGTCTCAAATTTTCCAGCATCTGCAGTTCCTACTATCTCTGACATCTAACATGCATTGTCTGACCTAAAATGTCACTTCTTCTTTACACTGATAATACCTTTAGTTCTCCAAGGACCGTGACTTGAAAGGAATTCGGGGTTTTACATTTACATATTAATCAATTAAAACCTTCTCACTGGTTAAAGATTTAACAGCATCTTAGGTGTGTTTAGTACATCCTCATCAATGGTGTGTACCTTTTATCTTTTACTTATACATTCTGTGTCTGATACTACCTCTCTCACTAACACCTGAAGAAGGACCGAGGCTCTGAAAGTTTGTGTTTTTTCTCTATTCATATCTGGGATGTGGGTGTCGCTGGCTGGCCAGCATTTCTTGCCCGCCGCTAGATGCCCTTGAGAAGGTGGTGGTGAGCTGTCTTCTTGAACAGCTGCAGTCCTCCTGCTGTGGGTTGACCCACAATGTCATTAGAGAGGGAATTCCAGGATTTTGACACAGTGACAGTGAAGGAATGGCAATATAATAAAATAATTTCAAATGAACCTCTCGGACTATAACATGGTGTCGTGTGATTTCTGACTTACTCTTAATTGAAATATTAACCTGTTGTACCTCCATTAAAAAGTAGATAGAAGAATATCATACAAACACGTTAAACGTTTATTCATTCATCACAATCGATAATTCCTTGTCTCATTTGGAGTAATTTCTTCTCACTTTTAATAAGATCATTTATAAAGAATTGTGGTTTTAACAGTCTTTTTTCACCAAACTTATTTCTTACTTGCTGATTAGATTGTTTTTTTTTTTGAAAATGGAGTGTACAGTTAATTGTCCGTATGCACAAAATGCAACCATCGAACACAAACTGCTTAATAGTTGAGATAAAAGTGCTTCATCAGATTTTCACCATCTGTGACAGATAACTTTCTTCTATAATGCTGCAGGCTTTGTTTTATGTTGAGAACTATCTTTCTATAATTGATTATTTATAAAAGATCTATTGGATTTTCAACAACTATACAAGTCACTTCTCATCAGGATCGTTATTCTCTTTAACAAATCCAGACATTATAAATTGTGGATCTAATCTTGATCACTCACGTTACCACTTCAATATCTCCATTACATTTAATCAAATATTATGAGTTTTAGAAAACATACATAATATATTTCTTTGTTGCTGAAATGCTACAGGAATTATGTATTATGAACAGTAATAATTCCATGATATGTCAAAAATAATCACCAATTTCACATTATCCAACCAAATAATCTAGTCGCAATGTATAAACTGTCATAAGAAGAACACCGTGCATATCAGGGTGTAAACTTACCAATTGAAACTCATTCTTGAAGTGTACAATCTGACTATCAAGTTTATCCTTCTGTCACGTTGCCTACCCTAATGAATTCCAACCACATTAACTCTTTTAATCAAATCATCTTTTAGATTTTTTAAGGCAAAAATGTTTCATATTCACTGGCAGTAATATCAGCCTAATTTCAAATGTAGGCCACGATTCTAGCAATATTTCTCTCTGAAGCATGGAATCTTCCTCAGGATGAGTTGGAAATTGGTCTTGGATTGATTAACTGCTTTGTGGAAGGATGTAAGGTTTAAAGTCTTTTCTGCTGGGCCTATGCAATGCTAAATGTCAGCAACATACTGGCATGCTTCCATCCAGTGTTACTATGTCAGCACAGCACCATAGAACAGTATCATACCTAGTCTCCTAGCAACACCAAGTTGAGTCACGTCAAAAAACTAATGTGCCTCAAGAGGAAAACAGTCTCTTAACTTGCCCACTGAAGCTCCAGCTCATCATCTGTCATAAACAAGATCATCCCTTCAGGCCATAGAAGAGTTGTACTTTTTCAATACAATACCAAGGCACAGAAGGTTATGGGCCAAGTGCTGGAAAATGGGATTAGAATACTTAGATAGTTGCTTTTGAGCAGCACTACTCAATAGGCCAAAGGGCCTTTTTCTGTATTATAGACCTCTAGGATTTTATGAATCAAATTCTGGCTCTAAAAGGCCGAGTGGGTATTGCTCTCATTTCAGCAATAAATTCCTAATGGGATTTAAACTTTGCCAAGTTACCTACCTCAGTTAGAGTGGGAAGAATCAGATGTGCTTCCTGGTCATTGGCAACAAATCATTGCATTTTCAGATGGTAAATTTCAACACTTGGCCAGTTTGCTAAGAGATTGGAGCCATCCAGAACTGACAAGAAGAACAACCAAGTGCAAGATTAGTCAGAGATAAGAAAGGGACAAGAACTGGTGCAAAAAATCCTTATTAAAATTTGTTATTCAAGAACATAGTCTGCACTAAGTGACTATTGCATTTAGATTAAATAGCCTAAGCTGTAAAATAAGCACTTTGAAAAGCACATTACATTTTTATTTGACTCATCATCTCTTGATATACTGGAATTAAATTTTGTTAAATTGATAGTTCTTTTAATAAGGACAGGATGTACAGATCAGACTTGTTACTTTTAACTGGAAATGCTTGATTGAATGTTCATCCAGAGCCATAATAATCATGTAACTTTATTTTGGAACTGTATCTTTGTAAACAGCTTAATGATAACTTGGATTTACTTCTTCTACAAACAGTAATAATGAAAACACCAACAGTAAATAAAATTTATATAATATGCAAAACAGAATAACATGTTCAAGTGTTGGCGAGTATCATTGCTTATAATATTTGAAGTTTTCTTTCAATCATATCCAAAGTAATTTCTAGCAGATGATTTTTGACAGGGTTTTTTTTCCTGAGTTTTCTCATCTTTTGATAGATACTTATTTTAAGTTGCAAATCATAGATGAAAGGATAACACCCGAAATTCAGGTTACCACAAAAATTGGAAAGAAGAAGAGAAACTCTTTGGCTGCTCATTGAAGTTCTTGGTGGGGCATCACATTGTAGGCCTGGAGTTTACAGGGGGTGGGTTTTTTTCTTGTCCTCATCCCCTCCCTGTTAAAAAAAGTTGGTCGCAAAATGATCATCTTTATAAAGGCTACTCTACAGTGCGAGACCTCAATGAAAAGAGAGCAGGGTGTGCCACCTGGCAGTCAGAGGAAATCCCACCCTCAAGAGCAGCTGAAAATCTCATTTGGTGGTAGTTCAAGTGGTGCCAGAAGAGTGCAAACTCACTAGTGGCTGCAACTGGTACTGCAAGCAGTCTCACCATCAAGAGAGCAATGCATCCCTGACTCTGGTGAGTCTACAAGGTGTAGAGCTGGATGAACACAGCAGGCCAAGCAGCATCAGAGGAGCAGGAAAGCTGACGTTTCGGGTCTGGACCCTTCTTCGGAAATGGGGGAGGGGAAGGGGATTGTGAAATAAATAGAGAGAGGGGGAGGCAGATGGAAGATGGATAAAGAAGCAGATAGGTGGAGAGGAGACGGACAGGTCAAGGAGGTGGGGATGGAGCCAGTAAAGGTGAGTGTAGGTGGGGAGTTAGGGTGGGGGTTGGTCAGTCCAGGGAAGACGGACAGGTCAAGGAGGTGGGGATGAGGCTAGTAGGTAGGAATTCGGGGTGGGGTTTGAGTTGGGAGGAGTGGATAGGTGGGAGAAAGGACGGACAGGTTAGGGAAGCGGGGATGAGCTGGGCTGGCAGCTATCAATGTGGATTTCACAAGCTTCAAAATCTCCCCGCCCCCGACCACATCCCAAAACCAGCCCAGCTCGTTTGCCTCCCCCTCTCTCTCTATTTATTTCAGAATCCCCTTCCCCTCCCCCATTTCTGAAGATGGGTCCAGACCCAAAATGTCAGCTTTCCTACTCGTCTGATGCTGCTTGGCCTGCTGTGTTCATCCAGCTCTACACCTTGTTATCTCAGATTCTCCAGCATCTGCAGTTCCTACTATCTCTGGTGAGTCTGGTGTTTTTGGGAAAGGGAGGGATCAGACACTACGTGGATTAGAGTGGATTGCGAGGAAGGTGGGTGTGAAAGTTTTGAAGCCCAGGCAGGGACGCACAGAGGGAATTATCATCTTGTGAGTGTGCCCCTATGCACAAAGCGCATGGTAGAAACATATGCTCTCCTTCATTCTCGCTTTTTCAGATGGTCAAAAAACAGACACCCCATTCTCACCCACCTGCCAAAGCAAATTCCATTATGGTGTAGCCAATGTAATATTTGGGTCAATTGACTCATTAACGAGGTCAATTGCCCATTTTTTTCAAAACAAAAAGGATTTTGATGGATTCATTTTTAATCAACTTGCTCGGAGATATTATTACACACCTCTGGAGTAGGTGGATCTTGAATCCAGGCCTCCTGGCTCAGACGGAATGATACTGCCACTACACTATAATAGTCCATTGTTTATTTGTGATGGCAGGAGGTTGCCAATTTCAATAGCCTGTCACCGATTTTTTTTCCTTTATTCATTCACGGGATGAGGGCGTCGCTGGCTAGACAGCAGTTATTGCCCATCCCTAATTGCCCAGAGGGCAGTTAAGAGTCAGCCACATTGCTGTGGGTCTGGAGCCACATGTAGGCCAGACCAGGTAAGGATGGCAGTGTCCTTCCCTAAAGGACATTAGTGAACCAGATGGGTTTTTCCCGACAATCGACAATGGATTCATGGCCATCAGTAGATTTGTAATTACAGATATTTTATTGAATTCAAATTCCACCATCTGTTATGGCTGGATTTGAACCCTGGTCCCCAGAACATTATCTAGGTTTCTGGATTAACAGTCCAGCTATAATACCACTAGGCCATAGCCTCCCGGTCACGTTCATGTTGCGTTCACAACCCATGTGCTGGTTGGGAGCATCATGACTCGCAAATATAAAATCCTGGCCATGGTGGTTGAAGGTTCTGTTGCAAACAAAAAAGCAAAGACTTGTGCACAAGGATGTAAATGCTGAAGGAAGAAATTGACTGGAAACGTCAGCAAGAAGATTGGATAATGAACAAAGGAGCTCATTGATACGGAGAAGTAACAAAGTTAAACAGAGCAGAGATTTGGGAATTCCTGAATAAATAGTGAGGAAGTCAAAAAATGAGTCATTAATTGCAGCATAGTAGTAGGCAGGTCCTGTGATGTTAGAATAAATCAAACTATTTGTGCCAAAACGTATTAACCAGCTTCAAGGTTTATTGTTGAAACATGCATTTACATTACAGTTGAAAAATGATTTAAAAGTCTCATGAATCACTATCAATCGCAGCTTCTAATGAACTGAAGGCTGTTCAATATTAAAAGGTAAATATAAATAACGTGAGGAAAAATAATACACAGAATCATTGTTCCATAGATGTAAATGGATCATACAATATAAGATGAATCTTGTAACGTTCCTAGAAGCAGAAAACAGGCAGATGGGCGAATTGTGAGAAGTCTAACAATCCCTTTCCAAAAGATAGGCTTGCATTTAGGTTCTCAGAACTTTAAAGACATTTTTTGCATGTATTTGCAACTCATAAATGCTTTAAAGGCCAACTCACCAGAATTAAATTCCCCTTCCCAATTAAGATCTCCAAAAGCAAGCAATATGTAACTACACCAATTTCTGTTGGCATATAAGAAGCATGCAGCACGTGGGATGCTGTACTTACTGGACTTTGCAATGAGTAACCAATGCTTTGTCCTCTTTGGGGAGCATCCTGACAATAGCATAATTGAAATTGCTTGGTGGTCGTCTCAGTTGCACGAGTCATAAAGCCTGTCCGAGAGAAGAGTCCGGAGTGTAATGGACGTGGGTCAAGGAAGTTGGCCAAGGCGGGCAGGCTGACTGAGGAATGCTGGAAGGGCCAGCTGCTGTTGGTGAAAGTTGTCCACTGTAAGAGCCGAAGTAAAAGCAGAATACTGCAGATGTTGGAAATCTGAAACAAACACAGAGATGCTGTAGAAACTCAGCAGATCTGGTAGTATGTGTGGAGAGAGAAACAGAGATGATCTTTCAAGTATTCTTCAGAACTGAAGAAGAGTCATGTCAGACGTGCAATAGTAATACTCCCTCTGTCTCCACAGCTGCTGCCAGACATGCTGAGTTTCTCCTGCAATTTCTGTGTTTGTGAGACTGAGTAATCCTGATGCCACTACCTTCACCCTCTTAAGGTAAGCTGGGAGTGTCAATTTCCTGCCCACCTTGCAATAGACTTTGTCATGCTTTTCATGCATGCATATGCAATGAACTGAGAACCATCTCATTGTGTGAGAAAAGCTGACCTGCCCTAAACAGGACTGTCACTCACTTCCATGTACACCACTGAATTTAGAGTGCATAATGGAAAACTCCACACACAGACCCCATAAACAAACAAAAAAAAGTTATGTGAATTAAAATAGCTTGCAACTAAGGAATTTGTAGCATAATTTTAGAAATCAACTGAGCATTCACTTCACTTGGTAGACCAAAGATAGAGCGCTTAATGCCAAGAATACCCAGAGAAAGACAGAGTGTATTCTTTTTCATTTTTCAACATCTATTGTGAATTCGAGTTACATGGTATAATTTATTTTAAAATATCATTTGTTTTATATTCTTTGAAAAATGACAAAGTGTACAAAAACTTCACAATGGAAAACTTCAGTTCCTCCAAATCTGATCTGGTGAAGCAAAAATCAAATACGTGAAAGGGTGAATGCAGTGCATGGATGATCAAAGACAAAATACCTTTCGTAAAGTAAAGTTTAAAAGGAAAATACTAATACAGTATGAATGGAATATCTAGTTTAAGGACAAATTCTTTTTAATACAAACCAAATAGTTAAAATACAAATAACCAAGCCAGAAAAAATGAAATAAACCTTAATGTAACTCAATTTAGTTCTGACGGTAGCTGATTTTAATGGGGAACCTCTCATTTGTCTTCAAATCTAGTTTATTAATTGACTCACTAGTTTACATAGGGATATAATTGGGTAGATTTTTATAAATTAGACTTTGCAGAGCAGAACATTATGTGACAGCAGAAACCAATGGGAATTTAGAAAGGGTAGGTCAAAACATCCCACATGATCTTCCATCCATTCATTTAGCCAGGAATTCTAAACAGTAAAACTGAACCTAAGGTTTGTGCATTTGCCTGTTATTCGTATGGAACAATTGCAGTATGCACTGAAGACATATTTGCAAGCATTTCAGTGACCTTCATCACTTTAGAGGAACAGGAACCTTCCTATAAAATAAATACTTACTCTGATTAGAGAACTAAAGTGGGTTATAGGAGACTATATTCCCTTGATGGCATCTCATGTAAAGACATCAGCTCAAGAACTACAAAATTATATCTACAACTAGATAATTGCAAGTTCAGTTCCTGGTCTGTACCGGATTCACAGCTCTCAGACGGAATAACAAATGCTGCTACAATTGACTTCAATATGCCTGCTCTAGGAAGAAGGAAATCAGCCAGACTACTTCACTTGATCACTATTTAGTGACCTCAATGGAAAATGTGCATTTCCCAAACATCGGGTGAGAATATACAGAGATTTCCTGTGTTAATTGTTAACATTGCAAAATTTATTCAAGTACTCACAGAATCCCTACACTGTTGAAATAGGCCCTTCAGCCCAACAAGTCCACACCAACCCTCAGAGCATCCCACCCAGACCCATCCCTATAACCCACCTAATCTACACATCTCTGAACACTACGGGCGATTTAGCATGGCCAATCCACCTAGCCTGCTCATCTTTGGACTGCTCATCAGAGCACCTGGAGGAAACCCACACAGACACGGGGAGAATGTGCAAACTCCACACAGACAGTCACCCAAGGGTGGAATCAAACCTAGGTCCCTGGTGCTGTGAGGCAGCAGTGCTAACCACTGAGCCACCGTGCCATAGATAGCAAGACTCCTTCCTTCCCCACCACCAAAGAGGAAATGATGCCCTCCATAGTTCAACACCCTGACAATGGTATGTTGCAAGCTAATGCATGAACATTGTACTTCAGCCAAGTGACCATCGAAGATAAACAACCATATATATGTTTAAACTTGTTGACAGGGATATCTATAGGCAGGAAAATAAAAAGTAAATTGACTACCCTCACAGAAACTCTGAACAATGATATGCATTGACTTACACATACCCAGTGGTGGAAATCTATGTTTAGAAAATGTTTACATGTTTGACACGACAGGAAGTGTAAAGATTATAATCTTAAATAGTTTGATATAGTAAATAGTTTTTCTTTATTTTTCTTTATTTTCCTCTCTCTTAATCTGAATTTTTTTTCTATCCTTGCTTCTCTTTCTATACCTGACTCAACATTGAATTCACCCCACCCCGAATCCCAGTTCTGTATTCAGACTTTGCCCAGTTCATTTCACAATTCTTCAATTCAATTGGATAAGGAGAGACACAATTGTTTTATCTCAGACGCTTGTAGAGAATGACATATCCAACTCTCTCTTGCAGCAATTTCCAGGACACAATTGACATTAAATGGACAAGGTGAAGTCTAACTAACAGTAGGCCCTGTTCATTGAGCTGCCCCAATAGTACTTGGATAATTAACTCCTAATTCAGCCACGTTACTAATGCTTTATCCAAAGATTCTTCTGCCATCAATACATGCATTTAAAAATTGATTGTATTTGTTTTGCATGGCTTTTGAAGCTGACCTTTTTGTGTCAGGATGTTGCTGGCAAGGCTAGCATTTACTACCCTTTCCTGATTTTGTCTCATAAAGTGAGAGTGATCCTACTCTTCAATTACTGCAGTCATGTAGTGAAATTGCTCCACAGTACTGTTAGGTAACAGAGATAACAAGGTGTAGAGCTGGATGAACACAGCAGACCAAGCAGCATCAGAGGAGCAGGAAAGCTGACATTTTGGGTCTAGACCCTTCTTCAGAAATGGGGGAGGGGAAGGGGATTCTGAAATAAATAGGGAGAGAGGGGGAGGCAGATAGAAGATGGATAAAGGAGAAGATAGGTGGAGAGGAGACAGAGAGGTCAAAGAGGTGGGGATGGAGCCAGTAAAGGTGAGTGTAGGTGGGGAGTTAGGGAGGGGATAGGTCAGTCCAGGGAGGACGGACAGGTCAAGGAGGCGGGGATGAGGCTGATAGGTAGGAGATGGGGGTGGGGCTTGAGGTGGGAGGAGTGGATAGGTGGGAAGAAGGACAGGTTAGGGAGGTGGGGACAAGCTGGGCTGGTTTTGGGATGCAGTCGGAGGAGGGAAGATTTTGAAGCTTGTGAAGTCTACTTTGAGAACATTGGGCTGCAGTGTTCCCAAGCGAAATACGAGGTGCTGTTCCTGAAACCTTCGGGTGCCATTGTTGTGGCACTGCAGGAGGCCCAGGATGGACATGTCATCCAAGGAGTGGGAGGGGGAATTAGGTATAACTTCTGGTGTAGGTAACAAGTGCCTTTCTTTTGACCTGGCAGCAATGAATGAACAACGGTTTTGTTCATGTTGGAATGGTGCATGACTTGATGTGGAATTTTAGAGGTTATGTTGCTCCCATGCTCCTGATGCCTTCATCTTTCTGGGTTGTAGAAGTCTCAGGTTTGAGACATGTTGTCTGTAGATAGAATGCCATATTTGTCAGTGCTAAAGGGAATAGTAGGAGCTCGGTAAAGTGGATTGCTTTGCCCTATGTGCAGTGGAACTGCTTTTTGATGCACCATGAAGCGTATTGCATCATATTTCTGGTATGTGTCCTGCAGATGGAAAAGAGGTTTGGATCAGTTAGAAAGTGATCTACTCAACATAGAGTATCCAGCCTCCAACCTGCTGTAGTAGATGTGTCAATTATATGGCTGGTCTAGTTGAAATCTGTCAGTCATGATCCAGCATGTTGATGGTGGGGAGCCCACTGATTATAATATCGTTGAATGTCCAGCGAAGACAGTTAGGCTTTTTCATTTTGGATGTGGTCATTGTCTGGCACATCTGTGACATGCATGATGCTTGTCATAAACTTTGTTATGACCCACTGGGCCAGTGCGTTGAAAATCAAGCCCTACTATTCCTGGAGTCATCACAAATCTGAAAAGCTTCAGTTAAACTATCCAATTTAACTGAAAACTCAGGCACAAAGAACATACACCATGAGATCTGTATACTTAACCAGAAGGAAAATTTTTATGATGAAAAAATATCTCTTTAACTGATGGTAGCAAAGAAATATGAATTAAAACTTAAAACTCTATGATGCTAGACCTTCTTAATTACCCAGACTTTTACATGGACACACAAAAAGACATGGATTGTAATGGTGAAAAATCATAAGAATAGTATGATTTGATAGTGCCGATCAGGAGTACAGGATTCAGTGAATGGTTCCTTCATTACCTGTTCAGTTCTTCGTTGATAGCATGAGATTATTCAATCTTTTAAGTTCAATCTTTTAAGTCACTGGTTGAGAATTGATATTTTGAATACTTTGGAAGGCTTTCTTTTCCCTTTCTTCAACAGGAATTTGGAAAAAAAAACACAATTTACAAAAAAGGAAGGGTGAGAAAGCTAGCAGGAGCTGGTTATGCAGATACCTTTCACACAGAGGAGAGAGCGAAAGAGAGAGAGAAGTACATTGATACATTCCTTCAGAAGTTGGGTTCTCTGTACTGCCCTCATTTGCACACAAAATCAGGTTTCCCCTGAGAGGCCAGCCCCAACATTGGTGTTAAACGGAAGTCTGTCACATCCACCCCACTGGTCAATGAAAAGGCCAACCAATGATGCTTAGATGCTGTCCAGTTTTTGTTCAATGTAGTCAGACTCTAGAACATTACATACAAGACCGTGAATAGAGCTGAGTGTTGTGTATCTTCTTATGTGGGGTGAAGGTCATTGATGCGACATCTTAAGATAATCTGACACTACTGCAGTACCACTGAATCATTTTTCTCCTGCTCCCCAATGACTTCACTTTCGTTAGAGCTGTTATGCACCACAGTCAATCAAAGCTGCCTTGATGAAATCCACTCACCCAGGATGTGTCTATGTTTGGGTCAAGGCAGTAATGATGTCTTGAGGAGAATAGTTTTGATAAAACCCAAGGAGGGTATCAATGAGCAGGTTAATGATAAATTCCACTGTCTGGTGATGTTGTCAACTCTTCCTGTCTTTTCAATGATTGGGAGTAGGTTAATAGGCAAGTAATTAGCTCAGTTGGATTTGTCTTGCATCTCGTGACCTTTTTGATTTAGGACTTCATGTTTTTAATTTACTGTCATACATATTAACCTACTCACTATAAAATGGTCCCAAGTGATGTTGTTACAAAATTGAAATTCATTACTATACATTAACTCCCTATTAAACAAACCAGCTGATTCTCCCTCCTACTGACTTCAACATAAAGAAAATTCTTCTGTGATGCTTAATGGGAGCTGATATAATATGATTGGTTTTACTACGGAGATTTAAGAATGTAGTTATCTTAGTCAATAAATACAATGCACAGATCATAACAGAAGAAAACCCCAAAAAATACATTCAGGTCAAAAGCGACATGAGATAGAGCTGTATGTTGGGTTTCACCACACCCTTGATTAGAACCAATAAAAAACTAGGTATGTTTTGAATGAGGTATTTTAAGTGACAAGAATATGAACTTACAAAATAAGTTTGAGTTTCAATCACATAAATTAAACTAGAATATTTATTAGAAAAGCTTGTTGAAGTATACAATTTACAGTTAAGTTGCCTGTTTGAATTTCACTGCACAGGGCAGTGCCAATCAAAATGAGGCATTCCCTTGAAAGGAAGGAGAATGCAGTAGAGGCACTTTATAGGATGTTATCACAAAACTTCACGCTGACAACATCAAACAACATTGGTGTTGATCTGGGTGCCTGCTTATGTCCCAGCAGCACAAACAATATGAGTCAAATTAAAACAAAACATGTACATTCATTTATGGACAAGAAAGTTAAATATCCAAATGAAAATACGAGATGCATCATAATCAAGTGTAGTAATCAGAAATCCAGCTATTACTTGTTAAACATGAAAATCTTTTAAACAATTGAGAAAATGTTTGAAACAAAAAAAGAAACTGCTGCAAAAATAGCAGGTTCTGAAAAAGGGTCACTGGACCCAAAACATTAAATCTGCTTTCTCTCCAAAGACGCCACCACACCTACTGATTTTCTCCAACAATTTCTGTTTATGTTTCTGATTTCCAGTATCTGCAGTCCTTTGCTTTTTTGAGAACATTTTTGATGTGCTCTAAGCCGCTAGGTTGGATTCAATAAGCGTCTTTTCCAATTTTATTTTATTTTACAATGGAGTTCATGCTCCAGATTAAAAATTGCAGAAGAATATAAAAATCAGAAAGCCAAAAATCAGTTATCCAAGAGATTGATATACTCAGTACTTGATATTCAGTAACTCCTAAGACAGTTCTCTAATGAAATTTGGTTTCAATGATTTCTGAAGAAGGGTCTGGCCTGAAACATAAGCTTTCCTGCTCCTCTGATGCTGCCTGGCCTGCTGTGTTCCTCCAGCTCCACACTGTGTTATCTCTGACTCCAGCATCAGTAGTTCTTACTATCTCCATGAAATTGTATGCTTTACATTTCCTTTTGTGCTTGCTACATGTATTCTTACATTTTGCTTCACCCCTGTGTTGTCCTGTCACCAGTAGAACTTACCATTTTCTACTACAAGATTTTCAACTCCTAACACAAAGATTCAATAAACTTTTCGATTCTAAACAATGCATTTCTACAGATTCATACAGTGTTTAAGACGACAACAAAAAGTAAAGGATGTTGTCTTCTCAGTAGCTCAGCATACCAGGTTGCTGCATTGTCCTTGAAAGTAGCAGGCATTCTTGGTGCATCTAACCCCAGACCAAATTGATTTTCTTGAACTATAACATTTTAAAAATAGATCAATGCGGATGTTGTTGTTCTACTATGACCAGGTGATATTTTTAACTCCAAGGTAGCTCCCCAAAAATCACTTAATTTCTTCAGTTGACTAAGAATGCACAAAACCTAAATTTTTGTGGCCTAATTTTCATAAGCAAAATACTAAACAGGAGACTTCTTGAATTTCTATTACAGCAATACTAGTCTTCTAGGACAGTATTAGGTGCTGCACATTTCCCTGTAAGAATGTACCTTTGGAAAATGTGCTTGGAATTCCATACATCTAAAACATATCTGATTGTGTTTGAAAAAGAGACAGATTTCTTTATTTGTTACCAGCATTTATTTCAATTGAACCTAATTGTATCAAACTTGAATCCGAGTTTGTACACTACATCATTTCTCCCATCTCGTGCAGCATGCAAACAAATTGTTTCCATTCATTCATGGGATATGGTGTCTCACACTAGGCCAGCATTTATTGCCATCCCTAATTATCCTTGAGAAGTTGTTGGTGATCTGCCTTCTTGAATTACTGCAGTCAATGCCATGACCCACTATGCTGTTAGGAACAGAGTGCCAGATTTTGACCTAGCAACAGTGATATAGTACCAAGTCAGGATGATGAGTGGCTTGGAGGGAACTTGTGCATGATGATATTCCCACACATCTGCTGCCCTTGTCCTTCTCAGTTGTAGAGATCACAGGTTTGGTAAGTTCTCGGTGAGATACTGTGTGCATCTTGTAGATGGTATATACTAATGTCAATGTGTATCAGTGGTGAAGGCAGTGAGGGTTGAAGATGGTGGGTGGGGTGCAAATATGCAAGCTGTTTTATGTTGAATGGTGGCAAGATCTTGAGTGTTGTTAGAGTTGCACCCATAAGTGTATTCCATCACATTCCTGTCTTCTGCCTTTTAGATGTTGGTCTGGCATTAAGGAGACAGGAGATGAGTTACACACTCCCAGTTTGTGGCATGGTTTTGAAGCACAGTATTTATACGGTTAGTCTAGTTTAGTTTTTGAATATCAGGGGGAAATGGTTAGATTTTCTATTGTTGGAGATCGTCATTGTCTGGCACTTCTGCTGCATAAGAATTAGTTGTTACTTATCAGCCCAAACCTGGCAGTTGTCTATGTTTTGCTGCCTATGGATATGGACTGCCTCAGTCTCTGACAAGTGAATGGTACTGAATATTATACAGTTACCAATGAGTATCCTGATTTTGATCTTATGGTGGAGGGAAGGTCACAAAAATATAGTGGAATTCGTCTTATTAAATTACATATTCTGTGCCTCTTTAGTAGATGCTTTGATTATTACATCTGGAGGATATTTGTATTAATAAAGAATAAATGTTCCAAGCTACTACACACAAAAATGTAAGGATAGAAAATGAATAATGAGCCATGGAATGAAATAAAAGGAAGAGTGACCAAAAATTTGACCAGAACAGTGGGTTTTGAAGGAGGTGGGGTAGGTGGCCACACTGAGGGGAGTAAGGAGAGAATTAGAGAACCTTGCTGGCTAGAGGCACATGTATAGCAAAAGATGATAGAATCAGATGAGTGGAAATTTTAAGGAAAATAGAAGTAGTTACAGAGACAAGGAATGACAAATCCCTAAAGTTACAGAGGTACAAGAATGAAAACTTTTAATCTTGAAACATTAGCGGATGAGGGGTGAATGACAACTAAAATGGAGGCAAGGTGTTACCATGACTTGGTGTGAGATAGGATACCACAGCAGAGTTTGTGATGAATTATGATTTATGGAGGGTGAAGAATAGGAAGCCAGGTGGGAGTAACTGGATTAAACAAATATAAAGGTGGATGAAGTCGTTTCACCAAACGGGTTGAGGCAAAGGCCGAGGTGGTGACATTGTTGTGGTGCCATGAGGCAGTCTTTATGAATGGAACTGATATAGGACTGGAAATTCAGGTTAACCCAATGGGTCATTAAAGGTCATGCTAATATTGTTGCAATTTTGCCCAGCATGAGACAGTTGCTGAGTGCTAGATGGAACAATGGCAGGGGCCCAATTAAAATGATTTGGTCTTCCTCTTATTCAGCTGCAAGACTTTATGGCTCATCCAATGTTGGACGTTTGACAGTCTGGCAAATATGCTTAATAGAGAGGTTAAAGAGATTAGAAGGGGAGAATTAGTGCCCTGTGGAAGCCAGCAGAACTTTTATGAAACATTCTCAGCACTTGCAGCAGTAGAGGCACAATAAGAACAGAGAGAATTTTGAATGATGCAAACCATATTGAAATAGCAGGCAAGCAGAAGTGATTACACATTCAGAATGATTGTTTGTTTCAAGTATTTGCGAGGAAATCTTGAGCAACACACCTTTCCTGAATAGGGATAATCTAGTGAAAATTAAGAGCTGCATCAGAAATTCAATGTAATCCCTAAACGAGCTGTAATGACTGAAAACAAATAAGCTCAAAGCAATGCATAGCAATGATCTCAGTCTGGAATGTGAGACTTGTCAACAATGGACAATCATTGAGAAAGAGTAACTAGATGCTAGGAAGTTACCAATTGTTAGGTAATAAACAAATGGAATACCAAATTCACAAAGGACAACCAAAAGCAGCATTGGTAGCGACAGATTCATTAACATGATTCAATCCCATGTAAGATAGTGGAATTATTAGGAACAATCATGGGGACTATCTGTACAACGATATCTAGTAAGTAATGTTTAACTAAAATTCAGAATGGAAATATCCTGCGGTTTGGACTGTCACCAACTCCCTCACCCAAACAGCGTCTCATCTCCTTTTATGCACTCCTAACTCCTTCCCTTATGTGTCAAATTTCCCTCCTTCACCCTCTTTATACCTTCCACATCCCAGACTGCTACATCCAAACCCATCTTTGAGCATACCCCATCTCCCTATCATGACAGTGACCACAGCTACCCAGCCCTGATATTCATACACTGATGCTCAGAAATGACTATAGTCCAGCTTCCCTCGAACAGCTTGGAAAGTCAGCTCCAACTAATGACTGACCAAATCCCTGACCCAATCTCTATGCGTCTTCCTGACTGACAATCTGTTAATCCATGATTGTTTGCACTGGACCTGCAAGATTAACTGTGGACCACTCTGTGGACTGTAGTGAGACAGAACCCTGACCCAAACCGTTCCAAATGGATGTCTGACTGTTCCAAAACGTCTAGATTAATAATGGATGCTGTCCTTGACAGACTACACTTCAACACCCTTGACTGACATCGCCCTCCTTGACTTGACTATGGACTACATCCCTTCTACCTTGAGTCATGGCCATTTGGTTGAAGCACATATACAGTGTGCTTGCTGTATAGACTGCTTGCATATGCTGTAGGTGTGAGATTGACATAATGCCGTGTTGTTCAGCAACATGTCTACATCCTTGATTGATGACTGCTGACCAACATAACAAGCTACCTGGCTCAGTGTCTGCACTACTGTGAGTCTTTAATCTGCAGCTGAGCAGGCTGAATGATAAAAGGCAAGGTACGAATGCTGTGAATATTCAGGTAAGTGCTAAATGAGTGAATACTAAGACAGCAAGCAAGCACCAGTGAAATGCTGCCTGATTCAATCAGAGCTGGGTACCTATACCTGCACACATAGTGTCCTTGCAGCAGTATTTCAATGATAGTTACTGGTTTGCTCCAATGTGCTGCAAGGCTTTGCAGAAGGGTACTGTAATTGGGTCAGTCTGATTCTGACATGTCTCAGATGCCAGTATCCAGAAACATGGGGCTATGTGCCATGCCTCTAAACTGGGCATCCAGAGGAGTAAGTGTAAGCCGGAATTGCCAAGTAATCTTTCCGACATTTATGTTGGGAATTCTCAGCATCCAGTTTCCATCAATAAATGTTAGAATAAACAAGCTGTAATGACTGAAAACAAATAAGCTCAAAACAATGCATAGCAATGATCTCAGTCTGGAATGTGAGACATTCCCCAAATTACACCCCAAATTACAGAAATTATTTGGATCCTGAAGTTAAACGAAAAGTCAAATTGCAACAAGCAGTTGATTTGGGCAAAGCAATTGAATAATTCCAAAGGAGTTTAAAATCTTTAAGTGGCAGGACAATGTTTAACCAGCACTGAAGTCAATGCCAACCAATGCAAAGCAACAAATGAATATAATGCTGACTAATACAAGCAAACAGGTATAAGTCAGAGGAAACCATGCTGAAACTGTATTTTGGTCAGACAATACCTTGAGTATTGTGTTCAGTTCTAGTTGCAAAGATACATACAAGGCAGGCATGTAAGTTGAGAAAGTAGGTCAAAGGCAGCTACAAGGCTGATCACTAATTTGTGGTGTCTGAGTTACAAGCAAAAATTGTTTCTTCTTGATAAATGAATCAAGGTGGGCCAAGCAAGCTTCCTCATCCTGTGAATTCTGGATGCAATCTGTGAGTTTATTTGAGCAACGGAGACCAGGAGGTCAAATCTATTCATAGAATCCCTACAGTGTGGAAACAGGCCATTCAGCCCAACAGGTCCACACCGCCCCTCTGAAGAGCAGTCCACCCAGACCCATTCCCCTAACCCTGCACTTCCCAGGTCCAACACACCTAAACTAAATATCCCTGGGCACTATAGCATG
This sequence comes from Rhincodon typus, assembly GCF_021869965.1. Classification (NCBI taxonomy): domain Eukaryota; kingdom Metazoa; phylum Chordata; class Chondrichthyes; order Orectolobiformes; family Rhincodontidae; genus Rhincodon; species Rhincodon typus. The sequence goes on from NC_063350.1 coordinate 29,945,603, forward strand.
GCCAATCCACCTATCCTGCACATCTGTGGATTGTGGGAGGAAACCAAAGCACCCAGAGAAAACCCACACAGACCCAGGGAGAATGTGCAAATTCCACACAGACAGTCACCCAAGGCTGGAATTGAACCCAGGTCCCTGGCGCTGTGAGGTAGCAGTGCTCACCGCTGAGCCACCATGCCACCCCTTGTGCTGAATGAATCAATTTTAGATAGGGCAATAGAAAGCAGTGGTTGGGTGATACAATCACCCAATCAATTTCAGTTTGGAGGTAATCAACCCAGGTATTTTTCCCCCCTAAACTGTCATCAAACAATGTTTCCAAACCTGTAATGTATGAATATCAGCTAAAGGCAGGATTAGTGTGAAGTGGAGGATTGAGTGTGATGGGTTCTATTCAAGCAAATACCCTAGGATGATCAACATTCATGAGATTGACTTCTTACTTGACAGAGAGGAAAAAATGGAGGGATGAGGAATGAAAGAGAAAATATTGGCAGTAAGGGAATGAAAAAATGGCATTTCTAAAGTGTTTCCTGAATATTTGCTAAATATCTGAATAGAACTTATCTCTGTTGTCTGGTTTTAACAGCAATTCCTCTAAGCTGGCTAGCAAATGAGTGATTGAAATGTTCTAAGGGCAAATTAACTCAACTATTTGAGAGTTTTTGAGTATACAAGTATTGATGCTGATCAGGCAAATCAAAGAACATGCAGCAATGAATGATAAAAGAATTATTTGCACTTCTGTAAATTGCATTCCATCATTACATCCATAATAATGATTTAAATTGTGTCTTACTTACTTATACCATTCATCTGGTCTTATGATGTTGAGCTATGGTTACTTACCTATGTTAGTGCAACATTGGCACAATTCAGAATTCTCGACAAAGTGTTATAGTGTGTATATATCCATCTGTGTACTGTAGATTTATGTACATGGAGTTCTTGGGATTTGGTGATGGTTTTTGATCAATTTGGAACAAAGGAACATTGGAAAGAATTCAAATTAGGATAGCAAAAATGTAATTGGGACTTAAATCTACAAGCAATGAAAGAAAGTTGAAGGAGGTAAATTATAGAGTTGTTACACTGAGATGAATATTGATGCAATTTAGCTTGTTTTTCACAGCAGTACTGAGCTCGTGTACCACAAATCTAGAGCATGTATCCAAGCTGATTCTGATTTAGACTGAAGTTGCTTCTTCTAAGAAATTTCACAAAGGTTTGTTGGAGTGTATGTACTTTGATGATAACTGAGAATTTCCAAGGGATTCTTCCAACTATAAAGGAACTGTAAGGGCAAGCACTTATTCCATTTCTCTGGGGATTCTGCCAAATTTATAGCAGATAATTGGGCGAATGTACCTTTTATGCCATTATCACTATACAAAGCAAAAGAAAAATTAAAATTAAGAAATTTTACATATGAAATTGAACAGATTTCTGTTCATATAAAACAGTACCATGAGTGATATTACTCCAGAATCAGGGCCACTGTGTCACTGGACTGAAACAGGGAAAAACATCTGACTCCAAGTTGGGACCTCCCTCTGGATTTTCATAACAGTACATAGTCAGTTTAGAGCAAAGTTACTTCACACAGGTGCTATAGTCATAAAGTCACCAGGTCATAAGGCTGCTCTCTCATTCATGAGTGGTGCGTTTAACCTGAGGGTGGCCATGCCTCAGGTGAGGGGAAGAGGTTGAGAAGGATAGTTACTCATGGTAATCTCAGTTGGTATGGCAATTGAGCCAATGCTGTTGGCAACAGTCTGCATTGCAAACCAGCTGTCCGGCCAACTGAACTAACCAACCTTGCTACAGTCATAAAAACCGAAAGAACTGTGGATGCCGTAAATCAGGAATAAAACAGAAGTTGCTGGAAAAGCTCAGCAGGTCTGGCAGCATCTGTGAAGAAAAAAAATCAGACTTAACGTTTCCGGTCCGGTGACCCTTCCTCAGGACGTTCTAAATAGCAGGGGGAGTAACTTGGCATTTTTGTGCTCATTCATTGCATCATTTGATTTGAACAGATGAGAAGGGGTGAATCTTCTCCCATCTTTTTAACTCCCCTGCTGCAACAAAGATTTTTTAACATTTCTTTAGCACACAGGCATTTCACACTTCCATTTAAACATTTTACTTGTCAAAATGAAGGAGCAAATTACAAGATTTTCTCAGAGTGAAAGGAAAAGTGATTTTATGATTTGTTCTCCCCAAGAAAAAGAATAAAACATAACATCAGACATACCCATAAACATAGATATGAAAGGGAAATGCTTATAGAATAAAAGGCAGATCAAGAATAGGCAACTTAAAAACCAAGTCCTCTATTTCTTAGACAACAAGGTGCAGGGCTGGATGAACACAGCAGGCCAAGCAGCATCATAGGAGCAGAGAGGCTGACGTTTCGGGCCTAGACCCTTCATCTCTATTTCTTGTGGTATTAAGTTTTAACCTGAGACCACAATTGTTTAATTAATGTTTTCTATGCTCAGCAGTAGCAAAATTTGGAGGTATCTTTGCGGTCTCGGTGTTTCTCCAATTTGATTTATCAACAAGTGTGTTCTTATGAGAAGCTGAGAGAAAGTGGGTGAGACAGCAGTAGAGTTAGGGTTAGTTCTGCTGTTATGATTCCATTTTCAGGTCATTGTCCAAAAGGTGTTGCTTGAAACACAGTTCACATGAGTATTCCTATGTCTGGCTTCATAGCTTTATTTTCAAGCTGGATGATCTGCAGGTATCTTTCATCCCTATTTGTGAAACTTCCATAAAGTTGTGAAACAGCCAGGAGACATGATCTGAGTTTCAATGCCCTTTTTATAACAATGTTAATTTTAGCTGAAAATGATTCCTACTTATTGATGGCTCAGAGAGCCTGATACACCCTGATTAGGTGACCTCTGTGACCCACTTAAATCAATTTCTTCCTATGTTAAAACAATTTTGAATCAAAGAAGTTGACAGATACTAAAATCAGATGATGGAAGTCAAAAATTGATAGTCTATTTTTATCACAAATATACATTTGACAAAGGATTCTCATGGCATCATCTGCAGAGATTTTTTTATCAAGTGCCTGTTTTGGACTTACATTGTCATCAGCAGCCACAAACTGTTCCTTTTCAGATTTTTCCACTTACTGGTCTACATTTCCTTTATTCCTTGAACATTTTGAAAGACAGAGTTGTTACAAATTTTTTAAGCAAATTGAAAATCCACAATAGGCTTTCAGTCATATGCAAACTGCTTTGATCAGAAGTTGAGCCTGATGTTATATTTTATTGACTGATACTTGGTTTGCTTCAGTGAAAAATATATGGGAGTTGATCTTCGTTTGAAGCATTTGTCAAGCACTGACTGGGCTGAGCAAGATCAGCATCTGTCTGTTACTGCAATAAGTTCTGAACCACATCAAGTACTTAGCCTCTTTTACTTACATAAATTACTTGCACAAACTGGTACTATAAAGCAGTTCATTGGTTAGAAGCTTATAAAGCACGTGACCCATGGTAGTGGAGGTAGGCAGTACACTCGGTTAGGGTTGGTAGAATTCTCCGTGGACTGGCACTAGGCCCAAGAGGAGACCTTCTGATAGCCTCCTGTGATCTTTTTAGAGACCACTAATTATGCTACTTAACAACTGTTCTAAAGACCCTGCCCATGATCTACCCATTTGGACCTTAAAATTGCAGTCGGAGATGTTATGGTACATTAGCAAACCCCAATTGACAAGATAATGGCCATGCCAGTCTCCCACCTCAAGACCCTACTCAAACTGATACTAAAACACTCACATAAAAAGATGCAATGAATGACTAGCTGCCATTTCTGACCACCACCATCTTGTTTCTGGCAAGCAAGATTGGTGGGGGTGGGGGTGGGGGGGGGGGTGCAGGATCTTAATCACAGTTCTATATTCTGTTAGAACATAAGTAAAAGGTAGGCTGTAAACATAAGGTACATGTATAAATTGAAATATTCAAAATATAACAAACCTTGTCCATGAGACCAACTGGATTGAGGTTTGGAAGAATTGGCACAGGTATAATGGGCCGAATGGCAGCCTTCTATGTTGTCTAATTCCATGATTCTACACTGCAAAAGTTATATTAAATCACCGAGTGAATGTCCATGGACTGTACTTGTTTAAAATGTCTATCCTGCACTATGACACTAGATTGGTTGTTTCGGCTGCAGAAATCTTCCTCTCCAGTCAATTTATCAGAGTCCATGAAAACTCTTCGTACTGCATAAAAGAACAGGGCAGGCAAAACAAAGAATTACCCACAAGAGTTACAAGACAACAAAATAGAAATGGGACTTCAATGCCTGCATGTAGAAGAACACAGAATGCAATCAAATAAAACAAATTTTACTGTGTTCTGCACTTTGCAGCATGCTGTCAAAGAAGACATAGATAAAAATGTCACCTATGCACCAATCCACGATTCTAGGTAAAGTCTTGTATAGAGTAACAAGAGGGTTTTTCAGTCTCCTTTCAACACATTGGTCTGGATTTTGTCCTGGGATTTGGGACCCACTAGGGTTCCTGAGCCCACAGTTACCACAAACAAGATCAGCCAGAGTCAGTCTTCAAGCTCTCTTCCTTAGGCAAGATTCTTGACTATGAAGGCCTAATCATTAGGCCTGCAGCTCTGACCCAGCACCAGAGGAGGGGCCTGGTGATGCAGACTGGCCACTGCCAGAGTGTTCCATCATAGAGGCACCCTCACTGACCCGCAAAGTAGTGAATAATAAAAATGGATCTAAGCCAACAACTCAAGCAGATTGGAGGAGAAATTCGTCATTGGTTTGGTCTCAGGTGCAATTGTAATTGCCCTTTTAGTGGCAAGAAGCCTCGAGTTCTGGCAGCGTACCCTGTCTGACATAGGGAAGCCAACTCACAGGGGATGGTGGCCTTCTTCACCAGCAAGATGCCATAGAGACTGTAGAATCACTCTTAATGGAGACTGTAACAGTGCAGTTTGACTGCCTTGCTGTCAATTTAGATCTAAGCCAGTCAGTTAGACAGCAAATAAGGACACCTTTCCTAATCATTTGAAAACCCATTAAAACAAATCAACAAGTAACAAACAGCCTCTTATAGGGCACACAATGCAAATCAAATTCATAAAGTAAACTTGAGAAAGTTCACATTAAAATGTTACTGTTGAAGAGAACGTAGTCCTGATCCTCTGGTACCGACCGAAAGCCTGAAAGTGTATCAGTGGAAACTTGAATGTATACACAGCCAAGGAAGATGGGTGGCACTAATGTCATTGATGTCCTCAATCACCTGGTGCCTGGACCTGCATTATGGCCTGGTATGGCCACCTTAGACAGACCTAGGATCAAGCTAACAAGAAGGTACTCTACCCTGCTCCCTCCCTACCACCCCAATACCAGGGTGGCCAAAGATCTGGAGTATGGGGTTGAAGTACAACAAAAGGTTAAGTGACATCCTCTTCAAATAATCAATGAAGTCTGTTAACATGCACAGCTAATATAGATGTGAAACACAGACTTCTCAAGGCCAGAGAAAATACAGGTGCCCTTGGAGCCTCTGAACCACCTTAAGCTTTTATTTCACAGGATTGCTGCATGCAACATCATCCCCACCAAATGCCTGATGGCAAAAGCAAGGACTGCCATGTAGACAGCCTCCCACTGGGGACCCCAGCCAGCTGAGGACCACAGGACAGAATACCGTTGTGTGTACAGTTGGTTGACAATGGAGATGAAGTGAAAAGTACACTGCAGAAGCTCATACAGGAATGGGATGGATTAATGGGGGTAGGTGTGCCAGAGCCAGGCTGCATGGTGGTCATAGTGGCCTGGGAGGCAAGGCACTTTCTCAAGTGCCCCACCTCCTTACAGGCATGGTACCACATGCCATCTAACATCCAAAATACACAGCAAGGTGGCACCTCATAGGTAACATTGAAACCCTCTTTAATGTCCTCCTCCCAGACTTGATCCTCACCTGGTGTAGCTCTGAAAGGAGGACTCGTCAGTGATAAAAGGTGGAACGATCAATAAAGTGACCTGCTGGACAGTGACCAACAGTGGATGCACAAGAAGGAAGATCCCACCAATGTCGAGCCCCATTTCAGGTCCAGGTATACCACCAGCTTTGTCCTCAAAAGGAAGGTAATCCTCCCATACATTATCAAGGCTGCAACAATGACTGAGGGTCCAACAAACCTAACCAGGAACTAATGCAAGCCCCAATGGCCGTGTTCTGGTTGGCATAGCTTTTTATCCTAAGATTTTTGGCTGTTAAGGTATATGGTGATGGGGCCACAGGAGCAGTGGAAGTGAGAGAAGTCACAATTCCATAGGCTGTTAGGTCACTAACCCTGGAAGGTTGAGATGCCATTAGTTTGCAAGAGATACCCCTTATTCTGAATTGATAAAGTTATAAAGGTCATCTCCCTGCCAATATAGAGATGGGTAGAAGCTGGAAGAACTGAGTCAGGGAGGGAGGAAGGTCACAGATTGGGTGGATGCAGTAGTCCTGCAGCAAGAATTCATAGGTATCAGAGGTGTTCTATTCATTTTATTGTATGAAGTAGAAAGTAAGATTGTCACCTGGGACAGTTGGAACTACCCAAGCACAGTGTTCCAACAAAGCACCCTCCTCTGGATGTTAGAAAATCCTTACATTGATTCTCACTTCAGCGATTTTTTATGTTTCTGAAATTCAGTCTTCTCTCCTCCTCTCTCCTTTATGTCCCAGATTCTTATGCCTTAATCATACCTTCTTCCAGTTCCTCTCAAAGTTTTGGATGGTACATTAGCTCACCATAACTCAGTCCAACCAAGCAGAGAAAACTGCACACCCTTCTTCCTCATTCTGTCTCACCACTCCATAGCAGTCTACTTCCATAGAGTAAAGCTTGTTAGCTATAAACTTTGTCCACAAAAAAGAAATCTTTCTTTGTGGATAGAGTTTATTAACTACTCAGTCTTGCAGCTCCTTCCACACATCAGTCTGATCTGTTTCCCCTTCATATTGACTTAGTCAATTAATTAATAAATTAACCACATCACTTTCTTAACCAATTGCTTTATTAACACCTATTCCATGGATTTAGCAGCTGATCCATTTCTGAGTTCACCCTTGTGAATGCAGTTTGGTTAACTCCGATTCCTACCAGCTTTCCCCCCAACTCCACCCTTCCTACCAAAGGCCGAGGGAAATTCCACCCATTACTTTCCACACAACGGAATGAATCAAGATCAAAACTGAAATCTACAACCTTGAAATAGTCCTTTAGTTAGTACTTGAGTTATAGTGTATCAGGGTCACAACAAGTGAAAATCATTACAGTCACGATGTGATTTAATTTTAGCTTGCCTCATATCAGGTGGTAAAAAGTCTGAAGCCTGAAACCACCCAGTTGCAATTAATTAAAAGCTATGGTTTCACGTACTAATACTGGCATCTTTAACAAGGAATATCACTGATGTCAGCACCTATCTATTGTTATAAGAAGATCACACAACCCCAGCTGAGAGGCGTTGGTATAAAAGTCATAATTCATTGAAATTTTCACACAATTATTGTTTGTTACAACATCAACAAAATAACCAGAATGGATTTCCAATTTGACAGATACTGTTTATCAGCTAAAGCATAATGTCGCTTTTTCATGATACCATTGGCAGCAAAGCAGATCAAATTAGCAAAGTGTCACCCTACAGGGACTTTTCTAATTACAGAGCTGAAGTACACTTTGTGTTGCCTTATTAGCAAAGTTTTGCTTTAGCAAAGTAGCCTATGGGGAGTGGCGGGTGGGTGTTATTAAAGCAGCTCAGACTGTAAATTGTGCTTATCCTTTGGAAAAGGGCACATCAGCATTTGAGTTTAGGTAAACTTGTAATAAGTTCTACAGTGAGAGGATGCTACCTGAAAATATTATGCCACGTGTATGAGATACGTTTCTTCCTTCAGTTTTGAATATTTTGCATCAGTATTTCCTGTGGAGAAGGTTATGGAAGCTAGAGAACTTGGAAAAATAAATGGTGACATCTTGAAAAGTATCCATATTACAGATGAAGTGGTGCTGGATGTCTTAAAATGCATAAAGGTGGATAAATCACCAGGACCTGATCAGGTGTATTCCAGAACTCTGTGGGAAGCTAGGGAAGTGATTGCTGGGCCCCTTGCTGAGATATTTGTATCATTGATAGCCACAGGTGAGGGGCTGGAAGACTGGACAGTGGCTAAAGCAGTGCTATTATTTAAGAAAGGCAGTCAGGAAAAGCCAGGGAACTATTGACTGGTGAGCCTGACATCAGTGGTGGGTACATTGTTAGAGGGGATTCTGAAGAACAAGATTTAAATGTATTTGGAAAGGCAAGGACTGATTGGGGATATTCAAAACAGCTTTGTGAGTGGAAAATTGTGTCTCACTAACTTGATTGAGTTTTTTGAAGAAATGACAAAGAAGATTGATGAAGGCAGAGTGGTGGATGTTGCCTATATGAACTTCAGCAAGGCGTTCAACAAGGTTCCGCATGGTAGACTGTTTAGTAAGGTTAGACACATGGAATACAGGGACAACTAGCCATTTGGATACAAAATTGGCTTGAAAGTAAGAGATAAAGGGTGATGGTGGAGGGTTGTTTTCAGACTGGAGGCCTATGACCAGCAGTGTGCCACAAATATCGGTGCTGGGTCCACTGCTTTTTATCATTTATATAAATGATTCTGATGTGAATATAGGAGGTACAGTTAGTAAGTTTGCAAATGACACAAAAATTGGTGGTGTAATGGACATTGATGAAGGTTATCTTAGAGTACAATGCAACCTTGATCAGATGGGGAAATGGGTCAAGGAGTGGCAGATAGAGTTTAACTTAGATAAATGGAAGGTGTTGCATTTAGGTAAGGCAATTCAGGGCAGGATTAATACACTTAATGGTAGGGTTCTGGGGATAGTTGCTGAACAAAGGCAACTTGGCATGCAGGCGCATATTTCCTTGAAGATGGATTCACCGGTTGACAGGGTAGTGAAGAAGGTGTTTGGTATGCTTGCCTTCATTGGTCAGTGCATTGAGTATAGGAGTTGGGAGTTCATGCTGCAACTGCACAGGACATTGGTTAGGACACTTTTGCAATACTGCATTCAATTCTTATCTCCCTGCTATCAGAAAGATGTTGTTAAACCTGAAAGTGTTCAGAAAAGATTTACAAGGATGTTGCCAGGGTTGGAGGGCTTGAGCTATAGGGAGCAGCTGAATAGGCTAGGGCTATTTTCCCTGGGCATCGGAGGCTGAGGAGTGACCTTACAGAGGTTTATTAAATCATTAGGGGCACGTATAGGGTGAATACCAAGGTCTTTTTCCCAGGGTACAGGAGCCCAAAACTAGAGAGCTAGGTTTTAGGTGGAGGGGTAAGATTTGAAAGGGACCTAAGGGGCAATGTTTTGATGCAGAGGGTGGTGTGTTTATGGAATGAGCTTCCAGAGGAAATGGTGGAGGCTGGTACAATTACAACATGTAAAAGGCATCCCCGGATGGTTTTTGAATAGAAAGGTATTAGAGGGATATGAATCAAATGCTGGCAAATGGGACTAGGTCAGATTAGTCTGGCCAGCGCGGGAAAGTTTGACCAAAGGGCCTGTTTCCATGCTATACAACTCTATGCCTCTATAATTTTTTTCATCAGTCAACAACATGACCAGTCTGATTGGTAGAAGATTTAGGAGAGACTAGGACCTATATTAAAGGCTGTAGATGAGATACGTTAAATAATACAGGATTTAGGACAGAGAAAGATGGAGCTGCAGTGGTTTTGGAGCATGACAGAAAGCTGCAATTAAATAACTTTTAAGGAAACTTTTAAAGATAGTTAGGAAAGTAGAAGGCAGAAATGTTTTTAAAAAAGTCCTGCTAGCTAAGACCAAATCGGTTGAATGTTCTACCACCAGATGATGACCAATCACGAGTGGAAAATGTATAAGAATGCAAACTGGCATTTAGAGTGGGTGTACATTACAGATGTAGGATGAAGTAAGTGAACAGCGAAATTTGTAAATATAGGACAATGGTTTTAGAATTTGAATTTCGAGCCTTGGGATTCAGAAAACTACTGCTGGGGGTGTGAGGACTGGAGTAATGACTGAGTCGGACTCAAAACAGTACAAGTCATATAAGTAAAAATGAAAAGAACCACTGGTGCTATAAATCAGAAACAGAAACAGAAATTACTGGAAAAACTCAGCAGGTCTGGCAGCATCTGTAGAGAGAATTCAGAGTTATTGTTTCAGTTCCAGTGACCCTTCCTCAGATTAAGTCATATAAAAATCACAGCAAAACAAAACAAGGTTTGGAGAGTGGCATCAGCAGGGTTCTGAAATCATGTAGAAATCTTACAACCATCATTAACTTGGTATTTAAACTTGAGCTGCAAAACTTATTCTTCCTCCTAAAATCATGACTGGCACTTTCCATTATGTGGGAATTTTCTTTGTGTTTTTGCATTGGAATTTTTCTATTCTATATTTGTATGTATCTACAATGTAAACAGACTGGGCTTAATGTCATGACTTACTGCAGTACCTCGTTGGAAATTAAGCGCTGCTATTCACAGATTTGTCACAAAAGGTAAAACGTACACAGAATTCCTCAATTTACTTGTCTCTTAGACCCAGTTTGATACAAAGTACGGACCAGGTTTCAGTTCTTGATCAAATAAATACTTTTATTGCAATTAAGTAGACACTAGCTACAGGTAAACAGTTATGAATTGTCAGCATATAACACTGCCAATTAAAGCTCTCATTCCCTGATAAATAACTCCCTTAAACACACACACACACATACACGCACGCGCGCACTCAGACATAGGGAAGGAAAACTGTGGTCTGTGGATGGAGGGAAAAACTGGGAAAGCAGGTCCTCTTCACAAGTGTTGTTGAGTTGAGTCTTATAATTCCTGTCCTGATCAGAATGCTGCTTCTAAGTTGTCCTCCCCTGAATGTTTCTCCTAATTTGCAAGAGGCACAGGATTGCTGGTTCACTTAGAAAAAGTCTCCGACTTATCTATTAAAAGCCACAACTTAGAGCAACTGCTAAAGGAAAATTTTAATTTTTCTTAAGGTTTAAAGTGGTTTTTCTTTGCAGCAAACAGGGAGAGACCTCCTAAACTGGTGGTAATCTGAAGGATTCTCTCTATTTGTTCATAGCCCCAACGTTTAAATTACCTGAGAACTAATCACATGATTGTTGGCAGACATAAGACTTTTGCCATTGGTAACTGGTCACTGTCCACGTATCAATCTGCTACTTGTTGCTACCAGAAATCTCCATTTGTACAGACCTCTTCAACTCCAGTTCATCTGCAACCACAGCTATAATCCACAGCTCTGCAAACAGTGTTTATAATGAGTGTCAAGTTACTTGCTTTCAAACCATGCAGCATCCCTTCAATCCCTAGTTTTAAAAGTTATTTTCTACTTTCAATCCGCAAAGAAACACAAAAATAAAAATTCACTTTCATTATATCATGTGCATCATAAATCCCAGCAAATATTGCTGAATATCCTGAATGTCTGCTATAAATTCTAGATAATTCTAAGTGTGTAAAGTTTTATACATTTAGATTGTATGATCATAAGAAGTTAGTCCCTTGATCCTGCTTCTTTATTCAGTATAACATCATGTCTGATCTAACTGTGGCCTTAAATGTACTTTAATATGTTATAACCAGACCCTGAATGAAGTTTCCCAAGTTATTACAGTTCCAGGCAAATATCCCAAATCATTAAGCTCCCAGGTGACGAGAGATGCGTTAGCTCCACTTTATTATTCTCCTTTCCCCTCAGTTGGTCACAACAAGGTTAGTTTAAAAAGGATTTCTCCCTGTGGATGCCTTTCTTTGAGATCAAATTAATTTATTTTTAAAAGGAGCTATTTTAACCAACCTTTTATGAATTAACAAAAGAGTGAGTTTGTTAGCTATTAAATGGAAAAAGAAGTAATAAAGCAAAATACATATATACAGATCAGGATAAAATGTGAGTTCAAGAAAACGTAAATGTTGAAAGATAAATGTATCAGACTCTCAAGATCATTTGTGTGGAGGAGACATTGGGACATTGATGGTTGAGAGGTCAATTTTGGAATTGTTAGCTTTTGCAAGTTAGTTAAAAGCTTTTTGTCCTATTTCCCTTTTTATGGTGGTTAGCTGGTAGCACTCAGTAAGAAAGTCGTTCTTATCCCGTTTCTTCTAGGTTCCTGGCAAGTTGTCTTCTAGCTATTAGAGTGAGAGAGTTAGTTTACCTGCAACACAGTGGTAACTAGTAAGTGGTTCTTTGACTACGATCTTCACTGCACACTGGCACTCAAACACAGATTGGTACATCCAGGTGCCTCTTTACTAGCACAACTTCTTCCATTAGTGCACACAGAACAGGACTGCATTTTAACCCCATTTTTGAACATTCCAGGAAAGGCAAAAATGTCGATAAGAGGTGGCTTTCTGCTGAGAAATAGTCAGCCACCTTAATATCTCTTCCTGTTACGTCTCTATATATCTCTCTCTTTGAAGTTTCCCTGATACAAGGCTTTCTCAAGGACCACTGAATTTACATGTGTCATATTTTTGGGTACATAGTTCTCTTTTAAAAAGCACACCACAAAATTAAAAGTTAAATATGTCCATAGTACTTCTGGGCTCTGGTCTATTGTCATGTCACCTGCCTGCCCTCCATTACTCTTAGCAACTTTGTACATCAAAAATCTAATTCAGGCTTGACAACGTTCAACGACACAGCCTCTAGAGTTTTCTGTGGAAGTGAATTCCAAAGATTAAAAACATTCAGAGAAAACAGATCCTTCTTATCTGCATCTTAAATGGGAGACCTCTTCTTTTTCAGCAGTGAACCTAGTTGTAAGATTCCCCGTGAGGGGAAATACTCTATCCAAATCTATCTTGTCAAGCCTTCTCAAAAGGTATACATTTAAATAAGATCACCTCTCTTAAAAAGCAGATACATTAAATGCATACTTTAAAACTGAGTTTAGAAATATATTAGGTTGTATGATATTGGTATTGTAAATGCAAAATATTTCTAAGATTGACTGAATGTGTATTAAGTTTATAATGATACTAATGACAGATCTAATGTCTGGAACCAGATCATATCTCACAGTCACCATATGCATCTAGTGACCTTAGTTGGCAGGAAAATTAACATTAACTTTTCAACAAGCTCACCAAGTTTCAAATAATTTAATTTGAATAGCATAATGTTACTGCAAAATGTTCAAGTTCTGTACGGCAATATCTTGGAGAAATAATTGGAAAAGACACAGAGGTGGAATACAGAATAACAAGCAGTTTAAAAATAGCAATGACACTTAGAAGATTGCAAAACAGTATGGAAGATAGGATCGAAGGATACAAGTTATAGAAATGACCGCTGATTGAATCTGATTCCAATAGTCAAGGGCAGGACAGCAAGAGAAAACCTCAAGTAAATGAAGTGAAGTAATGTAAGAAGTTGAGAAGAGAGATGGAGCTATTTTGGGATGATTGAAAGAAAACCTAAATAGATTTTAACAGCATAACTATGGGCAGGTGTCAGAGTGGCTGTCAGAAGAATGTTGTTGCCACCCATCACAAGTCACAAAAGGAAGTAGCATCCCTGAATTCCATCATCCTGGCAAACAATGTATGGGTGTCAAAGGCAGGGAGGGGTGCAGAAATTCTGGTGTTCTACCCTGGAAATTAAACAGAAATTTTCTCCTCAGGGAAAGGAGACAGTCACTGAAAACAAATTTAGATCAGCCAGTTCTGATTCAGGTAATAGTTGTGCATCCAGGAGGAGAATTCAAGGCAAATGGGAATGGAGCAGAAATGGATTAGTGCAGCACTAAGATGTTTGGGCCACTACTAGCATTATCCTACATTCCAGAGTGTCCTAAAATCAACAGATAAACAATCTAACTATGGACCACTTTGAATTGAAGCAATAAACCCTGTCTAATATGTTTGTGCACACAGTTCTGTAACTGTGAGCTCTGAGTTTCCTTTAATTTTTCTTTTAGTGAGGATGGACAACGGCTATTGTCTAACGCTAAAATAAAACAATAAAAAATCTTTTGTTTAGTCATTTCGTAAACACATAAAAACTTGCATTCTAATGTTTGAAGAATTCAGTTCAAGCCAGTATGTTTGGTTTAGTTTGATGCCTGGAATTTGCATCTATTTTTCTGGTGGTTCTGGATTGAACTGAATTAGTTGAAAGATTCCATTCATCCAGGCTGGTAGATCGAGACTCATTCATTTAGTATTGACTTTGCTCTAATGAATTTTCTGCCATGTTCTTGTCTGGTACAGTTTTAATGTTAGGTTTGTACAACATGATTCCAAGATTTCATAAATTCTGGGATGCTAGGAGAGACCACAAAGCTTGTTTCAATGCTAGAAAAAAGAACAATCATACAATGAACACAAAATATTAGAAGCTATTTATTTTTTGCTTCCAAATTTACATTTAAGTCATTGAAATATAAATGATTTGAGTTTAAAAATAACCTTAGCCAATGGTCAGTGGATTACAGAGCAATGAAGTTAAGAAGACTGCAAGTCCAATCCATTTTTTATAAATCACCCACTCTGAGTGTGGCAGATGGGACTTGAACCCAGGCCTTCGAACTCAGTCTCCACACCGCACCACAAAGGTCCTAGACTCACATATTTTTCCCAAATAATTTCCCAAAAAACCACTGGAGCAGGTGGGACTTGAACCAGGCCTCCTAGCTCAGCAATAGGGACACTACCATTATGCCTCAACAGCCCCTAAGTCCAATCTAAATTAGCTGATCCCATCCAAGTTATTAATTAGGGTTCTGTGATTACAGTGTCATTATGTCACTATTGGCCTGCAGTTGGCCTTCATTGCTCTGAGTTCAAGCTCCTGATTGTAGAACTGCAAGTGGGACAAACTATGAGGTCCCGCACAAATTAATTGTCTGTCTCTTGCCAATACTTCTCTCTCCCAGTTCACAAATTAATTTATGGCTGCCTACACAAGGCACTGCAGGATGATCAGCAAATGTGAAGCCATGGCCCAATAAGTCAAACCCCTCAGACAGTAGAATGGAGATGTCAACTAGAAGGACAAATGCAAATAAACAGACATGTGCAATAAAAACCAGAGAAAAAGTCCCAGAGCAGTATCCATTCATGGAGAACTTTGAAGCTTATCAGAATAAATCATAGAGATATTTCCCTTCCATACCCTGAGGATTACACTGGTCATAAATACCCTCGTAAGGTAACTTCTTATAGATTGTGCCCAACAGACTGTAACATTTTTTTTAAAAATTCACAAAACCTATACCCTGCAGAACAGAGCGGGGAAGCAGTTAAAATGGTGTGATTGAAATTGCTATTTAAATGGATTGGGTACAAACAGGGACAGAAAAATCAAAACAAGGAGAAAGGTCTACACTATTTGGGTTTTTAAAAATAGGAAAATAAAATTCAAGAATCAAAAATAGTGCCACTTTAGTTCAGAACATTTTGAAATGGGTGAAGAGGGATAGCTCATTTACTTTGTTGAGGGGTTCAGTGACAAAAAGATAGCAAAAGAAACTGTTACAAAGAGAATGAGGGAAAAGATTTACACAGAGGGTCACATGTTACCCAAATAGCTTCACAGTAAAAATTATCAGAATTTTGGAAACAGATTTTCTGAACTCTCCCTCAGATGTTTATGTTGCTATGGTTACTGTAATCTAAACTCCAAGACAACTTATATTTAATATCTGTGTATATTATATGTGTATATCAAAGTATTTGTTTCTTCTTCTTATGGGGTGGCCCAGTGGCTCAGTGGTTAGCACAGTGCCTCACACCGCCAGAGACCCAGGTTTGATTCTACCTTCAGGCAACTGTCTGTGTGGAGTTTGCACATTCTCCTTATGTCTACATGGGTTTCCTCCGGGTGCTCTGGTTTCCTTCCACAGTCCAAAGATGTGTAGGATAGGTGGCATGGAAAAGTTAGTCATGTTAGTCATGGAAAATGCAGGATTACAGTGATAGGATAGGGGGTGGGTCTGGGTGGGATGCTCTTTGGTGAGTCAGTGTGGACTCGATGGGCTGAATGGCTTGCTTCCATACTGGAGGGACTCTATGATTCTTATCATGTCTGGTTACTTCCTCATGTTCTTTGAGGCAAACAACAAAAAGACAGTGGATTTTTCTTCTTTGTACTACCGATATCACAGCACCGAGATATCTTCAGTCTGCTGGTATTCATGGGCTACTGAAAAGACCGAACTAAATAGGCCGATTCCACGCAGATATAACATTTATACGTCAAAGGGTCTCATATGGATGATGATTGTGTTGAGCATCACTCTAACCTAGTTGATAGACTCTGTTCAGTTTGGAGTTTGGAGCTTCTGACTTATAAGCATGCCTGGCAGCAGACTCCATCTCCACAGCTGTTTCGAGAGCACTAGCAGACATGAGTCTGTCTTCCACCAGAATCTCTTCAGTATTCATGTTCCCTTCAAACCGCAAACAAAATGATCACTTTGTGGATAATTGAGAAACTTATCAGAATCACATCTTTCTGACAGTTTCCATAACTCTACTGTGGAGTTAGAAACATTTTCACATCCCTTTGGCTAAAGTTGAACAATTTCCAGGATTTAAAGAGTTTTTAGGCCCATGTATCCATTGACAGGGTTACCACATGTACAATTTCAAGGGACAATCGAGAGATGAAAAATGTGTCTTCAGATTATGAAATTCATCCCAGAATGTAAACCACAACTATTATCAGCCACGCAGGTTCAAATCAGTACCAAGTGATACTGCTATCCTGCAGTAAGCGAATAAAGTGAGGTGGGCTGAGTGACAAGGAGCTTCCATTAGTGGAAGGGATGTCAAAACTGATGGGCTCTCTGAAGGACTTTAACTCAGGCTAAGCTCTACCTCACTCATCTGCCAACCAGCTATTCCATCTCTCTTAACAACTCCCAGAGAAATGATTGTTCCTTATTTATTATTATTTAGAAATTTGAGTTCTAATTTGGAAAGAACTATGCAAAGCTTTAAGTTTGATTTGTAATTCTGGATCATGTGGGAGAAGAAGGGAAGGTCTTCATTTTATTGGAATGTCTGGAAATTTGTTTACACACATTTAAATTAGGCTTTTTTAAAACCCTTGGGATGGATAGAATGATGTTTTTGAAAACAAAGCGTAAAAGAGAGAAAAGAATTGGACTGTTGCCTGGCCACATGGTTTCCTATGATATTGGGAGATAGAGACTGAAACAGTTTCCTTTTAGAAAGAGATCCTTTTAGTTAGAGAAAACCTCTCACAAGGTCATTGAGCGTGCAAGTTCTTTCATATAATAGTATCTATCATTCAGGAAGGAAAAGCTTCAAAGAACAGAAGTGCAGTTTAGCAGTCTCCAAAACAACCAGGTTAGGAGAAAAGAATGGTTTAATGTGACTAAGGCAGAAACAGAAGGCTCTCAAAGAGGGGTTTAAGGAATACACACTAAGAAAGAAATGAACATTTGCAGTTTGTTTAGAACACGAGTGATTTACTAGTGGTGGGGAAGATAAAACAAATTTTCTTCAAGAGCACTTTTGCATACAAAAAAATCCCAGAGTGAAGACGGATACCCACCACTTACCGGCCTCCATCTGGTTGTAGGTGGCACGAACCATTGGATGATCTTTCTGTAATCCACCTCCACTCAAGACTGCTGTGGACAATTAACAACCACTTAAGGCTTATTCCAGCCTGGGATGCAATTTCCTCAGCTCCAAACAGGACAAGTGAAAGGTGACCTATGTAACTGATAAACTCGTGTGGGCTGCCTGTCAGTTGGAGGGCTAATTCCCTCGATCTGGCACTAATTTATGAATAATCAAAGGTATGAATACAAGGCAGGATGGGTTGTGGGCGTTGGTGTGCTGAAAGCTCCTGCCTTTCCTCGCCTCTGACCTCTTTGGACCCCTTCTCTCTGTGATTCCGATTCCCATCCCATGAGAAAATCCCTTCACAGAACAACATCCACCTTTATGCC